>NC_138202.1:174048372-174573372 GCF_964194415.1 Vipera berus
GCCAGAGGAGAATTCTGTGGAGTAAAAGTTTTAAGTTTGCTTTAAGTTTATTATGGTTCTTGCCTGTATTTTTCAGTGGCACGTTGTGCTCTTTATTAGTGCTTTAAACATCTGGAGGATACTATAGGTCACATTAAGCTATTCTGTCTAAAGAAACAACAATTACTCCAAATCCTGCATTCATCCATTTGTATGATGTTGTCCTTTTATTATTGTCTTAAAATATTAAGAACACCTGGTAGATTTAAGCTTAATTTATCATTACAGAAGCAAGTTGACTCATATCAGAGGTGCTCTATCAGTAGTAGATACATTGCAGAAAAACTAAATGATGACCAGTATGGGGATGATGAAGCACAAGAATCCTAGTTGAATATAGAGAACTACAATAGTTGAAAACCAAAATAGATATACATGTGTGAAGGCTTATAGGTAATGAGGAAGCAGAAACAGGCAGCAGTAAAACCATTTGTGTCCTCTGGAATAACCTGGACATACATTCAAAATTCACCCATTTTTCATTAGTATTCCATTGCAATTAACCAACTCTTTAATGAAATCAATTACCTCACACAATCTGAATTAGCTAAGATTAATATGTGTTATTTTTAAAATTATGTATTAAAGGCTTTATTGATTGAAATATATTGAAATATTTGAGTAAAATCACTGGAGCAGTTAGTGTTGAGAGAAAATGACACTAAAGGGGAAAATTGAAAATTGGCTGTTACAAATGCAGTTACAAATACAAAATCTTAGAAAAAACAATGTATTTGACAAATTATTTTTAAGACAAGTTTAGAAATGCTGAGAAATTTCCTTTAATCATTTACAACAGAAGATTTTAAAAATATTTTAGAAGATTGAATTCAATTTTTTTATATTTATTCAGTTTCTCTATATAAAAATAGGGTGTTTGTTTCATAAGAGTTTTAGAAAGGTTAATGCTTGTACGTCTTTGCTTTTTTTCTGAAAAATAATTTGAATCAAGGGATAGTGAATGAAATATTAGGGAGATTTTAAATGGTCAAAGTTGCAATCCTGTGTACAGTAACGAGAGAGCAAGAGTGACTGAATTCACCTTCCCTAATTCTGAGCATAATGCCTTGAACTGCACTCTTTTCTGTGCACTGAAGAATAAGGTGCTAACTTTCTCCAAAAGCCATTCAGTATTGGTTAAGTGTTGAAAGCTGTTGTTTAAATACCTCTGGAAAATAATGGTTTGGAGAAGGCTGGCAGAATCACTATGGAAGAATGTTTCACAAAATTATTTAGGAAAATGAATATCACTTTTTAATGTGTAATTTGTTTGCTTGAGACACCCACTCATTTTGTTTTCCTATATTTGCACCTAGCATTAAGTTAGAGTGATTTGATTTTGTTATAATTTAGATCCTGGTTGAGTCCTGAAGTGGTTAAAAGGCCATGGTGAATTTAGCATAGTAAGGATTTCACAATTACCATGATGCCTGATTCGAAAACACATTATTAATCAAACAGCTTGGAATAAAAATCTCTCAAAGTTTTCCTTGAGAACCAGTAATGATTGATGTGTTTCTAAAACAACTGAATTTAAATTGAGATAGACCAATACTGCCCTACCAACCAATGTAATAGCTGTTATTGATCAGTCAAATATTGATCTTCCTGCTCTGTTTGACTTATATATGTAAGCAGTCCTTCAGATAGCATGGATCAAGCCAATTTAGAAGTTAAAGACCAAACCTAGTGCCTTGAATTGAATGTAAATTCTGCAGCATAATGCAAATACTCAAAATACTCTACAGAATAGGTGCAATATAGTATAAAATAGCACCTTAAGAAGTTTTGTTGCTACGTATTCTGTCACTGTATATAACTGCAGTTTTGAACACTGTCTAAAGCAGTGATGGCTAACCTTTTAGACACCGAGTGCCCAAACCGCAACCCAAAACCCACTTATTTGTCGCAAAGTGCCAGGGCCGCATCAGCATTGTAGTGCCCTCGGGGGTGGGGCAGGGAGGCACCTCTGAGTGCTACCTGTGGCACGCAAAACCCAGGGGCACAAAAATGGGCCACCATGCTGCAAGGAGCAAAAACGGCTGCCACCACGCCACGGGCTGCAGATACAAGGGGGCTGCACCACACAAGAACGGGGCAGGGCTAGTGAGTATCACGCAGGCACTAGCCCCACCCCATTTGCAGCACGTGCGTGCTCGCGGTCCCATGCGCGCATGCACGCATGTAAAATGCTTCCCCCTCCCTTTTCTTCCAGTCCACCAATCGACAATGGTTGGTGACCTCTGCTCTACCCTGTCTACTCAAGCTTGCTAGTTGGCTGCTTCACCTCCTTTGTGCTGGGCGGGGCTCCTGCTCTGGGTGGCAGTGGAGGCCTGATGGACCTGCTGCTGGTGGCAGTGGCACGCGTGCCAACAGAGAGGCCTTTGAGTGCCGCCTCTGGCACATGTGCCATAGGTTTGCCACCACTGGTCTAAGGGTAGCCACTTTTACCCAACATTATTATAAGGCAGAGTTCCCCAACCTTTTCAGCTTTACAGACCGGCGGGGTTGAGGGAGAGGAGATGGTTCTGCATGAGTGGCAGGCATGTACGGATGTGCAGCTCCATTTGCACGTGTGCCTGCCACTCATGCAAATGGAGCGTGCATATGTGCGCACATCCACTGTTTGCATAAGTGGGAATGCAGGCGCACATGCGTTTGCATTCTACTTCCATGCCCTGGTTCCAAATGGCTAAGACCTGGAGATGGGCCACAGCCTGGGGCTGGGAACCTGTTGTAAGGTGTGCAGGGTCTCTGTATCAGTGAGATGGGTAGAGAAAAATAGGATGTTATGTGGCAGGAGAATCGACTACAGGACTGTCCAACAGTGAAGTATCTTGGCGTGACACACTCGACAGGATGTTCTTTTTTAAACAGTGTTGCCTGAACACCAAGGCTAAAGTCAGCTTGAGGAACAATATTATCAGGAAACTACACACAGGGAGCTCAACCAACTACGTTGCGCACATCAGCTTCGGCCTTGAGCGTCTTTGCAGCAGAGTACGCTGCTCCAGTGTGGGGTGCATCTGCACACGCGAAACAAGTTGATATCCCCGTCTGTGAAGCAGTAAGTGACAGGATGTCTCAAACCTACACAAATTAAGAAAATCTATCCTCTTGCTGGCACTGCCTCACCTAAGATCAGGAGAGAAGTAGCAGCGGATGCCAAGAGAACTAAGCAAGAGAATGATCTTCAATATCCTCTGAACAGACATAAGCTCGAAGCCCATAGTCTCAGATCTAGGAACAACTTTACGGCAAGAACAAATATTCTTAAGGGTATGCAAGAACAAAATCAAATTAAAAGATGGAGGAAAGAGACCATCGAGCAAGGAATAACATTAAAGGAGGATCTGGCTGAAGGATCTGACCTACCTTATATTACTTGGAGGACCCAGAATAGGTTGAGAGTTGGAGTGCCAATATGCCGGTGGAGGCTCTTAGCAGATAGCAATATGCTGTGTGAATGTGGAGATGCGCAGAAGCCGGCCCATCTGCTGGTATGTCAGCTACTATCAGAAACATGTACCGATAATCACTTACTTTGGCCAATGACAGTGCCAAGAAGGTGGCTTCATTCTGGCAGTTTAAAGTTTGATCTAGACATGGAAGAAGAAGTGAAATGAGTGGAATAAAAATCTATCCAATACATAATATTAAGAAAAGACCTACGTGATATTAGGAGTTGTTCGAACTATTATTCCATATGAACTAAAAGGTTCTGGTGAAACTAATGCTATAGGTGGAATGGTTATTGCTTCTGGATGCTCGTTCATTTTTTACTTCAGTGCAATTTACATTCTTTTTGGGAACTAACCTAAGACTTTGATGTGGGTTGAGATGCTGATATAGTCAAAGTTTAAATGAGTTGCTTAGTCCAGTTTAAATCTTTCCAATTAGTCCATTCTGTTCATCTTCTTCATGACTAACCAGTTCTGCATAGTTTCAGTAATATTTTTTCCAGTCTCAGAGCTTTTTAATTCTTCCAGTAAACCAACAATCTAGTACACTTTAAATCTGTTTCCTCTGATGCCACATGTATTTTGAATCCCTTGCTTCAAACCACCTTTCTTTCCAATGTAGTTCCAAATAAAATTAAGACTTAGTTTGTATAATGCTTGCAAAACAATTAAGGCATACTGTATTGAAAAGTAGAGATACTATCTTTTCCTCTCTTCTTGTGTCTATCTTCACAACATTCAAACCTCAAATTTGCTTGAAACAGTTCAGCACTATTAAGTTTAAAGCATCTTATAGCTCTTTAAAAAAATAATACATTTAGCGTGACAAATGTTTGTGACTAGACATGCTTGTAGTATTTTTTTAACCCAAGACTGTTTCCTGTTCTTTAGTTCGCCTTGATGTTATTTTCACATATTTGCAGAATTAAAAATAGGTTCCAGCTCTGAGGTTGTGTTCTGGGAATATAAGGCATGAGTTCTTTCTGGCTGCAAGTTTTTTAGAGAAAGAAAGAGAGGTTGTGCATTTCTGGATTTAATATGCTATTACTCCTAATTTAGAGTTGACATTAATAGAGTGGCACAATCATGTGCCAGGATATAACATGCTGTATATCTAGTAATCAATATGGCTTAGTTGTCACAGTGTCAGCTTGTTCCAAATGCAAAAGTTGGCAATTTGAGACTAGCTTTGTACTTTTATTTTATGCAGTGGCTTTGTGAGAATTTTTCAGAATGAACTAATTAACGTCTTCTGAGCTCTTGTTGAAAAGGAACAGTCCAAATAGAGTTTTGCATTATTTCTTTTGGAGATACAGGGCAAACAGTCACACCTCATCAGAATTTCCTTCTCGCTCCTGAGGTTCATATCCGTATCCTTCCCAGTAAGTTTGGGGGTAGAGGTAGTTTTGCCTCTGCCTGTTTGCTCCGCCTCCTGTGTGTGAAAACAAAAACGGTGAGGGAAGAACAAAAATAGGTGGGGGCAAAGCACAGACTGAAATATTATATTTTACACAGTCCCATTGGTCAACTGAGAAAGTCCTGGTCATGTCAGAAAGTTTACACAGCATCAAGGGGAGAACATTCGTGGCGCAGCATGTCTGCATTTATGAAGTTTGGGAAGCAGTGCGGATATTGACTAAGCTACAACCAGAAGACCTTCAAATTTGGATCGAAATACAATATAGTGATTTACCGAATAAGCTTGATTCCTCAGTTAAGATGCTTCACAAGGTTGTTGTGAGATGTAATCAACCTATCTTCTTCAACCTAGGAATCCTCATAATGATGGCTGGGGAATTTAGGGAATTAAAATCAAACAAAGGTGGTGGGCACGAGGTTGGTGAAATCTAGTTGAAAATAATATCATACAGTATGCACTGTTACCATGTAGGCCTGAAATTTTTCTGCTTATTCCATATAGTTTTTTCCCCTTGCAATATGCTGTTCAATAGGAAACAACATTATATTGCAGGAAAAAAGAATATTGAATATGAAAGAACTCCAGTAAGTATCAAAACGAAAAACTGCACAAGATTAAATCATTGCTTTTCTTTTTAATTGTGATTTTATGTTTCCTTATGTTTTCCACTAATTGACAAAAGTATAGCAGAATACACTTATCTGAGAATGCTCAAGTGGTCCTTTCTGAATGAAATTACCCCAAGTCCTATATACTGAAGTTCTGAAAAGGTATACTTTTATCCTAATCTAATTTTTCCTTCATTTTAAACTGCTCTTTAAAGTCCAATATAGTAAAATCCTCTCTAAACTAAACAGAATCACTACATGTCCTAGAACAATTCAATTCTGGGAGTTGAAGTCCACAAGTCATAAAAGGGCCAAGTTTGAAGAGCCCTGTTCTAGAAGAACAATTCCAGAACAGTGCTTTTTCTCTGTACCACTGCATGACTAATAATCATGCTGATTTCATTTGAAAGACAAATCTGTGGACTACATTGAGTTTGATTTAGAAATAAGTACCTGCATTTTCTTATCTTGTACTTTGTTCATGTGGTCTTATGGTTCTGATCTTATTTTGGTTTCTAACCTGATGTTGAAACCAGGTAAAGCTAGCCCTTTCCAAACTCTTTTCCCGGTGTATCAAACTGTGGAATATCTAGCCTGAGTTTGAGAAAGACTAACCTAAATTTCCTCTATTTTTAATTCTGATTTATGCTTGTTCTGTTAGATTCTTTTCTTCACATTATTTGAATCTTCAACAGTACCTGATGTATTGATAATAATATCTTTTTTTACAGTAGATTGCAAACTAATAAAGAAAATACTATAAGAATGCCTTTTTGGGGCTATACTAAAGTGCACTGCGGGAAAGAGTTGAGTGCTTTCCCTCTGTTCATGAATTCTGAATATTTCAAGGAATAGGTCTGCCTTCATCTGGTCTTATTTTTTTATTGTTTTGCCAGCTTTCTAAATGCAAGGTTTTAGACTTCCGCTGGCGGCGCGGCGCTGAAGACAGCCTCCCCTGGCTGCCCGCGGCTCAGCTGTTTGTTTTTTTGCCCGAAACAGCGCCGATCAGCTGTTCGGGCGAAATTGAAGCCCCCTCCTCGGGAGAAGAGGAGGGGGTGAGGCCCCAGGTAGGGGTAGAGTTCTCCGAGGCCGCCTGAGCTTTGAGCTTGGGCGGCTGAAGGATCGAACTCCCCCGAAGCCTGGGTTGCTCCCAGCTGGCCGTCGTCTCTGCTCCGAACTTCCTGGAGCAGAGCCAGGCGTCTGCGAACCAGCCCTGCCTGATGAAAGGACTATGATTTAAAGGAGCAGGCAGAGCGGTACAAGAGGAAAAGGTGAAGAGGACTATTTTACTGTACTCTCTAACTTGTTGGACTTTTTAAACTTTAATTGAAAGTGCGTCATAATTGAGGATTAAAAGATGGCGGCTAAACCTCCCTCTAAAACTCTTCGGAGTGGAGGATCCTCGCCGGTGCAACAATCATCACTACAGGCATTGCACCCTCCTGAAGTGCTGACATCGAAGGATTTGCGAGATGCCTTGGATAAACATGCCCAGGTACTTTTGGAATCAATTAATCAATCAATTGCTGATAAATTTGCACAGATGGAGGAGAAATTGGAGAAATTTGAGGAAAGAATGGAAGAGAGGATGGAACAGAAGTACAGCGTGATGAAGGTAGACATTTTGACTTCAGTGCATAAAGTGGCGGAATGTGTGGAAGATTTAGATGAAAAAGTGGATGATTTGGCTCAAAGGAATGCTATACTAGAAGTAAAAGCACGGGAGAATGAAATTGAAAGAGGCAAGTTGGAAAGGGAGTTAAGCCATGCCCAATATTACCAGATGCAGTTTGCTGTCAGAATTAGAGGCTTAAAAGAGAATGTTAAAGAAGATTTAAAGCAGCTGATCTCTGAGGCTCTCGAAGGGGTATTGAACCAGCCAGCATCTGAAATAAGAGCAGCTATGGATAAAGTGTTTCGGGTGAATTCATGGATTGCCAGACAGAGAAAGTTGCCTAGAGATGTGGTGGTTTATTTTGCAAAAAGAGAAATTAGAGATCAAGTTATACAAGCTGCCTATGATGCTAAGGTTGTGATTGCTGAACAAGAAGTCTTGGTTTTAAAAGAAATTCCTCCAAGGATTTTAAGGGGAAGAAAGGACTATACATTTCTTGTGCAAGAGCTCAAGCAAAGAGATATAAGGTTCAGATGGGAGATTCCAGAGGGGCTGATGGTGATGTATGAAGGTAAAAGGTATAGGCTGACTACTGTGAAACAAGCACGTGATTTCTACAATAATGTCTTAAAAGCAACCCCATTAACGCTCCTGGAAGCTGGAAAGGGATCTGGAGAAGAAGAACAACAAGAGGAGGAAACAGAGGAAAATGGTGCTGGAGGAGATCAAGCTACAATCTCTTTGGATGATCCTAGAGAGCAAAGAGTGACGCGTGCTGCTTTAAAACGAGCAAAGAAAATAAAAGAACAAGATCAGCAAAAGTCTTCAGATTCTTCACATCGCATTCATAGCCAAGCTGTGGGAGGAGCACGGCCTAAAGTAACCAGTCCTATCAAAGCTGTGGTCCAAGAGCTTCTCGAGGATATACATGGCAACTAAATTTTTAACCTGGAATGTTAATGGACTAAACTCACCGCAGAAGAGGAAGAAAGTTTTTCAATATTTAAAACAATTTAAGATAGATGTTATATGCCTGCAAGAAACGCATATTAGAGTTTTGGATCAAAAGTATTTATTGAACTCGAGGCTGGGTACGCAATTTGTTGCTTCTGCAGAGAATAAGAAAAATGGAGTGGTTGTTTATGTTAAAAGTGCCTTAACAGCGGACCTAATTGAAGCAGATAAGCATGGAAGATATGTTATGATCGAGCTGTTGTTTGAAGGTAAAAAGACGCTTTTAGTTGGATTATATGCTCCAAATCAACAACAAGCTGACTTTTTTAGTTTACTTCATACAAAGCTTACCCAGTTGGATTATAAATCCTTTATTTTTATGGGGGACTGGAATGGAGTTATGGATGTACAGTTGGATAAGGCTGGAGCCTTTAAACGCATTCCAAGTCACGCTAGACTGCCTAAATCTTTTTTTGAAATGAAGGATGACCTGGAATTGCGAGATATTTGGCGTGAGAGACATTTGCGGGAGAAGGATTATACATTTTATTCTGATAGACACCAATCTTTTTCGAGGATTGATTTTATTTTGTTGACTAATGATCTTCTTTTGAGAACTAAAAAGGTGAAAATCTGCGCAAGAATTATCTCTGATCACAGTCCAGTGTGGTTGGAGATTGATAAGGAAAGAGGAGATAGACGCTCATGGCGCGTAAATGAGAATTTGTTTAGAAATCAGAGAAATGTGGAAGAATGCAAACAGCGGATGAAGGATTTTTTTGAGATGAATATGAATAAGGGTACCTCTATGGATATGGTTTGGGATGCTAGCAAGGCCTATATGAGAGGGGTGTTGATATATATGAATAATAGACATAGACGTGCAGTGGAAACTAGAAGGAAAGAACTGGAGAATGAAATAAAGGAAAAAGAAAAGGCTTTGATTTTGAACCCAGAGGAGGTGAAGATCAAGGAGGCTATTAGACTGTTACGAGGACAATTTGATAAATTAATGGCTGATCAAGTGGCGACCAATCTGCGGTTTGCTAGGCATAATACTTTTTGCAATGCTAATAAGCCAGGCAGATGGTTGGCTTATAGACTGAGGAAAAAACAAAGGGCATCTAATATAGATAAGATTGAGCATAAAGGAAGGGTTGTGTATCAACAGAATCTTATTAAGGATGCCTTTGTGGATTTTTATTCGAAATTATATACTAAAGAGGACATTAATGCAAAAGATATTGATACGTATTTGGAGAAGGCTAGCATCCCGGTTCTTACGCAAGTACAAAAAGAGGGGATTAACCAACTGATTACAGAAGAAGAAATTTTTACAGCTATTAAGGAACTGAAGGTGGATAAAGCACCAGGCACTGATGGCTTGACTGCGGCCTATTATAAAAACTTACAATTAGAGATGATAAAACCGTTAAAGGAACTGTTCCAGACAATCCAGAGGGGGGGAAAGGTGCCCCCGTCTTGGAGAACAGCTTTTATCTCTTTGATTCCGAAGGAAGACCAGGATGCTACTTTAGTTAAAAATTACAGACCGATATCGCTTTTAAATACAGATTATAAGATATTTGCTAAGGTTTTGGCTAATAGACTGATGAGGGTTCTGCAACAGGTGATTCATGGGGACCAAACGGGGTTTATTAGTGGAAGACAAATGAAAACCAATGTGAGACATATAGTTGATGTGTTAGAGTTTTTGGAAAGGCACAACCAGATCTCTGCTGCGCTAATCTTTTTAGATGCTGAAAAGGCTTTTGATCAATTGAACTGGCAATTTTTGTTGAAAGTTTTAGACAAAATGGATTTTGGGGAAAAATTTTTACAACCGATTAGGGCATTATACCAAAAACAAACTGCCCGAATTATAGTTAACAATAGTTTGACAACAGTATGTAATATTGAGAAGGGCACAAGGCAAGGCTGTCCGCTATCGCCCTTGTTATTTATATTAACATTAGAGATACTATTGGTTAAGATTCGGAATTCGGAAAAAATTAAGGGGATACAAGTTGGAGATCAGGATTACAGATTGAGAGCATTTGCAGATGATCTGGTTGTTACAGTGACCCAGCCAGAGAACTCTGTTGTGGACCTGATGGAGATAATAACACAATATGGGAAGGTTTCTGGATTTAAAGTAAATATACAGAAAACTAAAATTTTGGCTAGAAATATGACAGTTTCGCAGAAGGCTCTCCTAGAAGGATTAACTGGATTTGAGATTGTTAAAAGGGTTAAATATTTGGGGGTGATTTTGTCGCCCTCTAATACAAAGCTATATAAAAATAATTATGAAAAGTTATGGGGGAAAATTCAAAAAGAACTGGAGAGTTGGGAAAAATTGCAATTATCTTTGTTGGGACGGATTGCAGCAGTGAAAATGAATGTCCTGCCCAAATTTTTATTCTTATTTCAAATGATACCGATTCTTAAGAAAGACTCTAACTTGGAGGAATGGCAGCGTGGTATCAATAAATTTGTGTGGGCAGGGAAAAAGCCACGAGTTAAACTTAAGATTATGCAGGATACTCGTGAGAGAGGTGGCCTTAAAATGCCTAATTTTAAATTATATTATGAAGCTGCTGCACTAGTAGGAATAAGTGATTGGATTAATTTGACACAATCGAGGTTATTAAATCTTGAGGGCCATGATCTGTTGTTTGGCTGGCATGCATATTTGCTGTATGATAAGAAGGTAGATACTGTGTTTAGGATGCATATTTTAAGACAGGCATTGCTGAGAGTTTGGAAGAAGTATAGACATAAGTTAAGCAGCAAGATACCATTGTGGGCAATCCCAAAACACGCAATAGAAAATATACATGCTGGTTTCAAACATGATGAGACTACTTACAAGGAAATTTTAAGTTTGGAAAGGAATATTTGGTGCTTGAAATCATATAGTTTCTTGCGAGAAGAGAAGGTTGTTCAGACTTGGTTTCAATATATTCAGTTACAGGCCAGGTGGAAAGAAGACCAAAAAAATGGATTTGCAACGACTGATGAAAATTTGATAAAGCAAATTAGAAATCAAGGACCAGCACATATTAAACGGATATATCTTGCATTGATAGAGATCGATTCAGAAACAGAGCTTGTTAAGGATTGTATGATAAAATGGGCCCAAAACATTCAGGAAGTTATTACAATGGACACGTGGGAAAAGATCTGGGTGAGGAATGTAAAATTCACTCAAGCTCAAAGTTTAAGAGAGAACTTTTACAAAATGTTTTATAGATGGCATCTAGATCCTAAAAAGCTTGCAAGTATGTATCCGAATTATCAGCCTAAATGTTGGAGGTGTGGTGATGAAGAGGCAACATATTTTCACATATGGTGGACATGTAAAAAGGTCAAGGCTTTTTGGATAAAAGTCTGGTGGAATATGCAGAAGATTTTTAAACGGAGGATAAAGTTTTGTCCGCAATTTTTTTTGTTGGGAATAATTGTTGACGCTACAGTTGTGGACTCTAAGTTGATGTTGAATTTAGTTACGGCAGCAAGACTTTTGATAGGTCAATATTGGAAGAAAGAGGAACTGCCGACTATACAAGAGTGGATTTTAAAGGTTTCCGACTTGGCAGAGATGGCGAAGATTTCGGCCTATTTGAAAGACTACTCGCAAGAACATTATATTATGGAATGGAGAAAATGGATTGAGTTTATCCAGAATAAGTATAGGGTCAAGAAGTTTTATCTAGCATTTGAATAAGTCTTCTTTCGTTTTCTTTTTTCTTTTTTTATTTTGTCTTCTATATATATTTAATAATGCTAAGTTTTGTTTGATCCTATATAAGTTAGAGAGTGATGGATTTTAGAATTTATAGTTGTTAGTATATGGTTGTTTATGATTGCCTTTTTATATATATATACCTTGTATTTAGCTCTGGGAAGTCCGGGGGGGGGAGGGGGGTTAGGGGGAGGTGGGGGGGGAGGAGGGAGGGGGGGAGGGGGGGGAAGGGGGGAGGTAGGGAGGGGAGGAGGGAGGGGGAAGGGGGTTTTTTAAAGGAAAACTGTATTTTTAAAACTTTTCAATAAAAAAAAAAAATAAATGCAAGGTTTTAGCCCCCCCCTTTGAATATTTTTTGCTCCATAGTAGATTTATTTATTGATGAACTTTATATACACCCCCCCCCCTATTTCATACAAGGTGACTCTGGGCAGTGTACAATAAAACCAAAAGTTGAAACAATTAAAAAAACAAATATAAAGAAAAAACTCAAGGTGACAAAAAGGAACTCATCAGGTTATTAAACATGGTCCAAGCCAATGCATAGGCTTTCTATTGGCAGAAGAACCCCAGGCTTGCTGGAAAAGCCACTTTTTAAAGGATTTACAAAAAGGTCACATGGTCCATCATCTCAGTGGGGGAGAAATGACTGATATTGATATCAAATGATGATATCTTCTATCTGACATCGATCCCGTGTGCTCTACCTAGATATGTAGCTTGCTTCATCATATTTTGCAATATCTAGGGGTAAGTAGTGCTGATGAACTCAATAAGTTTAAGCACAAGAGGTGTTTAATATTCAGTTACGAGTTTTTTTATTTTATTTTCAAACTATGTTCTTCTCTACGGGATGGAAAATCCCGTATCAGCAGTACTAAAGACAAAACAGCATTTTATTGTTTTACAGTCTGCACCAACTCAGTGGATGTATGACCCTATTTGACAACTAGAACGAACGCTGAGAGATAGATGAGAAGAAGGGTCTTTACACTTCTGGGTCTGATTCTTATATGTCATATTGTTAATTAAGTGGGTATATGTAAGAGACAGGGAACTTTGTATGTTTCTCTCTCTTGGGCTTCAGATTTTATCAACTTTTCTGTCTTCAAAATGCAGTTGAGATAGAAAGGAAACTTTTCTGACATTGTGTACCTGTTTATAAACAGAACTTTGACTTCAGATAGATTGAATAGTCATAGATAGTTAGCTTAAATCTCAATTCTCTATCCAAGAAAACTATACTCTTTTGAGTTTCAGCACTTTTTTTTTAAATAGGAAGCTGTGATGCAATTAGTATTCTTTCAGTTTTGCTGATGTTTGGGAACATATCCCTTAACTAGGGCTTCTGCTGAATTCAATGTGTCTAAAAAAATTGCATGTGTAAGCAATATTTAAATGGTATTTCACCTTTATAAAGAGAAATTTAATAAAGGATTATAATTTTAGATTTATTTTAATATAGAGCTGTTCATTTACTTCCTCAATCCTCAATTAAATTAGATTGGGATAATCCTTAATTAAACTTTCAGAGCAAGAAAAAGCATAGAGAGAAACCAACAAGGCCTCCCAGGATACTTTTGCAAAGAAATATCACAAAACAGATCTTTCAGTTCATTACAGTCAGGAATTTTCCAAAGAAATGTGGATTTCTACTTTTATCTACAGTTTCTGCAGTTTATAAACCATTGTCATTGCATTCAGTCCAGGTCATCATCACCAATTTTATGGTCTTTCCTATGGTTTTCAAATTGATAAAAGTTTGCATATACGGCCCATACTACAGTACTAAACTTTCCTATAGTTTCCATCTTTCTTGGCACCTCTGCTGCAAATTCAAAGATGAAGGAAATTAAAATTTGCCAAAAGAAGCAAACAGTTCAGGCATCCCCTTCCCTTCTTCTTTCATTTCTTAGCTGGTTGCCAGATGTTTTTGTATAAAATCCAGGAATTTGTGATATATGCTCATATTTTAAAATAGGAACAATCCTCACTTCAAGTGCAAGCTTTTATCTCCAATATATGCATCCCTAATTACTGAGCTCACTGACTGTGTGGAAGGAAGATTGGAATAGAGGACATAAAACGCTCCTTTTCCCTTCAGAAAAGAATAAAACAAAACAAAGGTTAGAGTTGCATCAGTGATAGAAAGAGATCAAATATCAAACATTTAAGAAAGAAGACTAAATCCATTCTAAATCTTTATCCTAATACTGTAACATCTGGATCACAAATGCGGCATGTAAAACATATCGCAGCCCATTTACACTTCTCCCAATATCTTACACTTCTGTAAACCAGAGGTCCCCAACCTTTTGGGCACCAGGGACCGGTTCTGTGGAGAAAGGTTTTTCCATGGACCAGAGAGTGCGTGATTTTGTGTGCTGCCTGCATCCCACAGATGAAGCTTTGCTTATTTGAACTGGTTGCTGGCATGCCGTGGCCTGGTACCAGTCCAAGGACCGGGGGTTGGGGACCCCTGTCCTAAACAATTGTTATTTCTCTATGCTTCTGGGTATGGAATTGGCATATTGACTTGTTGATGAGAAGAGCTTGATGTTTGCTTAATAATTCTTTGTCCAAAGAAAAGGGGGGGGGAATAAAAAAGGTAAAGACAAAAAAAACTATGATTGAGTTCACATGCCTCATTAAACTTACATGTGGTTTGTTTACTTTTGACTTTATATATCAGTTTCAGCCATTTTGTTTATGGGTTAATTCTATGTATGAACTCAGCCACTGTATTTTATTCAGAAAATCAAGATTTAAATATAATAAGCAGATCTAGCTGTACTCTTTATCCAGCAACATGTCAGAGATCCCAAAATGTTACATTTAGAGAAGAGAATCAGAATTTCAAGAAGGCCAGGTAATACTTTTGAGCTTACTAAGGGTGGGTAGATGGATGGGCAAGAAATGTATATGTGTGTATTAGATTTATATATTGCTGTCACTTCAGGAGCCTGAAGTACTCTATGTAGCATTCTCTTCTCCTTTTATTTTCCCACAACAAATTCGTCAGGTATGTTGGAATGAAAGAGATGGGCTGTTCAGTGGGGGGATTCAGCCAGTTCGCACCAATTCGGCAGAACTAGTAGCTAATTTTTTGTTGCTCAGGCCCAGAACGGATTTCCGGAAGCAGCATCCACACAGAGAACTGGTTGTTCATATATTTCCCACCCACTGGGTCTGTTCCAAAGCTACTCAGTGAGCTTCCATGGCTGAAAATACACTTGGATCTCCCTTGTGCAGAACCAACACCTTCACTACTATTTTATATGCCACCTACACCTCTAGAAGGGATGGGCAGTATACAAGTCTAATAAATAAAATACTATTTCGAGTAAGCTTTTTTCATTGGGAACTATACTTCTATAAGCAGCATGATTTATTCTTAAATCCATACAGTATTACTGGACATCTGCACAGGGACACATGTAAGTTATTAAACCTTCCTTAAAACATTAATCTTAAACAGCGAGATCTCCCTCTTCTGCAGGTGTAATGCTACTGAGATGGTTTGTGTAATCCTGTACAGTTGCATTATTAGCACAGATGGTAACGTGCTGTATATGAGTTTAAACTTCTTCTATCTTATAACAATAATTCTATGCACTGAAGGATTCCAGCAATTTATTTATACATTTTATACATATTAATTACTACCAAAATCCAAAAAATGATGCCCCAGGGTCCCGCTCTTCTCACAGATGTCTTCTTTGACATTATTCAGGATCCCTCTGCCCTATTTCACTCTTCGTTTTGCGAATGGCTATGCCAAAGCTAACTCTGAAGTTTTGAGGTGAAGGCAATTGGATTCACAGAGTATGTTAAAACATGGTTTGTTTAAAAGCTGCTTTGAGAGCTGTTGTACTAAGTGTACAACAGCTTTTGCCTCTGTGTGAAAAGAACATTGTTCATTTGTGCCCTATCTAGGATGAAATTGGGATGAGCACATTGATGATTGACAAACTTGAGAAGTCAATAAAGGTGGATCTCAACTTAAAAGTGTTTAGTGACCGTTCAGTTACAACCGCACAGAAAAAAGTGATTTATGACCATTTTTCACACTTACGACCGTTGCAACATTCCAGTGGTCATGTGATCAAAATTCAGACACTTGGCAACTGGCTCATAGTTATGACGGTCTCAGTGTCCCAGGGTCATGTGGTCACCTTTTGCAACCTTCTGACAAAGTCAGTGGGGAAACCAGATTCACTTAACAACATTGTTGTTAATGTAACTATTGCAGTGATTCATTTAACAACTGTGGCAGGAAAGGTCATAAAATGGGGCAAAATTAACTTAAGAACTGCCTTGCTTAGCAACAAAAAATTTGGGCTCATAAGTTGTCCTAAGTCAAGGACTACCGGTACAGAATGATTGAATGGCCTTCTTGTGGCCCTGACTCCATTTATTAACAATCATTGTTTTGGCTACACTCTCTTTGAACTCAGAAATTATTTTTAAGGTTAAATTATAGTACTGGTTTAGTTCAACTAAATTTCTTTCTATGTTGCATTCTTTTTTATCCGTGTCACATTTATTTTTGTTACTATTCTTCCTTTTTATGTCATCCTGGGTTGTTATGACCTGTAATCAGAATGATAAATTTATAGCTTGCTTTATATAGATTTAATTTAAACATTTGCAATCACACTAAAATAGTATATATGCTAGTGTAAAAAGACTTTTATTTTAGAGTATCTATGGGATTCGTGAAGGTGTGCACAGATTTTGAATAGGCAAGATTTCTTTTCCCCATAGAGAATATTAAACACTTCTCTGGTCTCAGTAAGCTTTTCATATCTTTTTTTGTAATGGAATAAGAAAGCTGAGGCTGAAATCCAGTTATAACTTTCCAGTAATAGAAGGGGCTCTGCTGAACAAATAAATTCCCCCCAGCCCCTTTTTTTCTCATGTCCTCTTCCGATTTGTTTTGGAATATTTACCAATAATCTGAAGCAGATGTAGGAAATATTATGTAGGAAGGGAGAACAAAAGAAAAGAGAGGGAATGAAGTTCTTTCGTACAAAGAGAAGTCCATGTTTTTGGATGCTGTTACCCTGTTTTGTTTCAGCTGATGACAAACTAACTTCAGTATGGAATCTACAATCAGTTAAGTTATAAAGCAGGTCAGGAAAGGGTTAAAACTAATACATCTGGAAACTAGTATTGTATCAATATTTGTATATCAGCTCAGCTATTCCTCAACTTACAAAATAATGAAGCCCAGAATTTCTGTGATGGTTGTAAGTCGAGACACCCATGTGTTTGACCCAATTTTATTCCCTTTTTTGTGGTAGTCATAAAGCAAATGCAGCTGTCATAAAGCAAGTTAATGCATTCCTATGGGCGTTTTTTTGATGAAAACCAGCTGAAACATCACAAATTGCAATCATGATTGGAATGCTGCAACTGGTCATAAAAGTGAGCTGGTTGCCAAGCATGTGTAATGAAGTCATACAACTTTGTGTGTGTGTGTGCGCGCGCACACACACACACACACACACACACCACTATTGGAACTCCAGAATCAGGTCCCGAGTATCTTTGAGAGAGGGTCCATTTTATCTTGCCTTCCCATAAGCTGTTTTGCTCTCCAGCAATTACTTTTTGTAATGCAGGTTTCATTTTTCTCTTGCAAATTAATTTATTGCTAATGCAAAACCTTTCTTAGAAACTTGTCTTTTTTTCTCTCTCAGCACAGAATTTATTAACTATATAAAGGAACTAGAAAGCCTTTTGAAATTTGCTAGGGAGATTAACACTCATTGTACTCATTTGTTATAACAAAGTCTTACAAAGTATGGACTTCCTAGTCGGTGATGCAGTGTCACTGAGCACGAGAATGAATTTATGATAAAACAAATAATATCCTTACAAATGCTATCCAGGCTGAGTCCTTGTTTATACTGGCAAACCTAGGAATGGATATGACATGCATGGAAATAAAGATGGATTTTAAGGCAACTAATCTATACATGATTCTAATAATACAGGACAGCCTGAAGAACAACAGCCTTCTAGATGTTTTTCAATCATCCACTATATGGCCCGTAATAAAGAATGTTGAGAGTTACAGTATATCTCAACAGTTGGAATCCTTCAACTATAACCTGTGACAGCCTGGCTTCTCACAAGCCAAAGGTGGGAGAATGTATAGCTCCAAAACTAAGCCCTGTATATTAATATATGTTTTAATATGTACATTGTCTCTTGATTTGGATTATCCAATTTATCCATATAAACTTTTATTATATGTTTGCTGCACTAAATATGTTGATCCCAATATATGACTAAAATTTGGTGTGTATTTTGCTGCTTTTGTGTTAATTTGATTGGCATTACAGGGAATAGATGATTAAGGCTGCTATCCCATCCCATTAAACTGGATGTGAGCTCCAGGGATCAATTCCAGAGAGAAATGTGTAAGATTATATTTTAAAATGAAATTTTTTACAGCCCTCTCAAACTTCAGCTACATCCTCATCTCTCTGCCAACACACTATGGAAACTTAGGTTGTTGGTGATGGTGAGGATTGGATCAGACCCAATGTGATAACTGGCTGTAGTTTGCATTGCAGCGATCTACAGTATCTATATACCACTAAATTCTCCTGTATGTTTATCTGTTTGTATGTTTATCTATTTCAATTAGCCGAAATGGTGCATTATGTATAGCGCAACAATTTTTGAATTAAACATTTTGGGTTGGTGTGTGTAGAAAGGGATGCACAATGGAACAAAAAAGGTGCAGCAAGTGTCAGGGTAGGTACATGGGGATGTGCAAATGGTAGGTGAGTAAATATCTCTGAAAGGATGGCACAATAGATCGTGGGTATTAATATGAATTAAGGAAACACCTGTTTACCCTATCTGTACAAAACGTTAAATGTTGGGAGAGAGTAATTTTGCACAATGTAATGCTATGAATTTAATTATATAGTTTCTGATGTTAATTTTGGTGCAAAATTCTGGTATTTCCCCTGCTGTTTCTAAACAAAATGTTCTCCAGCCAGCCTGTACTGCATTCAGTCATATGTGCTTTAGTATCTCCTTGATTAAAATGACAGTTCAGCTAATGGAATACAATGACTTTCCCCTATGAGTTTATTCGGTGCCAATAACCTTGATTTTTGCAGAACAGTGAAAACCCGTGAATTATAGCTGACATGTTCTTTTTCTCATAACACTTAAAAAGACTCTTGTTCTGTTTATTTTTCAGAATTACTGCATTAAACCATACATTTGGTATAATATCAGTTATTGTCCAGTGGTGCCAGCAGGATAGCGGTTAAGTCACCAGCCTAAAAAACCGGATACCATAACTTCTAGTCCTGCCTTAGCCACGAAAGCCAGCTGGATGACTTTGGGCGGGTTATTCTCTCTCAGCTCAATCCAGTTCACAGGGTTATTATTGTGGGAGAAACAGGAGGAAGAAGCCGTGATGGCTATGGTCAACCATTTGATTTATTTGTAAAAATAATAAAGGAGGAATACAAGTAAATAAAATATTATGCGTGACTATTAGAGGGCATTCATATTACCTAGTCAGACATGGAGTAGAGCTGAAGAATAAGGATCGTATTTCTAACTTGCATATAATCTGCATATATAAATAGGAATAATTTGTGCACATATACAGTTAGCAAATGAGACTATAAATTGACTGAAAGAAAGATAAGTTGGGATACTCATACACCTGTATGACAAATTTGCTAGGCTTTTCAAGGAGCATTCATATCTCATCTGGCTATAGAGAGCTTTAGTGAACCATATGGATACAAAGGTGTTAGATATTGTCTGGTTCAGTTATTATCAGATACATTTCAGTTCTTACCTGAGGGTATAGGTAAATGGCTAGAGAGCTCTGACCGAGCTTGAATACTTTTCTACTGTCTGTTTTAAATCAAGCTATTGATTGTTTTTAGAAGATTTCTGTGCCTCCTTGAAAGAACAAGAAGAAATTGATTTTAAACTTTTCACTGAATCCAGATGGCATAGGATTCAGAAAGATAGTATTGACTGATCATTTTTTAAAAATCCCATTTATATCCCGCCCTTCTCCGAAGACTCAGGGCGGCTTACAATCTAAGAAGCACAAATCAATGTGCTTAGCAATAGCCTTTGTTCTATGTATATGCCTGCTTATTAGGGCTTTCCCCCACCCCCAAGCGGCATTTTTACAAAGTCAGCTTATTGCCTCCAACAATCTGGGTCCTCATTTTACCTACCTCAGAAGGATGGAAGGCTGAGTCAACCTTGAGCCTGGTGGGACTCGAACCTGCACTAATTGCAGGCAGCTGGTATTACTTAAGAGGCATTAGCCCACTGCTCCACCAAGGCTCATTTGCCTTCAGGTTGGTGTAAAGTTAGTTACCGTATAGATATTCCTCAGAATGATCTGTCCTCAATCTGATCCTTCAAGTCATCCAATGGTGCATCCATCTTCACTGTATTTGAACTCATCCACCTTGCTGCTGGTCATCCTCTTCTTCTCTTTCCTTCTATCTTTCCAGCATAGAGTCTTCTCTAGAGGGCTAGGTCTTTGCATTGTTGTTATTGTTGTTTTATTAAACTTGCCTGCTGCTCAACTCCCAATGACTTTAGGAAGTTTATAAATAAAAATATGAAAAACAAACCAAACCAAAATACAACAATAGTAAAAAAAAACAATAATAACAAATGGCAAGGATAATAAAAACCAGATTTGAACCAATTGGAATTCAAATAGGCACGATCCAGAGGGGCTTCCTTCATATTTGCCAAGACCTTGAAGAAGAGTCAGGTCTTTGAAAAACCAGCGGGGAAGGTGGGCATCTGGATCTTGGGGCAGTCTCATTCCAGAGAGCTGCTCTAGAAAAGGTGCTATTACAGAGAAGACTTGCTAGATAGATGGCATTAGTTAATGAAAGGGATCAAAAGTACATCAATCCTACCAGTCAAAGCAGCTGAGCAGATACTATGGGAGATAAGTGATTCCTCAAATAACCATATTGTGTTCAAAGTGATCATTTGTGTCTCATCAATTGCATCTCAAGTTAGAACTCTGGTTTGATTTGTTTGATATCCATTTGTTTGTTTTCTTGGCTATTCATGGTCTTCTCATATATCTTTCCCAACCCAAAGTTCAAAACTATTCCTTCCATCCTGCTTTTCTGAAATTCAACTTTTATTTTCATATAGAGTCACAGGGAAAACCATTGCATGCACAGTTTTGATCTTTGTAGGTATAGACATATCATGGCATCCAAATATATTTTCCCAGGTCTTCATTTGCTAGTCCACCAAGGGCTAATCTGCATATATTTCTTGACTGCTGGTTCCTTCACTATTGATTATTGATCTTAAAAAGCAAAAGCTGTCTACCACTTCAGTAGCTTCATTGACAGTTCTAAAACTGGTTGTTAATAATTGTCATTAGTTTGGTCTTTTTCATATTTAATTATAGTTCTGTTTTTTTTCATTGGGCTCTGTAACTTTTATTGTTAGAGCTTGCAGATTTTTTAAAATTTTCAGCAAATGGGATAGTGTTATTCGCAGAGCACGTTGATGTTTCTTCTTCCAGTTTTAAAACCACTATTTTAAAACTAGTTTCCATCAACATATATTCAGCATATATGTTAAATAAATAAGGAGAGAATATAAAACCCTGTGCCACTATTTTGCCACCTTTGAGCCAATCTGATTTGCCATGTTCCATCCAAACTACAGGAATCTGCAAAGGTTTTAGATAAGAATAATGGGATGTGCCGGAATCCCTATTTTTGTAGGCATATTTCACAGTTTGATATGATTGACACAATCCAAGGCCTTTCCACAATCAGTGAAACACATACTAATTTTAGCTGCCCATGGTTGCTTTTCAGGGTGAGATGGGTGGCATATAAAGTCAATAAGCATACAAACAAACAAATACTGATTTGTGAGGTTATTTCTCAATGCCATAGAATCCCCTTTTTTCAGCCAAGTATTTGGGAGGATAGTTTCAGTTTAACTCTGCCACTTCCAAATGAAATCAGCTATTTAGTTCCATTTCATTTGTGGTTTCATCTGAGGTTTTGCAATGAAATGTGAACTGTTGGAAGATGATAAGCCTGATAATGTCTCTTAGCTGCTTTTGATATATTTAAAACATGGTATCTTGCTGTGCTGACTGTATGGGCTAGAGTGATCAGATAATTTCAGACATGGGGAGATTTTAGAAAATGTACTATAGTTGATCTTATGGCTGTTGAACTCTATGATCACCAAGATTTCATCTTGTTCCCAGTGTTTTTTAAAACCTTTATCAAACAATCAAAATAATTTTGGAGCAGATTGTCCTCCATGTGCCAATAAGCTAATTCATTTTTCCTAACTATCTGAACTCTGTGAAACTTCATAGATACTGAGAACTAGCCAGCTGAAATTAGATCTACAGTAGGTAGGACAGAAGTTAGGAGGTTCCTGTCTGTCATGAATGAAGGCAACATGCGTGGGAGAAAAAGGAAGAAAGAACGTACAGGACCAACTCTATGGAACACCCTACCATACATCAAAAACATTTTGGAAGCAGTAGAACGTAGCTTCCTAGATCTGCAAATGGGCATTGCACACCGCTGAGAGGTTACCATACAAGGACAAATCATGCATTACAAAGACCACTTGGAGGTGGGAGATACTTCTAATTAATCTGCCAGATCCCCTGCAAGGATTGCCCCTGTAAAGAAGCTAACCAGTACATTAAAAGAACACAAGCAAGTGGTCAAACGAGGAGAGCCGAACTCATTGGTAGCCTCACATTGCAATGAACAAGGACTTACATTCAATTTTTCAGCTACTAAGATTATTAGCTGATGAGGGATAAAAATAGCCAGGGAAATGATTAAAGGATCACATAGTTAATCCTTGTGAATCCGATGGGTCCTTCATTTGTGAGAAGTTGGAAGCCATTCACATTCGTTTTACTTTAGCATCAGTATTATTATCTAGAAAGTCCTCAACCAGTTTTATTCACTGACAGACTTGTTTTCTCACTCTGATTTTTTGTCAGGCTAAGACAGTCCATGCCCTACTCAAATAACTCCTTTATGCTACTGGAGTGAATGCACTTTGCAGTTTTGCTGTGCAGGACTTTGATCTGACTCAGTGGTATACAGTATGACTGGGCTCTATTCATGCAGTTAGGTGCAAAAAAAAGGAGTGACAAAATAGTTGGCCTGGAGGAAATTTATGTCTGAATTGGATTCTAGCAGGATATTGCATACCCAGAGGGGAGCAGACAGAGAATGGTCCTGCTCTTAAAGTCAGTGTAGGCTGGACTAAGTTCAGGTTGGTGGCTTTTGAATGGATGCCTGGTCTCGCTCTGGGTGTGTTTGTTTTCTCCATTCCACTGCTACTTCTGTTTAGTTGTTTGTCATGTATCTCTCACAAATGCTTAAAATGGGACACAAGTGAAAGGAACTGTTCTGCCTCTTTGCTTTTGTTTTCATGGTTGGAGAAGCCAGCTATTATGATTTTTAACGAGGGGCAGAAAAGGAATATCTTTGCCAGTATGATACAGACTGTAAAATTCTTCAGACATTTCTGTCTTGATCATGGTATTAAAAAGAACGATAACCAAGGCTTCAATCATGAAATGATTGCTTTAAAAATACAGGGCTGTTGAGTGAGTACATCTTGCAAATGTCTTTGCTGTATGTGTTTCAGTAGAGCTGAAGCAAATCATACATTGAGCTTAAATTGATTGTTTTCTGGCATTAAACAAGGGCAAGTAAGATGTACACATTCCCACTGATAGAAATTTTATTGTAAGAAGTCAGTATTACTTGGCAATAGAAATCTGAGATGGATTCCTGTGCCTAATCATGACTGTCTAGTTTTACTGAAATAACTAGGCTTCATCACATATACCTATAGAAGGTTAACAAGAATATCCTACACACACACACACACACACACACACACACACACAGACACACACGATTTTCAATTACTTATTACTGGACAACAGTGCATTGACACAGGAATAATATGGTATAATGGCTAAGGACATGGCAAAGAGATCTGGGTTAAAGTCGTCAGCCACAGAAGCTCATTGCATGGAATTGGACTAATACGTAGCTGTCTTTTAGTCCATCTTACTCACAGGTTTGTTATTGCTACCAAAATTGGAGTGCTGTATATGCTATCTTGAGATTCTGGATGAAATGTGGAATATAAATATAAGTGTAAAATAAGCCATGTGGTGAACACTTTCAAATTGCACACATAAATTTTGAACTCTGATTTCAAGCAAGCTTCCTTAAGTATGCCATCTTCACCCATAAGAAGTCTGACATTTGTCATATAACAAGTAGGGACAAATATTCCTGATAGATCCAGAATGACCTTCTTCTGCTCTTTGCACAGACACTTTGTTTTCCTTTTCTGTTCCTTCAATATTTCATGAGTCAGCTGCCTTCTCTTATAAATTTAAGCCTAGGTTTGCAGAATATACTTTTATGTGCTCCTCCAAGGCAAAAATGAGAAGTACTTATAGAAAACTGTGGAGAAACCCAGGATTATTGAGACTTTTCTCCAAGTATTTATGCTTTCAACATTCAGAAGACCGTGAAAATGTTAGGATCCTAGAAACAAATTGGGCTGTTTTGATTTTTTTAAAAAAATAATCTTTTAACTGGCAGTGTTCGCTGAAATATATACATTGCTTTATTTTCTCTACCAGCTTAACAGTAAACACTATGGGAACAATGTTTTTGTGTTTGTGTGCCTTTGAGTCAGCTTTTTTGACTCTTGATGACTGCCTGGACTCGTCCTGTAGTTTTCTCACCAAGGCTTTCGGAAGTGGTTTGCCCTTGTCTCCTTCCTGGGACTGAGAGTTTGTGACTGGCCCAAAGTCACCTGTTTGGTCTTGTGCCCGAGGCAGGACTATAACTCATGGTGTCCTGGTTTCCAACCTAATGCCTTAACCACTATACCAAGGGTTGGCAACCTGAAACAGTGATAGAGCCACTCGGGACTGGTTCCCTCACAAAAGAAAAAACTGGGAATTGCAAAGAAGGATGCGCATGCGCACGCATGCACAAAACAAGAGGCTTGAGACAGAACAGTGGAGACAAGCAGCCGTCCTGCCCCCTCCGCTCTCATTCACTCGCCTTTGCTTGGAAAAGCTTCTCTCTCTCGCTCTCATTCACTCATGTTTTGTTTGCAAAAGCTTCTCTCTCGCTCTCTCATTCCCTCACTTTTGCTCTAAAAAGCCTCTTTCACACTGTCGTTCACTCACACTGCTCAAAAAACGTTTTTCTCTCGCTCTCATTCACTCACCAACTCAAAAGGCCAGCCGCAGCACCTCCATTGACTTCCATGGGTACACTTGGCAATTAAAACCACTCCTGCTACTGCTGCTAACTTTTTCACTTGCTGCTTTTCACTTGACTTGCCCCATTCTCTCTGCGGAGGCTTGAATGGGGTGACAAGCCGCTTGCCGCCCCCTTCTCTCTGCCGAGGCTTGAAGCAGCCCTGCAAGCCCCTGCGGAGAGAACGCCCTGTTCTCTCTGCGGGGGCTTGCAGGGCTGCTTCAAGCGGTTTGCCGCCCTGTTCTCTCTGCAGAGGCTTGCAGAACTGCTGCCTTCGGCTGCTTTTCTTTCGGGGGATCCAGCCTCTGCCACCTCCTTCTCTCAGCACCCCGAGATTGGCCGCCCCCAACCACGCAGCAGGTAGAAATAGGGCCCACTCACCTTTCCAGTCCTCCCGTCTCTTCCTCCGCTTTCTCCGCTGTCACCCTTTCCAGTCTGAAGAAGCAAATAGGTTTGTGGGCAGTCCCACAAACGGCTTGAGAAGTTCAACCAATCAATTCAAACTTCGGGAGGTTTTTTTGTGAGCATTTTGACTTGATTGATTGAACTTTTTTACTCCCACTTTTTTTTCAAAACTGCACATGGCGGAGGAGGACTGGGAGCCGCAGGAGACGGCTTAAATAAGCCGCATGCGGCTCCGGAGCTGCGGGGTTGCCGACCCGTGCACTATACCAAACTGGCTTTCTATGAATAACATTGCTTGGTGAGCAACAACTGACTGGCTTTTAAAATTTTATATCAGAAAATATTCCTACTGAAGTGTTAGCATATGCAAATCCTCACTTCCAAAAATGATGTAGGAAAAAAAAAGAAACCAAAGGGCATATGCACAAAAGAAGCACCTGGTACTGCCTACTCTTTCTTTTGGACCCAAAATGCACCATCATTCTACCAACATTAAATGGCTCAGTTTTATACACCTAGAGCTCCATAGATATGTAAGATTTTTTTTATCTCACCTTTATTTATTTATTTTACAAATAACTCAAGGTGGTGAACATAACCCAATACTCCTTCCTCTTCTTATTTTCCCCAGAGCAACAAACCGGTGAGGTGAGTCGGGCTGAGAGAGGCTGACCCAAAGTCACCCAGCCAGCTTTCATGCCTATGACATGAACTATGGCAGGACTCACAGTCTCCTGATTTCTGGCCTGTTGCTTAACCATTAAACCAAACTGACCCTCTTGTTAGTGCTTTATTGAGTCCCTTTTGTTTTATATTGTATTTTTTTATGCTGCTACTGACAAAACACTTTACGTAAGCCAAGTGTATGTTTAACATAATCCAGCTACAAATGCTTGACTTACGGAGTCCAGTCATGGTGATATAATCTTCCCGCAGCAATGCTCTTACAAATTCTGTTGCTCGTATAGTGTAAATTGACATAAAATGAGAAGGCTGAATCTATTGCTTGTCTTCTCTCTTTGCCTTCTGTTGCCTAGTACGGTAACAAATAAAATGAAATGGTTTGAAGGTTTAATAAACTCAGTTTAGTAACTGAATTTATTCCTTGGAGTTATATGAACTGAGATATGGCTCGGCCTGCTTTGTATCTTCCTTCAGTGATAGCCTTGCTTATGCTCAAGAGCAGTGCTTTTTTTGTAAAAGAAAAAGGTGCCGGAACTCACACGTGTCATACAACCCGCCTTGCCTACCCTACAAGGTTCCATCCAAAAAAGGTGCCGGAACTCCGTTCTGAGTGTTCCATGACAAAAAAAGCCCTGCTCAAGAGAATGTGTAAAAAAAGAAAGTGGTATGTTTGTTTTCCATGTGGACCATCCCCCAAGATTTAGGGATGTACGTCTTATTTGCTTACAGGGTAGAAAGGCTGGCACTGCTGAATATTTGCCAAAGTCTAAGGAGGAGCAAAAGTGTAATTCAACATCTTGGATCTGTTATTATCTTTTCACCGTAGTTTTGCTATGATTCTGTAAAAATAACACAACAAAATATTATACGCCTGGCTGCCTTCAATCCTTTCTCTTTCTAATAAAATAACATTCCCAAGAGGAACTACTTCTGAGATAGTACAAAATAGCACAACTTGTTTAAATAAACATGATTGTTGATTACATTAAATGGGAGCAGGATGCAAAAGATCCTTTCACTAGAACATTCAACTGAAGCCCATATCTCCAAAGCCCTATTTGTTGCTTCTCCAGTCTTGTCAAACGTGAGCTTGTTGCTTGTGGCTCAAATCCCCCATTCATCAGTGATATGATTAATTATTGCATTAATTGCACATTACACTTTTGACATGTTAATGATAGAACTTCACTCTTTTTGACTGGTATAATTGTCTTCAGGATTTTAATGAGGGAGCATTACAAGTTTTTCCAGAGTTTGAATAGCCAAATTAGGCGGCTATTGCTAACGGTTTTCCCCCCCTCATGACTGAGTTAAAGGGCTATACACCAGTCCTTGAGTTAGAAGATTTAGATTTTAGATTTAGATTTTATTAGATTTATATACCGCCCTTTCCCGAAGGACTCAGGGCGGTTTACAGGGCATTTTAAAATCATACCAATACAAAATACAAAGTTAAAAGACAAATAAAAGATTAAATTATCCCTGAAAATCAAACCCAGTTAAAATTCTCAGCCTGGGTCAGAGAGCTCAAAGAGCCAAGTCTTCAGGTCTCGGCGGAATGAACGTAGGTCAGGGGTAGTCCTGAGCTCCACGGGCAGCTGGTTCCAGAGGGCAGGCGCACCCACAGAAAAGGCCCTCCCCCTGGGTGTTATCCGCCGGCAATCTTTTACCGGCAGCACCCTGAGAAGACCCTCTCTCTGCGAGTGCACTGGATGAAGGGAGCTTGATGCTGGCAGCAGGTGTTCCCTCAAATATCCCGGACCCAAGCCATTTAGGGCTTTATATGTATGTATGTATGTATGTGTGTGTGTGTGTGTGTGTGTGTATATATATATATATATATATATATATATATATATATATATATATATATATATATATATATATATATATATATATATATATATATATATATATATATATATATATATATATATATATATGTCAAATGCTTGTTATTTTTTAGATTACCTTGCTAGGCCCCAAACATGGGACAAATCTTTATTTCCTGTGTCAGCCTATCCTGAAGGCCATCGACAGGCAGTAGTCACACCGGTGACAGCTCATATTTGTGTAAATTTTAAATTGCTAACAAAGAATTAAGGGAGACTGATATGCATTTCAAACTTATTAGTTTTCATCAGTCAGCCATACCCTTCTGAGATTCGAACCTGGGCTGATTACACATTAGGCAGTTGTTTTCACCTCTTTATAGATAACTGTCCTGTCATCCACTGGCAATGCCTATCATGCCTCGGAGCTTTGTTTCCCTTCCCTCCTAACTAGAAGTCACCAACCAGTGGGAAAACATCTTCCTTAATATGGCCTGGGGCTTGGACAATAACCGGCAGGCAGGCAGGCATGGAGAGGATTGTGCCATGACGAGAGAATGAGAACAGAAAGAGAACAACAGCGAGCTGGTGCTGCCTGCTTTTCCCACTGCAGCCCCCTACCACACAAAACAGAATGACTCAGTACCATGCCTAGGGATCCAGAAGGGAGGGGCATGTGCATAGCAGCCTAAATTGGCCAATAGGTGCCACGGTGCTTGCACCCCCCCACCTGAGAAGTCATCTGATTGCACCAATGAGAAAAGAGTTGCACCAATGAGAAAAGAGTCTGTTAGGTTGCATCCAAGACAAAGCTTGTTTCTTGATATATGACAAAACACTACTTTAACATCAGTATAGCTAAAGATGACATAAGGCTCCCTCAGGTAAGGACTGCAAACCTGGTCAAGGCAATGTCTTGAGGAAGCAACAGGGGGGGGAAGGGGGGCAGGTTTGTGCTGCAATTTGATGCAAGTTAAGAGCCTGTTTAATGAGTATCTAATTAATTCTGATAGATGATCAAGTTCTATGTAGGTTTTGTATAGTGCCATTAAAATAATTTAAACCATTTGGCAACTATTAAAGAACATTCATCTTTTGCTGCAGATGACCTGTGGGTTAGTTCTTTCAGCTTACTGGGCAAGTAAAAATCTCCAGACCTAAAGTTATCTATTTAACTCTACTCATTTTGGGACACAGAAATAAGATATCATTTTGAGTAAATAAAGGCTATTTCAGTTTGTTTTATTTTGTACATGCCTACTCAATTATTTCTTCCTTTTTATATATCTTTCCCTTTGTATAATAATTAAGGTAGCTTTGTACTTTACCTGTATTGTTAGCTTGCATTTTCAGTTACTTTTCAATGTACCAAAGGTAGTATATAATTTAACAATTTAACAATGAAAATAGCAAAATAACTTTGGGGCAGCGTTCTCACAAACAGATTGGTGGCCTCTAGAGGATCTAAGAATCATTTAGCCTTAACTTTATGCTTTTACTTCAAGGCAGATGGCTCGTTAGGTATGAATTGTGGTAACAAAGTGCACAATGCACTTAATAAGGTCATAACTGGAGAAATGTCATGGTGTCCCCTGCCAGTTTCTCTCCATTTTGGGAAATAAGTTGAAGATTATACAGTTCTTCTCATAATGTGTATGAGATGATGCTTGAAATCAGAGGAGTCTTAGGCATCTTCCTCCGAAAATTTCTCAGCCAGAGTATTAGATGTAGCAATCTGGTTTGTCACCCAGCTTCCCTATTGGCTCCATTATCATATAATGTTAAACTACTACTTGTGTATTTTAACTAACTTGTGTAGTTTAGCTTTGAATTTTTGAATCCTCACCAGTCAAGAAACTCTAGTTTAATTACGATACCAGGTACCAAGTTCTTTTAAATCAAAGGTTGAAGGTAATCTTTGAATCCTGATTTGCTTTCATTGTGTTGATACGACTGAATCTGTAACTTGAGCTTTTATTTATTTCTGCACCCTATGATGAACCTCTCCAATTCATATAAGAATAGTTTTAAAAAAAGGCTTCTCAAGTTGCTCCTGTTTGTTTTTCTCTTCTCTCCAAATACCTCTCAGTTCTCTAAGCAACACTCTTCTTCACAGTCAGCTTCACACTGCACCCAGCATAGAGATGGGGTTTAAACTCCAGATGACTTAAATGCTTATTTGTCTCCACAATACGCAATAGATACCCAACTGCAAAGAAAGAAAACTGGCAATTCTTAAGTAATAACCTTACCCATCTGTTGGTAATAATAGCGTGTGTGCATATTTTTTCTGTATTCGCTCACTAGAGCAGAGGCCCCCAACCTTTTGGGCACCAGGGACTGGTTACGTGGAGAGAGGTTTTTCTGCGAACCAGAGCAGGCGTGGTTTTGTGTGCTGCCTGCATCCCCCGGATGGGGTTTTGCTTGCTTGCGCGACCCGGTTGCTGGCATGACGCGGCCCAGTACAGGACCCCGGACTGGGGGTTGGGGACCCCTGCATTAAAACATCTTGCTTTATAAAGCTGGCGTTGCTATCTGGCTCAGAGCAGGAAGTCAGCAGGTTGGAGTAGTTTCAATATATTCACTTATAATCCTCATGGTCGTCGTTGAGTCTCGTGTCTAACTTTCTAGTATGGCAGCTGTTAAGCCATACAGGGGCACAACAATCTGTTGTGGAGTAGATGATGATCTGAGGGTGGTAGCTGAAACTCCACCTTTAGTTTCATATAATTTCTGGAATGTATTGTCCCTGGTATCGATTTTTGCGACCATATTTTCTAGGTGTACCTATGGGAGAGAGTTGGGTCCAATGGTACTCCAAGGTACTTTGGATAGGGATTATAGGGGAATAAGTTGTTGTTTAAGTAGACCTTCAAGGGTAGTTTATTGTGAAGGTGGAAGCATATAGTTACTATATTGCCATTGCTAGGGTTAGTGAAGTCAGTTAAGAATTTTCTCAAGATTTTAAGATTTTTGGACAAGAGGTTGTCTGCCACCTCCATGTGTTTTTCTTGTACTGCTATGGCCAAATCATCAGCATATCCAAATTTGCATCCCCTTGTCAGCATATCTGATATGTATAAATTGAATAGTGTAGGTGCCATTGTAGAGCCTTGTGGGAGGCCGTTGTTTTCTTACCTTATTTATGTTGATCCCCATTATTATCTGAAAGGATCTATCACTCAGCATTTAATTAATTAGTTGACTGAGATTTGTGCAGGGGATAATATCGCAACCCGTTCTTCTAACTGTGTTGTATGCCGCAGTTAGGTCTATGAACATGGCCATCGTTTTGAGACCTTGTTGGAATCCTGCTTCAATATAGCCTGTTAGGCTTACCACCTGGTCTACACAGCTCTTGTCGGAAGCTGGCTTGTTCCACAGGCCGATGTTCATCTGTTATGGGACCTATCCTGTTTATAATTAATCTTTCCAGGACTTTGTAAGCAGGAGCTCAAAAGGGCGATTGGGCAATAGCTTTCAACTCTGTCTTGTGGTTTGCCGGATTTTAGAAGTGATAGTATTTTATCTTTTTTGAATTCTGGTGGGAGGCAGTCATTTATATATCTAGCTGAGCCGGCATAGCTGGCTCAGGAATTCTGGGAGTTGAAGTCCATGAGTCATAAAAGACCCGAGGTTGCCTACCCCTGGACTAGAATATCAAAGAAAATGAAGCACAGCAATATGTATTTTTGTGTTATACACAGATTTGTGATAGTGGCCTTTACACAGTGATATCATTCACATATACTAAATTACATTTTTCTTTATTAGGGTTTATTGATTGATTGAGGTTACACAGTTTGCCTTTGTGTGTGATTTACAAATTGCAAAGCCTAGTTTAACAAAAATGCAGTAAGCCAAAAGCGCATTTTGGTATAACGTGACGTCAGTGTCTACCTAGTAGTGTCATGTTTTCTTTATGTGTTAACTGAGTTGAAAAGTTGGCTCTTCATCCAGGCTTTTGGTGAGGCAGAGTGAAGTTCAATTGTTTAATTCTTATTTGATTTGACATTCTTGCCATCTTTTATTTTTTATTGGTTATTATTGTATTTCTTTTGTTTTAGTTGTGAAGTACCCAGAGTCATTAAGAGTCAGGTGGCATCCACATTTTGTAAATAAATGAATAAAACAAAATAAAACTGCTGTAAACTGGGAGGGAGGGAAAGAATGGATATGTAGGTTCCATAACTTTGTTCCTGAATGCATAAAGCATTATGTAATCTTGTTCTGAAAGAAGTTTTTTTTTTGCATCTTCTCAATCTAGATGGAATCTGTTTTGACATTGATTAGGATTCTGTCAATCTGTTCATGTGTTACATAGGTCAAGGCAAATTTCATTTTTCTTAGAGTTAAATGTCCATATTTGAATAGTACAAAATTGAATATAGCAGTATGTGCCATTCTCTTGAACTGCATGAATTCACACAGAGAGCAATCATAATTAGCAGTTTTGTTCAGATAAGACAACCAATATGTAGATGCTATGGAGAATGAGAACAGATACCATCACAAGAAATGAAGTTGGAGGAAATTTATGAATGCTTCCATTTGGTTGTATTAATGGCTGTTAAAAGTAGAAATAGACTTCGTGGTTAGAAATAAATGGAGAGGATTGGGGATGAGCACCTCACATAATATTAGCTAAGCCGTATGTTTTTCTTCTTTATTTTATATTTAGAATCTAACATCAAGCATAAAAAAGGCTCTAGAAAACAGCTGCATAATGCAATGTTTCCTCAAATTTGTGCCTAGAAGCCACATTATGGTACAGCATAGAAATTGGGACACTGATGCTTAAAATATAATACATGAAGAAAATTAGCATATTGATCTGCTTGGTACTAGCTAAGATCAAACCACAAGCCAAAATAAGATTCTGCAACTGGGAAAGGATCTCCAGTATTTGGCATTCTATTCGTATGTTTCAAATTCTTTATAGTCTGACTTTCTACCCTTGTTTCCTATTATTTTCTGCTACTACCTCTGCTTTTCTAATCCTATCACTCTCAGTGTCCTACAACCCTTTTGCTGTTTTTTTGGCACATTTGTAGATTATGACGTTAATGCCTTATGGTCATAAGTATCTGCGGAGGGGATTAAATGATGAAGTGTGTTGCACTGTAAGACATTTCACTTAGATATTTTCACTCAACACCATTCAACAATTATGAAACCATGCTCATTTCAATGTCATTTTTTTCACTGTGCTTTGTGCTAGATGCATATGTAATATTACGCAGCTGTTTTCTAGAGCCTTTTTCATGCTTGGTGTTAGTTTCTCAATATAAAATAAAGGAGAAAAACACATATTAGCTTAGCTAATATTATGTGAGGTGCTCATCTCCAATCCTCTCCATTTATTTCTAACCACGAAGTCTATTTCTACGTTTAACAGCCATTAGTACAACCAAATGGAAGCGTCTAAAAATTTCCTTCAACTTCATTTCTTGTGATGGTATCTGTCCTCATTCTCCATAGCATCTACATATTGGTTGTCTTATTTGAACAAAACTGTTAATTATGATTGCTCTTTGAGTGAATTCATGCAGTTCAAGCAAATACTGCTATGTGGTTTGAATAAAAACTGCCGAGATTTTTCCAGCAATTTTTTCTCCCCACAACTCCAACATATAAGAAGTCAGCAACCAGAGTTAGGCACATGTGATCTAAAGTAATCTAGATAGTTTCAAAAGCTCTTCCACGACCAAAGAAAAAAAAGTTGCAACTCTGGTTTTCCTGGCCATTATTCAATTGAGTTCCAAATGAAAAATTAGTGACAGTTAAGCTACAATAAAAAAAAAAGATTTGAAATTAACAGCACAAATAAAACTGTTTTTGTTTTCTAATTTATTTCTGTTTATACACATCTGTCTATTTAGTTTACTTTAGTTAGGGTGATAAGATAAATATCACACAGCTTCTAACCATCAGCTTCTCAGCAAGATAACTTTTCTCTCCAAGCGTTTTCCTGAATGATGATTTTTTTACCCTTAAGAGGCAAAGCCCAGCAGCAGTTCACAGCACAAATTGAGGTAGGAGCATCTCACTGTTTCTGCTTTAAAAAGCATGTACTTAATGACTATAAGCTTGCATTAGAAGATATGTGAGCATTTTTTCACATTCTGTGCCAGGTATCAGAATCTAATGTTGTGCTAGACACAACTACATCTGAAATATCAGAATGAAATAACAAACTATCAATCTATTAGGAATCATAATATATACTTTAAAGGCATATATCCTACAATGGGGTGAAATTACATGGGACATTTATACGAAGGCTGTACTTTGAAAATAATTCAGAAGAATTGCTTAAGAGCGTTCAAGAGCCCAGCTATGAATTTTTCAATGTAGCCTGGAAAAAAAAAGACGTGGCTGTTTTAAGAAAGCGCTGAATTCCTCCCAGACACTCTGAAATACGACTTTTGAATAAATTTTGGTGCATGCCTAGCCCAACTGCATTCCATGAGTGGACAGAGCCAAATCTGATGGTGGGATGTAGGCTAGCTGTAGGCTATTAATTTTCTTTGTATAGTGTATAGCCTTTATGTTTCCTTCTTCTATATATATTTTCTCTTCCGTTCTTTGCTGAATGTCTCCCAAGATATATTTAGGTCCTATTTTAAATGGTAGGATTTGTGTGTATGTGTGTGTGGGGGGGTTGGTTTGTGTGAAGATATTGTTGAAGAACTGGAAGAATAATTTTCAGTATGGTTTGGTAAGATTGTAGAATGGTTTGAGACTTGGGGCATCTTAGTAGATGAGGATTACAGGGTTATGGGTTTCAGGCTTTCTACCTTTACTTTAAAGGATTAGGGTTAGGGTTAGTAGTAGGACTGGTTGCGTGATTTCAGAAAATTATGGATTTATGTCACTGCTAAAACATTTTATAACAGGAATTGATCATCATCTGACAGACAAAATCGCTCAGATCCGGGCCGGTTTGGACTCTAACTGGGCAGAGTCTGATGTGGAGGAATCAGACGGTCTTGAGCATGTTATCTGGACTGAGTTCGATCCTGTTTCCCCTGATGATGTGGACAGGATTATGGGGAGGCTGAGCTCCACCACCTGTTTATTGGACCCGTGTCCCTCCTGGCTGATTTATGCGGCTCAGGAGGAGACACGGAGCTGGTTCCAGGCAGTAATATCTGCCTCTTTGAGTGAGGGTGTCTTTCCCGCCACTTTGAAGGAGGCGGTAGTGAGGCCCCTTCTCAAGAAAATCACTGGGCCTGGGCCCAGTGATTTTAAACAACTATCGTCCAGTCTCCAACCTTTGCTTTTTGGCGAAGGTTGTTGAGAGTGTGGTGGCGCATCAGCTTCCTCTGTTCCTGGAGGAAACTGATTATCTGGACCCGTACCAATCGGGTTTCAGGCCTGGGTACAGCACAGAGACGGCATTGGTCGCGCTGGTGAATGATCTCTGGCGGGCTCGGGACAAGGGTTGCTCCTCTGTCCTAGTTCTATTAGATCTCTCAGCGGCTTTTGATACCATCGACCATGGTATCCTACTGCGGCGTCTCAGGGGGTTGGGAGTGGGAGGCACTGTTTTGCAGTGGTTCTCCTCCTATCTCCTGGGCCGCTCGCAGTCGGTGTTGACGGGAGGGCAGAGGTCCGCCCTGAGGCCTCTCGTTTGTGGAGTTCCTCAGGGGTCGGTTCTCTCTCCCCTCCTGTTCAACATCTATATGAAGCCGCTGGGTGAGATTATTCATGGTTTCGAGGTGGGGTATCATCAGTACGCTGATGATACCCAACTTTTTTTCTCCACCCCGAACCAACCCAGTGATGCCCTCGCTGTGATGTCCCGTTGCCTGGAGGCGGTCCGGGTCTGGATTGGGAGAAACAGGCTTTGTCTCAATCCCGCCAAGACTGAGTGGCTGTGCATACCGGCATCTCGGACTAACCAGTTCATTCCACCTTTAATGATGGGGGGGGTGAGGTGTTACGAGAAATCTGACTATAGCCACATTGGTCTCATAAAAATTTGTGTCAATTTTAAAAGAATAGTGATTATTACAATACTTTTAAAAAGTTACTCTAAGTCCAGCTTATTTTTATGATCACAATAAGCACAACTCAGCACACTGCTTTCGACCATCTGAATTTTACAGAATAAATACAGTGAAAAAGTATCAGTGCGTTTCTGATGGTAAAGCAATTTTAAACGGTGGTTTTGCTTTGAAAATACAATATGTAAATACTTTTTTTCCATACCAATATGTAGCTTTCGATCATATCCCTCAATGAATAAATGAACAAGTACAGTGTTTTGAGTCTTTTGTTTAAATTGGGTATTCTTTATTTAGATTTAGGACCTCTGTGGAGGATGGATCATTTAGCCTAAATTTATGCAGAAATGTTGAATATTCAAAAGGGTTCACCATTTTTCAAGTATCACTGAATGCAGTTAAAACTATGGCAGTGATTTGTGTTCCTTATTTTTAGAATGTAAAAATGAGGATCTATCTGCTTTTGAGAAAATGTTGTCATGAAAACTCACAACTGACAATAAACATTCACTTCTTTCTCCTAAATCCACAAACACGTATGTCATCAGAAGTTATACAGAAACCTATTTTCTTCTAATGCCATTCCTCATAAAGCCAAGCCAGAATTTTTATAGTCTAATCTAATTGGACATGATAGCAGTGTTCCAATATCTCAGGGGTTGCCACAAAAAAGAGGGAGTCAAGCTGTTCTCCAAAGCACCTGAAGGCAGGACAAGAAGCAACGGATGGAAACTAGCCAAAGAGAGAAGCAACCTAGAATTAAGGAGAAACTTCCTGACAGAACAATTAACCAGTGGAACAACCTGCCTCCAGAAGTGGTGAATGCTTCAACGCTGGAAGTTTTTAAGAAGAGATTGGACAGCCATTGGTCTGAAATGGTATAGGGTTTCCTGCCAGAGCAAGGGGTTGGACTAAAAGATCCCCAAGGTCCCTTCCTGCTCTGTTATTCTATTATTCTGATTATAGTTCCAAAATATGCAGTAAACAATTCATGTAATCTTTCCAAGGAAATCATTAGGAAGGTTCTGCTTCCAAATGTATGTTAATTTCTGTGTCAGCTCGCACTTTATACTACCCAGCCTAGCATAGACTGCTCCAATCCTTGCTATTAGCTGTTAAATCCTTAAACCCTCTCAATTCAGTTTGGATGTATTCTGATCCAAATGTTATCATCCTCTCAATGACTTCATGCAACCTATAATCAAAATACAAATAACGATAAAACCAAACAAAAAAAAATACATATCCAAAAAACATATAATGAAAACAATTAACTGCTTGGAACCCACCCCTAGCCCCAGGAAGGAAGAGCAGCCAGTGAAAACTTTCATAATGTCCTCAGGATGGGAATCACTTGGGGATGGTCTTCTAGAGCAGAGGCCCCAGGGCACCAGGGTCCAGTTCCGTGGAGAGAGGTTTTTCCGTGGACCGGAGAGTGCGTGGTTTTGTGTGCTGCCTGCATCCTGCAGATTTGCTTGTTTGTGCGGACCGGTTGCTGGCATGCCGTGACCCAGTACTGGTCCACGGACCGGGGGTTGGGGACCCCTGTTCTAGAGGCAGGTGCTGTGACAGTGATATTTGAGATACGATCACGAGAGATGAGCAAATTTATATGTTAGCTAAACAAACTCTTTTTATCTTGTCATTATGTACATTCTTACAATTTATTCACTTTCCCATTTCAATTTTCTCTGTAACTAATGCCTGCTTTCAGCTGAAAGGATCGTTATTTTACGTTTCTATTTTACCAAAAGCTGCAGCTCAAGTAGCAGAATGAAACAATGACCGTTTCTATTTTACTCAAAAGCTTAATGCTTTACCTTGAATTTCTTATAATTTCCTATAAGTGTAAAATTTCCTAACTTAATTTTAATTTCTAAAAATATACTGGAATGGTATGAATTAATGCTGATTGAACAGTGAGATTCCAGATTTACATTTCTGCAAGGTCAGGATAAGGAATACGGAAAGTCTGAAATCTTTAAGATCTGTGTAACTGAGACACATGCTGCTTTCTCTTTAGCTAAATCTTTGCTTTAACGAAACGTGGTTGACACCATTAAAATTATAGTATTATATACTTGCAGTGTTTAGTGATAGTCTACAATAAGAGCAGGTTTTCTATGTTATAGAGATGGTGCTACTGATATGAAGTTACTTCCCATGCCGCAGATGCCATGGCAGGTGCACTTGCATATATAGAAGCTATCATGTGAACAAATCTGATTTGACAGTAGTGTGGTGATTCTTGATAAGAGAAGGCTTATTTAATATCTGATATTGCTCTGGCCACCTGTAAGAAAGCATATTTCGGCAGCAGTCTTTATGTCTTTTGATGTAAGCAAATTATACGTGGCTCTTTAGGATGGAGACTTGCATTCTCAAAACCCCACACAATATTTTCTGCAAGACAAGCCAGTTTAAGGCAATTTGGAAGCAATTTGGCTCATTCACGTGAATTGGTCAGATGCGCACTTCCTTCTTTCCCATTATGCTTTATCTGAGCTTTTCTTTTGCTTGTTTCGATATTGTTGTGTCCTATCTTAGCCAAGAAACATTTTCTTCTTGAAGAGATATTTGTAAACACAAAATCATTTCCCCCCCCCCCCAAAAAAAAACACAATAAACTTTGGCCTCCAAATTACCAATGGACCGTTGGAGTATTTTACTTTCTCTGAAACTACAGTTAAGACCGCTTGGAACCATTCAGCATTTCTTGAGAAATCTTGCTGAGAGAATCTCTTTTTGCTTCTGTGACTTTAAACTTAATTTTCTTATTCTAGGAGAAAGGCTCTTCACAGGATAAAAATAGTCATCTTTCTGTTTTGTGGCTTTTCTTAAGAAGCTGAAGCAAGTTACCAATCAATGTTATGTAGACAGGAAGATAAAACAAATGAGGTTACGCTGCCTTTGATTAAAAAAACCGATTTTCTACAAGACATGTCAGGATTTCCTAGCTATGTTTCCACACAATATCAAATTAAGGAAGTTCTAAATTGTGCGTTGAAAACCCAATGTGCCTTTAGTTAGAATTCATTAATTTATTAACAATATATCTATATTGCTTACCATTGAAAGAACCTTCAAAGAGGTAAACAATCAAAACTTATAGTTAAAAACAGTGGGTTGAAACAAATAAAAACCTCCATGAAGACATTTTAAAAATAGAAGACAAAATACAAATCAAGTCAGCTTTGTTGTTAGCTGCGAAGTCATGTCTGACCCATTGCGACCCCATGGACAACGTTCCTCCAGGCCTTCCTGTCCTCTACCATCTTCTGGAGTCCATTTAAGCTCACGCCTACTGCTTCAGTGACTCCATCCAGCCACCTCATTCTCTGTCGTCCCCTTCTTCTATTGCCCTCAATCTTTCCCAGCATCAGGCTCTTCTCCAGTGAGTCCTTCCTTCTCATTAGGTGGCCAAAGTATTTGAGTTTCAACTTCAGGATCTGGCCTTCTAAAGAGCAGTCAGGGTTGATCTCCTCTAGGACTGACCGGTTTGATCGCCTTGTAGTCCAAGGGACTCGCAGGAGTCTTCTCCAGCAGCACCATAGCTCAAAGGCCTCAATTCTTTGGTGCTCAGCCTTTCTTATGGTCCAAGTTTCACTGCCATACATTGCAACTGGGAAGAACATAACCTTGACTATACACACTTTTGTTGACAGGGTGATGTCTGCTTTTTAGTGTGCTGTCTAGATTTGTCATGGCTTTCCTCCCCAGGAGCAAGCGTCTTTTAATTTCTTGGCTCCAGTCCCCATCTGCAAATATGGGGACTGCAAATAAAATAAATAAATAAAATAAATAAATAAAATAAATCTGCAGTGATCTTGGAGCCCAGGAAAATAAAATCTGTCACTACCTCCATTTCTTCCGCATTTGTTTGCCAGGAATTGAGAGGGCCAGATGCCATGATCTTGGTTTTCTTAATGTTAAGTTTCAAGCCAACTTTTGCACTCTCCTTCTTCACCTGCAACAAGAGGCTCTTTAGTTCTTCACTTTCTGCCATTAGAGTGGTATCATCTGCATATCTTAAGTTGTTGATATTTCTTCTGGCAATTTTAATTCCAACTTTTGATTCATCTAGCCCTGTCTTTTTCATGATGTGCTCTGCATATAAGTTAAATAGGCAGGGCGACAGTATACAGCCTTGCCGGACTCCTTTCCCAATTTTGAACCAATCAGTGATTCCGTGTCCAGTTCTCACTGTTGCTTCTTAACCCGCATATAGGTTTCTCAAGAGACAAATAAGATGGTCTGGTACTCCCATCTCTTTAAGAACTTGCCACAGTTTGTTGTGATCCACACAATCAAAGGCTTTAGCATAGTCAGTGAAACAGAAGTAGATGTTTTTCTGGAACTCCCTAGCTTTCTCCATGATCCAGCGTATGTTGGCAATTTGATCTCTAGTTCCTCTGCCTCTTCGAAATCCTGCCTGTACTTCTGGTAGTTCTTGATCCACATACTGCTGGAGTCTAGCTTGTAGGATTTTAAACATAACTTTACTAGCATGTGAAATGAGTGCAATGGTGCGATAGTTTGAACATTCTTTGGCACTGCCTTTCTTTGGAATTGGAATGTAAACTGATCTTTTCCAATCCTGTGGCCACTGTTGAGTTTTCCAAATTTGCTGGCAAATTGAGTGTAGCACTTTTACTGCATCGTCTTTTAAGATTTTGAATAGCTCAGCTGGAATACTGTCACCTCCACTAGCTTTGTTGTTGCTCAGCTTTTCTAAGGCCCACTTCACTTCACATTCTAGGATGTCTGGCTCGAGGTCAGTGACCACCTCAACGTGGTTATCAGGGACGTTAAGCTCATTCTTGTATAGTTCCTCTGTGTAATTTTGCCACCTCTTCTTAATTTCTTCTGCCTCTGTTAGGTCCCTGCCATTTTGGTCCTTTATCATGCCCATTTTTGCATTAAACGTTCCCTTCATCTCTCCAATTTTCTTGAAGAGATCTCTGGTCCTCCATATTCTATTGTTTTCTTCTATTTCTTTGCACTGTACATTTAAGAAGACATTCTTACCTCTTCTAGCTATTCTCTGGAATTCTGCATTCAATTGGGCGTATCTTTCTTTTTCTCCCTTGCCTTTTGCTTCCCTCCTTTCCTCAGCTATTTGCAAAGCTTCCTCAGACATCCATTTTGCTTTCTTGCATTTTTTTTCTTTGGGATGGTTTTAGTTGCTACCTCTTGTACAATATTATGAACCTCTGTCCATAGTTCTTCAGAGTGTTTGCTATGACCTTCGTATTCTCTTGACAAAATACTAACAGCCTGTGCCCTGCTTCATTTTGTACTCCAAGGCCAAATTTGCCTGTTATTCCGGTTATCTTTTGGCTTCCTATTTTAGCATTCCAATCCCCCATGATGATAAGGATATCATTTTTTGGTGTTAGTTCTATAAGGTACTGTAGGGCTTCATAGAACCAGTCAATTTCATCCTCTTCAGCACCGGTGGTTGGGGCATAGACTTGGACTACTGTGATATTGAATGGTTTGCCCTGGATTCGAACTGAGATCATTCTGTCATTTTGAGGATTGTATCCCAGTATTGCTTTTCCTACTCTTTTATTGGCTATGAAGGCTACTCCATTTCTTCTGAGGGATTCTTGTCCGCAGTAGTATACCTGATGGTCATCTGAATTAAATTCACCCATTCCTGTCCATTTTAGTTTGCTGATTCCTAAGATGTCGATGTTCAGTCTTGTCATCTCTTGTTTGACCACGTCCAGCTTTCCTTGATTCATGGATCTTACATTCCAGGTTTCTATGGAGAAAAAATCTTTACAGCATCGGACTTTCCTTTCACCACCAGATACATCCACAACTGAGCGTCCTTTCGGCTTTGGCCCAGTCGCTTCATTCTTTCTGGTGCTACTAGTACTAGCCCTCTGCTCTTCCCCAGTAGCATATTGGACGCTTTCCGACCTGAGGGGCTCATCTTTGCTAAGCACATTGGTTTGTGCTTAAATTGTAAGCCGCCCTGAGTCTTCGGAGAAGGGCGGGATATAAATGGGATTAAAATAAATAAAAAATAAATAAATCTTCCAGTGTCATATCGTTTTGCCTTTTGGTACTGTCCATAGGGTTTTCATGGCAAAGATACTGGAGTGGGTTGCCATTTCCTTCTCCAGTGGATCACGTTTTGTCAGAACTCTCTGCTATGACCTGTCCGTCTTCATTGAATTATGCAAGCCCCTTTGCCATGACAAGGCAGTAATCCATGAAGGGGTCAAGTCAGCTAGATATATATTAAGGGACTTACAAAAAGTAAATCTGTAGTCTAGATTTAGGGCATCCCCTCAGACTGTGAGATATCTTCCCAGGCACTAGAGTAGATGGTTAGCACTAGATGTCCAAATAGCTTTGAATTTGTGAGCCTGGTTTTGTCTGTCTCCATGTTTGTCTCTAACATCCTTACCATGTAACTACAGAGGATGGCAATGAAAGCCAACGGAACCTCTAAAGAAAGTTTGTTTTACTGCTCTTAAAATAATAACAGAAAAAGAGAAAACCCCAAAAGGAACAAAAACACACACAGAAATACATTATAAAAATAACAATAATAAAGTTTTGTGTTGATAAGAGGAGATCAGAATCGGCTTACCGCCACGGGGCATGTTTTGGGCTATGGATTCTCCAGTTGCACTCTGCTGTAGGAAAGATAACATTGCTGATGAGCTCAGGGACATGAGGTGGCAAAAGAGATGCCTTGTACATCCCTAGAAGGAAAACTGTCTCAAGTCTGACTGACACGGATAATATTTGAGCCCGCACGGTATTGATTCAAGGGCATAAGGGAAATATTTTGCTGTTATTGTTCGTGCTGAGTGCTATCCAACAGCTCCTTTGAGTCAAACGGCAAAAAATCTGAAAAGCTACTGTGAAAGAATGTTTGCAGAATTTGGTGGATAAAACTGCTCAGATGTGAATAGAGTTGGACTGTACATGGGCACTGCCAGTCAAGATAACTAGGTTTTCAGTCTGAAATAATCTGGGATCAGTTTGAGTCTATGAATCCTGAGGAAGCAAGTAGGGTTGCAGGATAACTGCAAACCCTCTCAGTTGGATCACTGCCTTCTTTTAGAGCAAGTCTGACCCCAACCAGAATAGACTGAACCCTATGAAGCTTGGGAGCTACTCTTTGAATTTACCCATTTGGAACGCCATGTTTTTTTCTGCTGTGCTTAGGCAATTGTATAAATACCAACACATACAAAATTAGCACCAAAAAAAATTGTCACGAATGTAACCGGGCAAGCTGAGGCAGCCTGTTTTTTTCCAATTGCCTTGGCTGGGGCAAACGGATCTACTCTCTCAAATTGTTTTAGTATTTCCCATTCCAACTTGTCACAAACATGTGTTTAATTACAAAGAAATAAAGCTGAGATTTGCTTGTTTTCAGCCTTTCCCTTTTTATCCATGTGCGTGAATCTTGAGAACGAGGGTGTATTTTTCTTAATCTTTGTATGGCATTTAGAAAATGCCAGGTCTGTTTTAAGTGGTCCAATTCAGAGGCTGATGCAAGTGAGCAGGGCTGTATCTCACATAAAAGCACAATTGCGATTCACTCCCACCCACTTTAGTTTTGCCTTTTTGTTTTTGTTTTTATTTAACACTATCTTCAACTTATTTTATGCCTTGCTCTGTGGCATTTGAATCTTAGGAACCTGTTTAGTTCATTTTCAATTGTTGCACTGCTGGAATTTGAAGATATGCTTGGTTGCAGTTTTGGGGGCACTACAAAGGAGTTGGGGTGCATCCAGTTACTGGATTACAAATTATTCATCCCTGTTGTAAACACTACTTTGTTAGATAGGCCAGTTGTCTAGCCAACATAAGGTCAAAAACCAGGAAAGCAAAATGTTTCATTGTATATATTGGGAAGTAAGTTGTATTTGTATGTATGTATGTATATATGTGTATTTGTATGTGTGCATATGTATGTATATGTATATGTGTGTTTGTGTATACATGTGTGTGTGTGTGTATACACTTTACTTCCATACATGTGATCTGTTGTATATCTAGAACACTTCCTCAGTTCTCAACTTTTGTTGGCACTGTGCCATGTCTGTCTTACTCATCGGGGACTGTAATTACACTGCACAGTTGATCCATGATATTAGGTTCTAAATTCATTGCTCAATCGCTGTCTGCAATTCAAAGCAAATTACTGACCTGCTATTCAGAAATGAGTTGCTCCACGGTAAGTTGCTCTGAAGCAGCCCTGATTACACAAGCAGAGGAGATGACATAATTGGATTGTTATTTCTGAGCAGTCCTTTACCTTAAGCTATGGCATCGATTCTCGAACCAGCTTCCAGTCATCTATTGGCAGTCTTCCGCCCTCTCCCTCTGGTGTGGGTTTCAATCTGTTGAAACTAAAAATTTGGCATCAAATAGCCAAGTTGCTTTTACTTTGCATAAAATGAATAAAATAGTAACAGAGCCAAACATTTATGAGAGGAATTCGTAAACCATGAAATGAAAGTATTAGAATAAATTCTATGTCCTTTATATATTCTCTTCTTGCATGGCACTTTTATTCATAAATCTGATTATTTTTGAGTAAAATCTCAGTGTGCTGATGATTATTAGATCAAAAGGAAAAAGCCGGATGATATCACCTTATTTTTAATGTCACTACAAGTATAGAATGCTGAAATTTTCCTGCCACATTAATGCTAGACTGCTTTTTTTACAAGTGTGTATGAGTGTGTGAATGAATGTTACTGCTGGAAGTATATAGATATACACAGTGCTTTTTTTGTAAAAGAAAAAGGTGCCGGAACTCACACATGTCATACAACCCGCCTTACATACGCTACAAGGTTCCATCCAAAAAAGGTGCCGGAACTCCATTCTGAGCGTTCTATGAGAAAAAAAGCCCTGGATAAACATTTCTTCCAGCTTGACACAGAAAAAAAACATAAACTAATGGGCTTGTTTATGGCTCAAGCATGATGGCAGCACTAAACACTCTAGAGCAGGGCTCTTCAAACTTGGCCCTTTTATGACTTGTGGACTTCAACTCCCAAAATTCCTCCGCCAGGCACGCTGGCTGAAGGATTCTGGGAGTCGAAGTCCACAAGTCACAAAAGGGCCAAGTTTGAAGAGCCCTGCTCTAGAGGCAGTTGAAACATCTCTATTACGTACCACACAAAATACCCAGGTATAACTGGTAGCCCATAGGATTTACCACACATTGGATAAGAAGCCAATATTTAATATCTTCCTGTTGGCGGTACTGATTATCTAGAAAATCCAGATAACCATTTTTAAATTAATAGCAGATGGTAGTTTGCAAACAGAAGGAAAGGAGCTGTTTATAAAATCTAGCGATCATTTTCAAAAGCTGATAATATATCAGTGCTTGCTAGGATTGCCTTTGCATGTCTGAATATAGAAGGATATGTCTATATAGCTTGAACTAAATTAACCCAGGGACGTGGTGGCTTAGTGGGTTAGGACGCTGAGCTTGTCGATCGGAAGGTCGGCAGTTTGGCGGGTCGAATCCCGAGTGCCGCGTAACAGAGTGAGCGACTGTTACTCGTCCCAGCTTCTGCCCACCTAGCAGTTCGAAAGCACGTAAAAATGCAAGTAGAAAAATAGGGACCACTACGGTGGGAAGGTAACAGCATTCCGTGCGCCTTTGGCGTCTAGTCATGCCGGCCACATGACCACGGAGACGTCCTCAGACAAGCGCTGGCTCTTCGGCTTTGAAACGGAGATGAGCACCGGCCCCTAGAGTCGGAAACGACTAGCACGCATGTGCGGGGGAACCTTTACCTTTACCTTTAAATTAAGCCACTCATATTGGCTCAGTCCAGGTACACATCTCCCTATTTGACTTCCTCAGCCCTGCTGGCTATGATGGCAGGACTAGAAGGAGCAAGCAGGGCTGAACTTTGGTGTTCTGTTCATACTTGGTAGAAGGGCTAGGCCTGTGCAAGTCTGCTGAGAGCCACTTTATCTCTAGTTTTACCCTACTGCCCATGTGCTTGTATGATTTTCCTGGTAGCACTAGCAATAGCCCTTAGACTTATATACTGCTTCACTGTGCTTTACAGCCCTCTCTAAGCGCTTTACAGAGTCAGCATATTGCCCCCAACAATCTGGGTCCTCATTTTACCGACCTCGAAAGGAGGGAAGGTTGAATCGGTGAGGATCGAACTCCTGGAGCAAGGAGTAAGTTAGCCTGTAGTACTGCATTCTAATCACTGCTCCACCACAACTTCTAACCACTGCGCCACCACAGGTTCAGCAAGGGTAAGAGGAGGAGAAATGCCAGATAAATAGAAATTGTGGGCTAAAAATACACTTTCTTGACTAAAGCAGCTTATAAATTTGTAAATTTATAATACATGCAATTTTAAAAAAAATCTGTATAAGAAGCTGATAGTGCATATTTGTGACTTTGGGCATCCTTTGTTCAATCATGCATTTATTGCTTGAAAAACTTCAAAAACTTGAAAAGGTATAGTTTGGGGGAGGGCTGTTTCTTAAAAAAAGATGCAAACATCTATAATGCATAATTCTTCCCTCATATAAATGTGATTTGACTAGTCTTTAGTTTATTGTTTGTAAGCATTGATCTGCACTTCCACCCATATACTGTATACATACCTTAAAGTTAAAAAAAAAGAATAATTTTGTACTTCTAAAATGTGTTAACACTTTCTCAAAACAAATCCAGTATCAAACTCCCCTTTCTGAGTTCAGCTTTGATCATAGAACAAGCCAGCCATTTGTTCACAATTGGGAGGGAATATCCTCAACCTCTGCAACTATACAAACTGTTCATAAGAAACGGGAGGGGCAGAAAAATCTACCTCGCGTTCCCCTATCTTAACAAGGATTGATTATCCTCAGTTGGCACAGAATCCTGATTAGTTAAGGCAGAAAAATGAAAGTTGGGATGGCGGCCAATTGAAAGTTTCAGTGTGACAAAAGATTATTAAAATTAATGTACAGTATTTGTCCATGTTTCAGATTGCATTTCCTAGCATGCTATTCAGACACCAATTGCATCTGAGTCTGAAAAATACAGCCTTATGTTTTAAAAACATAATCTTTTTCAGTAAGGTCACCTCTCCTCATCCCCTCTATTTTGTTAACACATTGCTTAAAATCAGTCATAAACAGGCAAGGTTTCTCTTGTGAACTGCGAGGTATTCCTGATTGTAGTTATTTGCCTTGACATTTTAACACAGACTGCAAAGCTTGATAAAGGTTGCAATATGTGGGAACAGCAAGCAGATAAGCTGGCATCAGGGCTTCTGTTCAGCAGGCATACATGAGAAAATGACAGTGCTTTTGGTTCAGTGCCTGTCCTTGAAGATGTACTACTGTCTTGCCTCCTACTGTTTTATCTCTGTCTGCAGGTGGAGTGTGAAGGAAATGAAATGCTGATTGATAATATTCATTTTGTTGTGCATATTTTAGCAGGCCCATCTGAATTGCTATGTCTTTTCCCTCTTGTATTTGTTGATTGCAAGACTATATGTTGGAAGTCACTATGTCAAATTTCAGATTGGTCTCGAATGCATTAGTTTCGTTTATTTAAAATATTTGTATGGCTGCCTGTCTTAGAGCACAACTCTGGGTGACTCACAACAACAATTTTGTGAGAGGTTGTTGGTCTCTTTTCAGAACTATCTTGCAAATTCTAAGCTTCATTGAAGTAAGTTATATTTATTGATATTCCAGATTTACCTATCTTGATGCTTGGGGCATCAAAGGGGAAGATATGTTAGACTACATATGTTAGGCAGTTAGACTACAGCTCCTGTTATTTTCCAATCTGCATATGGGGAAGGCTGCTATATAATTATGTAGTGTTATATTAGTCAAGGTTGAGTGGCGTGGTGGCCTAGTGGTGAAAATGCTCGTCCCCTTTTCAGAAGGTTGTGATTTCAATCATAGACAGCGACAGACGTTTCTCTCTCAGGGCACAAAGAGAAAATACCTGCTGCGAACTCCAGATAGGTGTCAGGAAGGGCATCCTGTTAGTAAATGATCAGCTCCATTCAGTCACCCTGATTCTACCCCGAATTAAGGGACTACAGGTTTGTAAAAAGAAAAAAAAATATTGGTCAAGGTTGTGTGCATATCCTTCCTTCAGTTTATGAGGTTAGTTGATAATAAATTCAGATCTGAGGATATTCCATCTTCAACCTTGCATGGGATAGCACTTCCCTCTTCAAGGTTGGTGTGCAACCTGTGGGTCTTCCTGGACTTGTGACTCTTGCTTGAAGAGCAGGTGTCAACTGTGGCCAGGAAGGTCACTGCACAATTATATCTGGATGCACTAGTTTTGCCCTTTCCTAGATTGGGGTTCTTTCATAAAGCCACTCATGCCCTAATCATCTGGTGACTTGACTGCTGCAACTTATTCTATAGGGAACTGCCCTTGAAGACTACCTGGAAGCTTCAGCTGGTCCAGAATGCAATGGAACAAGCAGTGATGGGGATGGCTTGTTAAGCCCATGTAACACCTCCTCTCCTTGATCTGCATTGGTTGCCAGTTTTTGCTTTCAGGTGCAATTGAAGATGCTAGTTGTTACTTATAAAGCCCCACACGGTACAGAACTTGGTTACTTGAGGAAGTGCTTGTCTCCCCTATGTATCTTCCTGACTACTTTGATCTTGCAGGGTTGGCATGCTCTGGATTCCTTTATTTAAACAATGTTATCTATTGTGACCTCAGCACACATTCTCTGCAGCAGTGCCTGCCCTCTGGAATGAGGTTGTCCCTGAGATCGGGATGGCCTCCCCCCTCTTGCTGTTCAGAAGAATGATAAAGACCTGATTCTTTACACAAGGCCTTTGGTGAGGAAGGATGAGACACCTCACTTCATTCCATCTGGTTATGACACTTTGTCTTTTATGACCGAGAGAGGCATCTGAAGTCTGTCTAAGTAGCTTTCCATGTTCTATTTTAACACAGTTTGTTAGATTGCCGCTGAAAGCAGATTTCCACAGAGCTCTGAGCACATGGCAAATATGTTAGCATGCATAGTTTTGTCACAATTCAAAAACTGCCCAGATTTCTGAAAATGATGTTGGGGCTTTTTCAACAGAGCATCAATTTTGGGGATCATTCCAACTGGTAAGGATTCATTTAAGCAAATCATTTAAGGAATTATGGTCTAGATATTGCAGTGCACATGTTTCTCATTTTCTATGATTACATAATTGAGTATAAGAAACATTTAATCATAGAATGCAAGCTTCTTTGAGATGATGCATTCCAATTCTCCTCCCACCCCACCCCACCCCAAATATTGGTATCCAATACTTTAGCATCCCTGAGAGATAACAATCAAGACTCTGATAAAATGCTTCTAATTAGGGAGAGTCTGTAATGCCCAGTCTGCTTGATTGTTGGACATCTTTTACCAGTAGAAAATTTTCCATGATGTCCAACAAAAGTGACTTCTTTGTAATGAAAACCCTTTCCCCCCCTGCATTGTGCAACAACTTGCTCAGTTCCTCCCCATCTTCTATGTGACAGTCTTTCAGTGACTTGAACAGTTATCAACTCTCCCTGTAAAACTTTTTTTCAAAGTAGAGATGCTCAGTATTTCCAACCATACAATTTTCTTTCCATATCCCATATCATCTTAGTTGTTTTCCTCTGGCCACATTGAACACAACACGTCATTTCTAAAATGTGATAACCAGAACTGGGTACAGTATTCAAGATACAGCAAGCATATAAAATTCAGAATAGAGAGGAATTAATTTTGACACCATGCTTCTGTTGTTATAACCTAGCAGTGTGTTGGGGCTTTTTTTGGCAGCTCCATCTCAGAATTGGCTCATGTTCAGCTTTTGACCAACCAAAGTAGCTAGATTCTTTTCACATGTACTGTTGCCCATATGGTTCCCCCATAATACTCTCAAGCCTCTGATTTTTCCTATCTAAATATACATACCTGTTCCTATTGAAATTCATCTTGCTGGCTTCTGCCCATTGTTCCAGCTTGATATGATCCTCCTGAATTTAAATGTTTGCTATTTCCCATCTCTTTGTGTCATCTGCAGATTAATAATTGTAAGTACCTACCCACCTGGTTGGTTATTTATAAATATGTCAGATAGCACAATGTCTAGACCAGAACTCACGTTCAGCTCTGCCATTTTCTGTACTGTACCATTTTCTGTACTATAATGACATCGTAAAATGTTCATTGAATTCAAGGTGCATTATGTCTACCACATGGACAATCAAACTAGTCATTCCGTTAGGAGATCAGTTGGTTTTGGCATAATAGAAATGCTGGTTACTGCAAAGCAATGCACTATTTTCTAAATTTATTTATTTATTTATTTATTTATTTGTTTTATATACCGCCCTTCTCCCGGAGGACTCAGGGCGGTGTACAGAGCAATAAAGTAAGAATACAATAAAGCAATAAAGTGAGAAAATTTTAAAACCCAAATCCATCAGGCCAGGCCGGCTTGTTGGAATAGATAAGTTTAGATCACGCCGGAAGGAGCGAAGGTCGGGGGCCATCCGGATTTCAGCTGGTAAGCGGTTCCAAAGGATTGGCACACCCACCGAGAATGCTCTCCCCCTGGGGGTCACCAGCCGACATTCTCTGACCGGTGGCACCCTGAGGAGGCCCTCTCTGTGGGAGCGCACAGGACGGAGGGATGTTGACGCTGGCAGTAGGTGCTCCCGTAGGTAATCTGGACCCATGCCATGTAGGGCTTTGTATGTCATCACTAGCACCTTGAATTTCACCCGGAAGGCAACTGGAAGCCAGTGCAGCTCACGGAGCAGAGGTGTAATATGGGAGTATCGGGAGACCCCCAAAAGCACTCGTGCAGCTGCACTCTGCACCAGCTGAAGCTTCCGAGTGGTTCTCAAGGGCAGCCCCATGTAAAGAGCGTTGCAGTAGTCAAGACGAGAGGTCACAAGTGCATGGGTGACTGTACGCAAGGCATCCAGGTCCAGATAGGGTCGCAGCTGGCGCACCAGACGAACCTGGGCGAAGGCCCCTCTAGTCACAGCTCCTATATGATCTTCTAAGAAGAGCTGTGAATCTAAGAGGACACCCAGATTGCGAGCCTTATCTACGGGGGGTAGTAACTCGCCCCCGATATTAAGAGATGGAATAATCTGAATATCCTGACATGCCGGTATGTACAGCCATTCAGTCTTGTCCGGGTTGAGTTGAAGCCTGTTCCTCCCCATCCATTCCCGGACCGCTTCCAGGCAACGGGACATCACGTCGAGGGCATCACTGATGTGGTTTGGGGTCGAGATGAAAAGCTGGGTGTCATCAGCATACTGATGATAACCCACTCCAAAACCACGGATGATCTCACCTAGCGGCTTCATATAGATGTTAAACAGGAGAGGTGAGAGGACCGACCCCTGAGGAACTCCATAAATGAGAGGCCTCGGGGTCGATCTCTGGTCACCCGCCAACACCCACTGTGAACGTTCCAGAAGGTAGGAGGAGAAGATAGTGCCAGTATTTGCCTTTTTCCAATCTTCTTGTAAGAGCTGGTTGACGAACAAGCTTCCCTGTTGTTTAATTGTCAATTCATAGGAAATCTGTGAAAAAAATATCCTTCTGTCTGCCCTAATTATATTAGTACATTATAATGGTTCTAAATGGCAAACTATTTCACTTGCTGAAATTCTTGTATCCATTACCATTTTAATCACAGTAGATATATAGTTAACCCTGTGGGAATTTTTATTTGCAAAAAAAAATCACTTCTGGCCTATTGCCATGCTCCATTATTATTATTATTATTTTACAGAAAGAGATTTAGAGATCCACAAATTCCATCCAGTCTTTCAGAGGTAATAGGGTTGGTCCTGGAGATGTAAATTCATTGTTTCCCTAGCCATTTCTTTACTTAGCTTGAATTGCCACTTCCTTCTTTTATCAGTAATTTTGCTCAAGTCCATTTAAACCCAGCTTTCTTTTGAGAAAAGAATGAAGTACTGTGGAAGCCAAGGAACCCTTTTTTAACCCAGCCATCCTGTTACAATCAGTCAACCTGTTATTAACCATCCCCTCCTTTTTCTAAGGGACGCGGTGGCTCAGTGGGTTAGGACGCTGAGCTTGTCGATCAGAAGGTCGGCAGTTTGGCGGGTTGAATCCCGAGTGCCGTGTAACAGAGTGAGCGCCTGTTACTCGTCCCAGCTTCTGCCAACCTAGCAGTTTGAAAGCATGTCAGAATGCAAGTAGAAAAATAGGGACCACTACGGTGGGAAGGTAACAGCGTTCCGTGCCCCTTTGGCGTCTAGTCATGCCGGCCACATGACCACGGAGATGTCCTCAGACAAGTGCTGGCTCTTTGGCTTTGAAACAGAGATGAGCACCGGCCCCTAGAGTCGAAAATGACTAGCACGCATGTGCGGGGGAACCTTTACCTTTTACCTTTTTCTACTGACATAACCAGTAGTTGTTTTTCTACAGAAGAGTTTGCAGAAGAGTCTGAAGGGATGAGGCAAAGACAAAATTCAGCACCTGCCCTCTCTTTCCTTTTTCAGCTCTTCACCCAGGGACTTCCTATGTGTTCATGGTGAAGTAGATAGCAGAGTTACATACTGTCCATAGCAGGGGGGGGGAATGCTCCAAATACACTAAAAACACACCAAAATTCATCATTCTACTTTTGAATAGTTTTGTCTATGCATTTCTCTTTATATAACCAATAGCAATAAATTTAAGCAGTGAATTTCTTAGGAGGAGACAGACTTTTTAAAATCAAGCATTGCTTCTCCTTTGTTAATGGAGTTGTGTGAATGGAATGCGAGTTTTGCTTAACTGTGGAGTAAGAAGGTAGGTCACGGAGCTTTCTTTTAAAATAAATCACCACTTCTCTAAAGTATATCTTTGGAGATTATAACAGTGCGTAAGATTCACCTCACTGCTTCTTGGTTTCAAGTGAATTAAAAGCATTTAAATGATATAAAATTATAGGGATTTTTTAAACTTGTCCTTCCAGGTTAATGTAGTTGCTATAAAATGTATTTTAGAATGATATACTAAATAGAAAATCCAGTTTCTGACATTTATAGTATCTATTTTGCTCTGAGGTTTGCAATTATTCTATCACAGTTTCACTGGTTTCTCTGGAATGAAGCAATAACTGTCAAGTAACTTGTTAGATAATGGTTTATGTGAGTTTTGTATCTTTCTTGGATCTAAGGCATAAACCTGCTGCAGATTTCCATTTTATTTATTTTGTATATAATGTTCATACTGTAGCCATATTTCTTTTGTTTACCTTAATTGTTCTAGTAACTGAAATAGATAAATAAATAACAATAATTGGATCTGAACATTTATTTTAGTATATTGCATGTCATAAAAAAGAGGACTGAATACCTTTTGTTTTTCAACAGAAATAGTAATTTATGTGGAAAATAAGCCTTAGTGAATACAGCATTATGAAAGAAGATATACAATCAACATAATTATAGAAATACAGTAAGAATGCAGAAACCAATTCTATTGTTGTAACCCTACTTCGGCTTCCATTTGTATATTGCACTAATTTCAGTGGAGCCTTGTCAGTTCAGTCCTTGTTTTTTAATATTTTATTATTTTCAATATCCATAGATATTATTACTCTTTTTAAGTATGTCTCTATAGGCTAATATGTGCTTTTCAGAAATTATATACCGGTACATTGTTTACAGTCAACTTCTTGAGATTTGAGATGCTGAGTGTTATGTAGCTTTGAACTCCGGACAATTTATCAAAACACATAACAGAGCATTTTAGAAACTTTAACATTTAAAATATCCCCAAATTGAATCTAATCTTAAATGTGTTTCTTGGCTTTAGCTATGATACATAATATCCTGCTGAATACCTCTTGGTATGCCAAATGCCAAGCGCTGGTTTATCTTCTGTAATAAATAACAGCTTGAAAAGACGGTGCTGACATAAAAATATTCAATAATTAACAAGTTGCGAATGACATTTTCCATCTTCTCAATTTATTCTGCATCTTGTTACATAAGTCCTAGGACAGCATAAGGAATCCAAAACTCTTAGCTATTTAAGACTTCACTCAGTGCAAATAGGATGAGTGTTTATTGGCTGTTCAAAGTTTGCTAATTTATTAACTTGAATAATTCATTTTAGGTAAATCGATAAGTTGATAGGTAGGATTTATAGTATCTTAATGAGTGTGTGCTTTTCTAAAGCTTCTTAGCAGCCGCCAAGTTTGTTCTCTACGTAGGAATAATCAAATGGATTAAGTAAACCAAGTGTATGTTTAGCAGAATTGCTGAACTTTAAGCTTCAGCGGAAACCTGTCAGTGCTCCTCACTGCTTCTAAGGTTGTAAGGATCTCTTACAACCTTAATCCTGGGTTAAGCTCTCTTTTTGAAAGCTATCCCTTTTACACCAGGTAGTTCCCCCCCTCCCCCGACCATCTATTCATCAGTTTTCAAGGAGTATGCTGAGTGAGAGGTGACAAGTGCTATGCCCAGGTCATAAATTTAGCACTCCTCCCTGTATTCTTCAGGAAGGGTTAGTACTTTGAAAGAAAGATTTTGCTGGAGCAAATGTTATATCTGGAGCTGTCAAGATCTTGTAGTCTACTTACCAAAGCCAATCAAAAATTTCTGTTATACTCAGGAACTCCTGCTTCTGTTAGGATAAGATGTATGTCATATGTTGTATAAGGAATATTTGTCAACTCCAACATTAACTTTTTTTCCATAATAGGACAGAAATAACAATTCTGAACCAGGTTTTGTTATAATTTCTATTTATTACTTATAAAAACTGAATACACACTAAATATTGTAGTGTGTCAGTGGATATTGAAACTGCCGTCCATTTCAAAAAGTGTTATAGTTTGTTCATTTTTCAAAATGGGCAAAATGGGCACCGTGCTTTTCCTCTTCCATGCTGATATGCATTGTTTTTTTTATAAGTTTTTGTTTTAGGTTCTGCATCTAGAATTCACTTGATTATTTCTGTTAAAAGCAAAGAAAACGAGGAGCCGGTGCACTAATCTTACTGCGCTCTGTGTAGTTGAACAGTAGTCATTTTTCTTTTTTTAAAAAAGTTGTGCAGAGTTGTGGAAGTCCAGCTGACCGATTAATTTATGTTGAAGAGATGAAGCAGGGAGCCTGACATGCACACTCTTAAGTTCTTGGTCTAGATTAATTTTTCCTGCTTTTTTAGTTTTTGTTTTAGATGAAAGCGGGGGGGGGGGGCTGAGCTGAAAGAAATTCTAGCAGTTATTTGGGGTGCCTTCAGTGGCAGTATTGTTTACCACAGGCCTGTTACCAGCATGACTGAATTTCTGTCATGTGTATCCTGAACTGTTACACTTAAGCTGAAAACTCTTCAGTTTTCAGTCTGAATTTTATTCAAACACTTATTATTAACATGTGTTCTGCATCATGCTGAAATTAACGTAGAATTTATAACAGGGTCAGAAGGTGAATATGAATTCATTTTACTGGGATAACCTCTGTGAAACATAACGTCCAGCCAGTTCCTGAAGCTATTAGAGCATTCTGATGTTTGTTTAATGCTTTAAATGACAGGTGATTAACTCTCAGGCATTAGGTTTCTCTTTTTAAAAAATTGAGCAGTCCTCTCTTTAACAGCACTTTTGTACAATTCCAGTTCTACTCTCCAAGTCATTTTAAACTTTGCTGAATGATCATCTTGACTCCTGCTATCTTGGAAATAGGGACGTGGTGGCTCAGTGGGTTAGGATGCTGAGCTTGTCGATCAGAAGGCCGGCAGTTTGGTGGGTCGAATCCCGAGTGCCGCATAGCAGAGTGAGCGCCTGTTACTCGTCCCAGCTTCTGCCAACCTAGCAGTTCGAAAGCACGTAAAAATGCAAGTAGAAAAATAGGGACCACTACGGTGGGAAGGTAACAGCATTTCATGTGCCTTTGGCGTCTGGTCATGCTGGCCACATGACCACGGAGACGTCCTCGGACAAACGCTGGCTCTTCGGCTTTGAAACGGAGATGAGCACCGGCCCCTAGAGTCGGAAACGACTAGCATGCATGTGCGGGGGAACCTTTACCTTTACCTTATCTTGGAAATGCAGTGGGCATGAAGAGATCAGCATGAACCAATCAGCTTGTTGTCCTTCAGATGACAAAAAGGGGAATGCAACACATCCCCCCCTCCATAATTTAGCACTGCCCCTTGAATTGATGCAGGTCTTCCATAATAATACTGTAATCTCTCTGTCAAAACATAACAATGCTGTAAGTAAATTTAACAATAACGAATGCGATTACATGTTTTGGAATAGATATATACCTATGTGGTGTAAATAACAATGCTTGCATGTAATATTGTTATTCTTCCTGTTTTAATGTCCCATTGACCTGAACTGATGAACTGACAAGGTCAAAAATGAAGTGCAGGGAAAGCTTGCATCTCCCTCCCTTCCTCTTACCCTGGGTGTCATGTTGTCACTCTTCTTGTAGTAAAGTCCACTGAGAGCTGTGAGGATAAAACCTAATTGTTGTCAGCATTGGAGCAAGGTTAAAGGGAGTCTAACCTTACTAGAGCTAGAGTTACAAACTGTTGCCAAAGCTGTGACTGTATTCCAGGTAGACTTAGCCATAATGGCTGGCTTGTAACCAGCAGCTGGGAGAAGCAGTGGGATGAGTACAGTGCCAGTAAAAAAATGGGCTGCCCATGAGTCTTATCTCTGCAGAGAAAAATAGAAAAAAAATCCAACTTTAAACTATTATACCTGTGTATTTGGTTTTTCTTCCCCAAATGTAGAACCTTACATCTGAATTACAGTGGTACCTTGGTACTCAACTGCTTTGAAATTCATCAAATTTGCTATTCAATGCATTTTGATGCGAAAATTTTGTCCTGGTACTCCTTGTTCGTTTGGTACTCACCGCACAAGCTAGAACTTGTCGATGTTTTTTGCCTTGTAACTCAATACATTATTCTTTATGGGAAAAATCTGTTTGATGCGAATCATTTTTGGTACTCATTGCACCTCCCAGAATCAATTAATGATGATTACTGTCACTGTGTCAGAAATCATATCAGTTCCTTCTGGGTTCTTCATCAACTTGTGAGAAACTGTCAGGAAGTGTTGAAAAAGAGGATCACATGACTGGCTGACCATTGCACTCAGCAGTGGCACTGAATAGCTGCAGCAGAGTAGCATTAAAGTGGCAAAAATTTCCCAAGTTTTATTCCTTTGCGAGTCCTGGGTCCAGGCATTCTATACCTTAGCCCAGGGGTAGGCAACCTCGGCTCTTTTATGACTCATGGACTTCAACTCCCAGAATTCCTGAGTCAGCATGACTCAGGAATTCTGGGAGTTGAAGTCCATGAGTCATAAAAGAGCCGAGATTGCCTACCCCTGCCTTAGCCCATCTGAGCTACCTTTGTGGAAAAAGCTTTGCACTATGATGCAGTGTTTCACCTAAATGAAGGTTACAAAATACCAGACACAGTGTAGAATATAGCTATTCGTAATTAATAGGGAGGCCATTGTATATTAATTTGATTAAAACATGATACATGCAATTGGTCTGCATCCTGCTATCTGTCTATCTTGTACGATGCTCTCTATAACGTACAGGTAGTCCTTGACTTACAACAGTTCATTTAGTGACTGTTCGAAGTTGCAGTGGCACTGAAAAAAAGTGACTTCTGACCATTTTTCATAAAAATGGTGACTTATGACTGTTGCAGCATCCACACGGTCATGTGATCAAAGTTCAGGCGCCTTGTCAGCTGACTCATATTTATGATGGTTGCAATGTCCCAGAGTCATTTGATCATCTTTTGTGACCCTCCGACAAGCAAGGTCAATGGGGAAGCCAGATTCACTTAACCATGTTACTAACTTAAGAATTGCAGTGATTCACTTAATAACTGTGGCAAGAAAGGTCGTAAAATGAGGCAGATCTCACTTAACAAATGTCTCACTTAACAACAGAAATTTGGGGCTCAGTTTTCGTCATATGTTGAAGACTACCTGCTTATGTTATATTTGACATTTCAAGTTGAAAATAGTTGCCCAGACCAAGTTCCAATGCTGATGTGAGTTAACAGAATAATTCAGTTAAGTGAAGGTAATGATTACAGATCACATGATAATTTCCAACATTACCTGCTGGCTTCCTACAAGTACACTCTTTGGGGAAGAGTCAGGAACTTGGAAGTCATGGTAATCAAGTGAGAGCCTCACTTAATGACCCATGCAATCCTCATTTAACGATGGCAACTAGAACTGCTAGAATCGCCATCACTAAGCAAACCCTTCCTGCTGGTAGAAACCATTCTGTCCATGGAAGGCCTACAATTGTATTTTCTACTGCTTATTTAAAATCAGTATTTGAAAGCCTACTTTTTTTGTAAAAAGTCTGTACAGTCTGTGGCTGCAAAATTATATGGCCCTTTGGTTCTCTCCCCCCCCCCCCTTTTTGGTGGCAGGGCTCCAAAGAACTGTCAGAATTGAAGTGTTAATATGGTAATGGCAAATGCTGATTTTTCAGTTGAGTGATTCCCCCTCCCCCTCAGTGTAATTTATTTCCTTACTTAACATCATTGCATAAAATAGGTATATTAAATGTCTCCTACTCTTAGGGGTTGGAAGGAAAGAACAAGAAGCCCCCCCCCTCCACGCTGAGTACAAAACTGGGAATGTTAAGCTTCCCTCCACAGTCCTTACCCGAATGAGGTCATTGGCCACATCACCTGCAGTTCATGGCCAAAAAGAAAGGAAAAAAAGAAGCTTTTTCTCCCCCCCAGAAATAAAAGGACAGTCTGCAGCTGCAAAAGGGTTGCCTGCTGCTGTTGAAATTTGTTTTTCAATTACCCTGCTAGGCTTTCCTTGTTTATTGTTCCCCTGAGATTCTTTCTTGCATGATTACTCACAATATACAGTGAGTTAGCTTACTTAAAACATACCATCTAAAAGCGGCAAACATATTGTTCATATTTATATCCAATTTATTCATATTTATATCCAATATTACTTTGAATACTGCAGGATTGGAGGTTTTGTGTGGTCTCCTATGATAATAGAACCTTAGTATACAATTACCTTTTATTTATCAGTTTTATTAGTTGTATTCTTGATCTTTGGGGAAATATTTTATTTCTGTTCACTGTTTCTCATGAGCCTTATCTGGCAGATAGTTAGCGGGATTTCCTTTACAAACATGAGATTTTTGATCTAGCTATAGACAAAAACACATGACCTAATTAAAGCTGTTGTCTCACAGTAAGAACATACCTTGCTTTATAATGGGAAAAATATATATTTTCCTTTTCTTATTAGTCAAATCTTTTATTCTACAATTTTGTCAGTATTGCAGTATTGCCTTTCTTCAATCTTACAACATTGTTCCCAGCTGTGTGTATTCATACTGTATTAATATTAAGGTAGCTTTTCAGAGTTTTGAGTACATCCCTCCCCCCACCTGTACTAATGCACCTTCTGGAATTCTGAGATCCATGGGGCCCTAATCCTGTTAATATTTTGAAATTCCCTGAATTTCCGCATTTTGTAGATTTTATGTTTTCATTATCTCAGTTGGATTTGTCCCCAGCTGCCATCGTTTCTTGATTGTTTTTGTTTGGTTTTATGTGTACCACCCAGAGTCGCAATTGTGTTATATGAACGTATATCATGTTAACGATAATATAACTGTATAATTGGAAGATTTACAAGTTGGAGGGCAGAGCAGCCAGCATCAGTCACTAAAATACCTAGAGCATATGAGATTCTAGACAGGCAAAAAGAACAGAGAAGTTAACACTGAACGGTGAGTATCTGAATGACAGAGACCTATATTATTACAAGTCCATTTTCAGAGTCTTTCACAATATTCATTTGCTTGTTGAGAGTTCTGATGAACCAAGGATTTATAAGATACAAATTAATGGAGAAAAAAAATCACTTTGAAATGTTCTGACCTAATTCAAAGTGAAATTAATACTGTCTTGTTAAATATTACAGCAAGTGGTATTTTTGCATTTATATTTTAAAGTGATTAAGAAATGTGAAATATCAATAAATATTTTTTCAACTTCTTTTTCTACTGATTTTTTTTTTACTGTATGGTTTGTTATATAGGGATTTACGGCTTATTTTTCTAAGTGGCACCCTACCTGAAATGGTTACTGGTGCCTTAATTTTGGGACTGGCGAGAATGCTTTAAATAAAGTCTGCTTGTGAAAATGTTTCTACTTAAGTAAAATAGAATGACTTGAATATCTTTATTGCAATTTTTCCATGAGAGCAAAAGCATCTCTCATTTTTAGTAGCTAAGAGCTTTCCTTCCTATCAGTGTTAATTTCATTGCTAGTTGCTTTCTTAAACTTCATTCTGTTAAACAAGTCTTCCTCAAAGGGGGGCCCACCAAATATGTGGGTCAACTGCCAATATTCCTTGGCCTTTGCTGAAAGTGCTGAGATTTGAAATTTAGAGGTTGTAAAGTTGGCAGTTTATACTAATATTTAGTAGATGCGATAATCCCTAACTGTAACATCTGTTTTTTTCCTGATGTGTGACTTTCATTTTGAAGATAACATAGTTGGTTGACTAATAAATCTTGATTAATTGAAAATTAAGTGGCAATATAAATACTGACTACTAGAAATATGAGTACAGCATAGGAAGTGAAGCTGTGGAATTTAAACACCTGTGTCTTTGTTCAGTAGATCCGTTAGAAGTTTGGGCATTTGCCTTTAAATATCTGAAACATCCTGAAGCAATGAAACACTTCAACAATCCCTGTACAGTTGGCTGAGAGCCATCTTTTATTAATCTCATGAATCCATCCCTTTTTAAACAGAATATCTGGAGATAAAATAATTGGCTGATAAACAATCAAGCGACAGGAAATATATTTTAGAATATATAGAATTTGTCCTGGCATAAAAGGTATAACTTGTTTAACCACAGAATTTTTGAAGAAAATCTCCTAAGACTTTCTCTTCCCCCCACAATACACAAGCAACAGTTATTAATTGCTGGAGGTTCCATTATATTGTAAATCTGTACAATCCTACAGAGGAACATGCCGTTTTCCTCTAAATAGTAAGGGGAATTCTAGTTGTTGAAGGACGGTTGAGACACTTCCCTCAGAAAGAAAATTCACATATATGAGAGCCTGCTTATTTGAAATTGTGAAAATTCCCCTCCCCACAAAAAAAAACAACAACCTTAAGAGGCAGCTATTTTAAGAACAGAATTTTCAGTTCTAAGCAGCTAATTTTTTGAAGTATTAATGCAGGAGGAAGATTGGAGAAAATTACCTATTTAAAAAACTACCCTGTCTTCATTGGCTGCAGATAGCATTCTGAACAGAGTTGATGGATAAATCTAAAGTAACCTTTCTTCTGGATTGTATTATTTCAGACCTTCAAGATCTGCATTTCTGTAATGGTAGAAGGGGGTGTTTCACCATATAGAAAAGCCAACTAGTTTGTCACGTGAAATATACCTTGAAGTCTGTTATTCGAAGCATATGCTTTATAATCTAATGAAGGAAAAGGCAATTATTCAGATGTTTCCATTCTAAAGCAATGGCCACAATGGGGGGGGGAAACCATTTAGGGTTTTTTTTTCCAAAGGGGCTCTCTGCTTCTGCTTGAGATCAGCTTTCAGAATGGGCTGGCCCAGTAATGCACAATTCCTTGGGATCCGGGGTAAATGTAAAGTCTTTTTAGTTTGAAAACATGTACTTTGCCACAGTTAATGGAGGAAGCCAGATTCTCGTAATGACTACGTGATTCACTAAATAACTGCAGTGATTTGCTCGACAATCGTGGCAAAAAATGTCATAAAATAGGGCACAACAACCACCTTGCTTAGCAATGGAAATCCTGCTCCCAATTGTGGTTGTAAATTGAGGACTAGCTGTATAGAATCCTTCAGCTCCAATCTTACTATTCCAGAACCTGGGGAAAAGGCCAGGTCTTCACCGATTTCCAAAAAATTAAGAGGGTTGGGAGACAGTTGGATCTCAAGGGAAGATTCCACAGCCAGGGGCTACTGTAGAAAAGGCACACTTCCTAGGTCCCACTGGATGGCAACATTTAAGGGAAAGGATCCAGAATGTTCTCACTCCATCCAATCAAATGGAATGGACAAATACCTCAGGGAGGGATGGCCTGCAAATAACCTAGCCCTGTGCCCTGTTGAGCTTTAAAAGTGAACCTTGAATTGCACCCTGAAAGAAACTGGAAGCCATGACAAACCATGGGTACCCAATACTGCATAAACTGCCATGTTCTGGACCAGTTGTAAAATCTGGGTAGTCTTTAATGGTAATTGCATGTACAGCATGTTACAGTAGTTCAGGAAGTGGCAACAGCCAATTAAAAGAAAATTACCACTAAAAAGAAAACAGTTGCTATTTCTGACTTATAAAAGTGAGGCAATTTTGGCTATTCAGCCATTTAAATTGTAGATTTTATACAGTTAGTGGAGAAATAATGATTTGTCTTCCTCTGTGTAATAAGCTGTTTTTTTTGTTTATGGTTCTCCTATAAGCATGATTTATTCTTAGTAGAACTTCCTTGCTCTCTGAGTAATTCTTCATTCTGTCAGAAAAAAGAACTAAAATGCAACAATAAGCATGTAGATTTGCCATCATCCATAATTCTTTTCTTTAGTAATTGTCTCTCTTAATTGTTTTTCCCCTAGTGATAAATTTCTCAATAATCCTGCTAATCCCTCTGTTCTGAAAAGAACTAGATATTTCATTAATTTATCTTTCAAGTTGAGGTTTTGATGGTGGCATGAATCATGGCATACTATCTGAGAAGATATAGTAAAAGAGTACATGACACTAAGTTAACCTTTCTCAACCGGATGTCTTTCAGATAATTGCAACTTCCAGAATACTAACCAGCAGGGCTTTTTTTTCTCATAGAACGCTCAGAACGGAGTTCCGGCACCTTTTTTGGATGGAACCTTGTAGCGTACGTAAGATGGGTTGTATGACATGTGTGAGTTCCGGAACCTTTTTCTTTTACAAAAAAAGCACTGCTAACCAGCATGGTAAAAGTATTGGGATTGAGTTTCTGAAAGTCATAGTTTTTTATGTGTTTGGATTGAATCAGGTTGGAAAAGGTAGCAGAATTGTTGCAGTTTCATCCAGAGTAAAATTTTAATGTCAATATGTAATGTCAATTTTAATGTCAGCATGCTAAATGTAAACTCCATGATTGAGCAGTATTGGCTATCTGCATTTAGTAGAAAGATAGTGTAATTTACACCATAAATGCATAATTGGATTAAAAGATAGCCAATAAAGGACGCATGCTTACCCACTGCTTCTGCGGTCCAGTTCCGAACAGCTCACAGCCCAGTAGTGGGCCACAGCCTGGGGTTCGGGATCCCTGATTTAACCATTTCAAGGCAGAAGTTTCACTGTTCTGATATATGCCCTTCTGGTCAATAGGGTGCCAAGAAGAGGGAGTAGTTTTTGTAAATCAGCTTCAACTAGTCTTATTGTCTTTACAAATTTCTTAATGAAAATTTGTAAGTGGGGGCTGTAGCCAGTAGAGACTTTCATGTATTTCTGCTGTTTCCAGTCACAGCTTTGTCCCAACCAGTTGAATGAATAGAAAGAAGAAATTGAATTTCTCTTACCAGATAAACTGGCATTCTTTCTAACCATGTATAGACTGGGAGATCAAGTAGAGGAAAACATTCACTAGTGAGACAGAGGAATAGAGAAACTCAGGATCTGTGGATTATGCAGGGAATGCATATGATTTGAGATGAAAGAAGCCATCTGCAAGGATTGTATTGCATTTTTCTTCTCTGTTAATGTAGCTGAATATCCTAAAGCAAACAAACAAATTAGGTGGCATTAGGAGGATGTTTGATTTTTTTAAAAAAATGAATGATTGACTAAAATCTTGCTAACTTTTGCTTGCTACACCACTTTGAATTCATTTTAATACTATTTAGACATTTTTTTTAACATTTGTCTTTTCCTGATTTTACTTTTTTGTAATATTTTATATTTGTATTGTCTAAACCATTTTTTTTAATCTAGCATTATATCACTATAATAAACAAGTGAGGTATTTGTAGAAATATATAACACAGACTACACAGCATGGTTCAAAATAAATGGATAACGTAAAACGTAACGTTGTTATATCTCAGAATAGGATTTTGCTTTGATCCTTTTTATTGAGCAGAGCTATTTAGCAGGCATAGCTAAACAAAATTATGGAAAACCTTTTCAATCTTTCAAAGATGTTTAAACCTGGATCTATGACTTGTTCCTATTTTAAAAGTACATGTTTTGTTCTTAGCTATTAATTTCTATCTAATTTTGAAAAGGCAAACAAAAAAGTCATGATAAGCAAACCAACTAAAGCATCTCCATTATTTACCTAATCATTCCTCTGGGAGAAATAAGTAAAAATTCAGGTTTACTGAGGTATTTAAACAAGACAATCATTTATAAAATTATGTAGTCAAAATCAAATGTATTTGTTTTGTTTTCTAAATATTTTTAGCTAAGATTTTTTCCAAATCCTAGCATTATTCTGTTGTTATTTTTAAAATTAAATCACATTCCACAGCACACTTAACTACATTAGGCTATAAAATGACTGCCTAATATATTGGAGGTGGTGCTATGAAATACTCTGAAAACAACAAAATTAGCCAAGTTATGAGACTCTTTAAGATTGAAAAACAAATCATTAAAAAAATTATCGATGGAACAGCTGCTAGTTGTTAGGCACATGGCTAGGATTCAAAAAAGCCCCCACATTATTGGTTTTATGCATTAGAAGGTTTATGCACAGTGCATTTTGAATGAAGCATGACATAATGAACTATTTTGAGAAGATTCAGAAAGATAATATAAGGTATGACAGATCTGAAGGCGATGTTAATGTGAAAATTAGTCAAATTCCCTGCCTTTCTATGTCTAAACGACTTTTTTCGATTTACTTTGCTACTTGCTCCAGTATTTGGTTTAAAAGCAGTTAAAAAAACCTGAAATGCACCAGTCTGTAACATCTTCTAAATGCCTTTGAACCTTATATATCTCCTAAACAAGTTACTGTTTATAGAAAGAAGGAAAATACACTTAATAGGAATTCTTAGAAAATTAAAAATAGTAGGTGCCTTTGCTTATAAAAGTGTCCACATGTCCCCTTCCCTTCAAAAAAGATAAGGTGAGTTTTTAAGATGCTAGAGAGTTGGCAAGGGAGCATCCTTACCAATTTACCTTCTGGGAAATTAGTGTTTTATGAATAGTTGTGTGCACCGTAGCATAGAAATTAAATGAATCTTGAGAACATTCTTAAATGGACTTTGCCTTGGGAATGAAAGTTTGTAGTATATTCTAAGGATACATGAGGTTTGAATGAAAAGCAATACCTCTATATCCATAAGTTTATTTGAAATAGTAATATTTTAATAAACAAAACTGGAAATTACAAGAACTAATCTCTCCTTTTCTCCTGTCCACCTGATGGCCTTAGAACTCACAAGTCTCAGAGGTGCATGTATGAGACGAGTAGTCGTATAAATTGATTAAATAAATAAATAAATTGAAGATATACCTACATTATAGAATGTAAACTATGAACATGCAATGATGGGTTAAGGTGATTCCTCAGTAACTCAGTAAGTAGTGAATAAGACTAAAATTGACATGAAATACAGTACACTGGGAGATACTTCAGCCGGTGCCGTATATCTCTGGACCTCAGAGTTCTAGAAAAGAAACTCAAGAACCTGAAGACTCAGGCAGTATCCTCTGGTGAAATATAAACAAGAATAACTACAGAATTGGATCAGTTGTGGTTGGTCTCACAGTCAGTGAGATGTTTAGACAGGATTTGACACTTTTGTCCAGCTAGAGTCCTTCTCAAGCATCTGAAATAGGCAGATGTTGTTTGAAGCTTTTCCAAGTAAAGCTGATTTTTGCAATTAATTGATGGTGAGTTTATCAGTGCTCGATGGATGTTCAAGCTTGGTGTTTTAAGGTTTCATTCAGGCATCTACTACAATTGGTACTACCAGTGCTTTTTTTGTAAAATAAAAAGGTGCCGGAACTCACACATGTCATACAACCCGCCTTACGTACGCTACAAGGTTCCATCCAAAAAAGGTGCCGGAACTCCGTTCTGAGCGTTCTATGACAAAAAAAGCCCTGGGTACTACCTTTCTTTTGCTACAGTGATTCTACTTCTATTTGCAAGTCTTTTGTTAATTCTGGAGAGTTGTGTGGCTGATGCTTGTCTGTTCGAATTCTAAAGTCCAAGAATACTTGTAACTTCTTCATTTTCTATTACTTTGTCTATTTTGTGGTCCCACCCATTTTTGCTTCAGGCAAATGGTATTTCTTGCAGATATTCCAATGCATCATTGTTATTTTAGTCATGCTGTTGTTTGTAGCAGGTTGGTGTAATTTTCTTTCAGCAACTAACTTGGTGGTCCACTGTTTCTTCAGCTTCTTTGCAGAGGTGGCATTTGCTGTTTTCTCAATAATGGCATGGTACTCTTATGTTCTTAAGACTAGTTGATTTTAAATTGAACTTACAAATGTAACTTTAAAAAATGAATTGAAAAAAGCTGAACTTGACAGATTCACAAACATAATAAACTAAGAGAAACAAAACTGATTCATCTATGACTACCTTTCCTCTCTTCTTATCTGGTCCCTATACTTATGTCCTGCTGATGCCAGTAAAATGGGTTTATAATTTATTAAATTACATGCATTTGATTTTGTTGGCTTTTCAGGTCAAATTTTCTTGCTGTGTAATGTGCTCAGCATTTATGTGCTTTTTTTAACATGGATTTTATATAGTTCGGTGTGTATGTGTGTGTATATGTGTGTCAGGTGTGGGTGTGTCAAGTGAGGGTCTTGTAATGGATTGTGAGGGGTCAGGTGTGAATGATCAGTGAGAGTCTTGTGATGGGACCTGTGATGGGGTGGTTACATAAGATCAGGGTCATGGGGAGGTAAAGTGCTCACGGGAGGGGGAGCTTGCGTGGGTTGGTTAAGGGTTGGTGCTGTCTCTGGTTGGCTTCTTCTCGTAGTTCAGTGGCTGAAAGCATTATATATTCATGATTTAGAGTTCAGAGGTCATATAAAATACCAGCCTCATGCTGTAGTGTCCCTTTCTCAAATCTCCATATGTTGAATATGTCTGTGATGTGTAGTTGTTATTTTTGAAGTATGTGAGTCACAAGGATCTCATCCAAGTTTTGCCTCCAAGTTTTGGCATCTGTTGTAATCGTGTGGATGAAATTTTTCTTTCAGAGATGCCAATAAATAGCAGCCATCATTTTCTAAGGCATTGCTAATACATTTTATAATAGTGGTAGTAATAGGAGTAGTTGTTGATAATATTAGTATTATTGCTATTTATAGGCTGAATGTCAAGTTGCCAGTAAAAAAAGTCTTGATTCCTTTCAGTTGAAATGAGTATTTTACTTTAAATGATGCTGTCGCTTATGAATCTTCCTGCAGCACTCTTGGCAGGCTGAGTGCTCTTTCTTGGGCAGTTTGTGCGTGGATTTAGTTGTTCGGGGTTTTCTCCTATTTCCCCCCCCCCTTGCTAACAGGCATTGTGAGGAAAAGTACTGAGTTGTGCTTCCTGTGGTTAATACAAACTATTATTGGCATGAAGTATTTTTTTTCCTGACCTCATTAATCAGGAAAAGAGAAGGGGGAAAGAGAAAAGAATAAAGAAGCATAAACACTGTGCTAAAGTGGGTCTGAGAATTGGACGCTCTTCATTAGTTGGAAAGGTGCTGTGCATACATGCTGATGTTATTGCCAGACAGGGAATTTATAGTACTGTTAACATGTTTAATGGACAATTATTTTTCCCTTATTTCAAGAGGGCTGTTTGCTTCTTTGTCTCTCCCCTACTCCCCAAGACTGTTGTCCTTTTAGTAAGTGAATCACAATAATACCCATTATTGTTGGCAGCAGAATTTTGGGCTTTGGGCTTGGAATTAATCCATAGTTTGGGTCAGGTTTATAGTATAGAGATATACTGCCTCAGAACAGAGATGGAAGTCTCTTCTCTCTCCAGATATTCAGCTGCAATCCTCAGCTATCTTCAAATAGCACGGCTAAATATAAACAGGCATTTCTTTGCTGATGTATACCAGAAAGCTGTATTTTGGGAAATACATCCTGTAAAATGGGGCCAAATCAGAGAAAGCCTGTTCTTTTAAAGTATAAAGTTCCAGGAAGAAAGTAACAGCAAATCACTTTGGTATTGTTGCCAGAACCAACCAGCATGCATGCGTGTGCCTAGTGGGAAACATCAGGAATTGAGCTCCAGTGAAAAAAGGTGCTTTACAGTAGCAATAGCCACTGTAATGACCTGACAATGACAAGCATGTGGGACTGAAGTTGATTTGATGAGAATTTTTACTGAGTGTTCTCAGACTATTCGGAAAGATTAAAAGACATTTATTACAAGATAAATTAAGTGAACAGAACTTCTTGGAATTCCTGTATTGGCTTTTTATCTGGTACAGAAGGTCACTTTGTCCATTGAGTAAGCTATTTTCTGTTTCTAAAAGCTGAACTTTTAGAACAATCTGAGATTATTATAAAGGGTGCCTACAGTATAAATTAGGACTTAAAATATTATGCCTTAGGATTTGAGTACATGATCTCCCTTGAATAGAAGAGAGCCTTGATAGAGCTGAAGCTGCTGATCCTTGAGGATGACATCAAGGATCATTTTTATGGTGTGGGTCTCTTTGGATTCAACAACATTCCTGTGCAAATTTATTCATTTTTATTTATTGAAATTATATCCTGCCTGATTCTCGGAGACACAAATGAGACTATGTTCCTACCTACTGTAGGATATAAAATCAATCTCAAGTGTATTTTGGTGATGCATTTTATTGTTGTTGTTATTTTGGCTTGGTAAACAGACTAAATGAATGCCCCTTATAAGTCATGCTAGTTCAGAGCAGAATATTCTTCTAACTGACAAGTCATTTATGATGTTTAAAAATGTTGCAAAATTTTCCTCAACTACTGTTTAACATGTAATAGAATACTGTAAGTTACTATTCCAATCACAGATTGTATATCTTTTTATGTATGCAGTCTTAATGTTTACTTAACTGTAAACATTTCTCTTTTCTCTTTTTTGGTTTTTGATAGTAAAACATACTCTGATTGGCTCTCCAGTTGCTACTAAAGATGGCAATTTTTCATTTTAAAAAATCTTGGCACCTCCAGTTGAATATTCTTTCCCAGAAATGGATTATGCTTTTTCACTGTCTGGAAAATATGTTTATTCTAGGCATGTGCAGAGATTTTCCTCTGTTTGGAAAGATTTTGATTTTTAAAAAGCACAATCATAAGCAAAACAACCCCTGAAGGATATTATTTAAAATATATTACCATTTAATGCACTTGCCAATGCAAAGCATTTCTGAATATCAATAAAGAACATAGATTTGCATAAGCATGAGAGACATTTGGTGTAAGTGGAATAATATTAATGATAGGATATCATTAATTAATTAATTAATTAATTAATTAATTAATTAATTAATTAATTAATTTAAATTTATATACCGCCCTATTCCCGTAGGACTCAGGGCGGTTTACAGGGAAAATTAAAAGTTAAAATACATCACATACAATTAAAATCGATTAAAACTAAAATTAAATTAATCCCTGAACTTAACTAAAACCCCATTAATTAAATAATTAAAACCCCTCAGTCTGGGCCAGACTGTGTGAGGGTTGTTTTTTTAGATCTTTAGTGATTATATGTGCATATTTATATTTGAAGAAGAAAAAAAGCAGAAGTTGTTGAATTTACCGAAGCTGGAAGAAAAGGAAATAATTTTTCTTTGGTCCTTGGACAAAACCAAAACAAACAGGAAAGCATGCTCATGTTGACATCATTAATAACCTCATTCCCATGCCTGAATGCAGCTTGACAATGTTTTTAGTGAAATGTAGGCAAACTGTGAAGGATAATTATATTTTTAAGGTTGAGAAAGTGGAAGAAAAGGGAAAAATGTTCTGTCAGTGCAGTTTGGGAAAATGAGACAAAGAAAATTACCGATTCCTAGATAAGAGAAATTGTTCACCAACATTTATTTCTCTGGGTTTGTCACTGATTATCCCAAGTGAAAGAAGCATTTCTATGAACATCTGCCAAGATCCTTATATCATAAAGCTGATTAAATGTCCCACATTTTACTTGTCTCAATGAAAAATCAATTCAGTTCATTTGCAGTCATTCACCAGTACTGTCAATAGAGATAGAAATGTAAAAGAATAAAACAGATCAAAACTTAGCTGCCTCTTATATAACTTTTGCATGAGAGTAACACTGTAAATGGGTAAAAAATGTTCTATCCTTTTTCTCCAGGAACTTTTTCTAAGAGGGGAAATGAAATTTGCCTTTAGGTCTTTATAATGTAAAAATGTCAATACAATAGAACAGGGATTGTATTACCTGCTACCTTCACAACAGAAGGGTAATGAACCTCTGTATATATCATTACCGGTATTTTGAATCTTTCTCCTTTTGCAGCAGAAAGTGAGGCACCATATTGGATCAAAGTAATTGCCCTCTGATATTATATATTATGTATTAAAATTTTTAACAATTTGCTAAATTGGAGGAAATTGCTTATATTCTGGTTCCAGTGTATTGTAAAGTTATACTCAGTGCTTTTTTTTTGTAAAAGAAAAAGGTGCCGGAACTCACCCATGTCATACAGCCCGCCTTGCCTACCCTACAAGGTTCCATCCAAAAAAGGTTCCGGAACTCCGTTCTGGGCGTTCTATGACAAAAAAAGCCCTGGTTATACTAATCTCTCTTTTTCGGAGAGAGAGGATGTACCAATAAATATTAAATGTTATTTATTTCCCCAAAATTTTGGATCAAAATGTACCTCCTTTATCCGTATAGCTCCCTGTTTTAGCACAGTATGCTTGATATGTATATAGCCTAAAAATTGCAGTCTGGTTAGATTTTTCTTTCTTAAGAAATGTTAGAGTAAGTCATGGAGTAAGAAGTCAAATGCTACATTAGTCAGGAAAAACCCCCCACAGACGGTTAAAAAAAAAGTACTATATTTGACCAACTTTATGAAGTACCATCTTAGCGTTTGTATGTCTGAACTTTTTTCACATCAAAGGACTAATTCACATTTATTTAAAATTGGTCCCTTATGAGTAATGAAAGATTCTGGTGAACTGTGTAACAATAGAATGACTCAGGTTTAATAAATTACATCCATATGGTAGGCTTGTTTGCAAAAGCAATTTGGAAATAATATAGGCAAGAAAATATGCTTCCTCCTCTCTCTTGACATTTTATTCCAAGTCAAAGGACACTTTAACTACTGTACAGAGTCTTGTTTTATTTTTAAGAGTGGATACATAATCTGAAAGCACAAAAACAAAATGTTCTTTTTAATGTACAACACAAAGTGTTGTGTCTCAAATTATAATTAGCTTTGAAATTATAAACTAATATTGAAAATTTCACTCTTGATTAAAAAGAAAGTTTAAAACTGCCTTAATTAAACAATAACCTCCCAAAATTTTGTAAGAGAAATTCCTTTCATTTACAAAGCATAAGGGTTACCTGCTAGTTATAATGGTGATTCTTGGATCTTTCTTTTGTATTTTTTGTCTTCAAAGGCTACGTTTTTTGTGTTTTCCAGTGTGATCTGCTACAGCAATGTATACATTGTTCAGTACTTTTTAGTACTACTTTTTAATATATTCCCATATTTATTTTAATAAACTTACAATATATTGCTGCTCATCTCACAACAGTAGTCCTGAGTGCCAAAGAAAGTTTTTATTTATTTTAATTATTTGAAAAGTAAGTTCAAATAGTTAAAAGTAAAAGAGGAAAGGAAAATGTATTGATATACAAGAAAAAAGGAGATTTTTTTTTAAAAAATTGGCAAACTATTTGGTTGTATTACACTCTTCTGTTCCTTATTAAAGATAAATTGAATAAAACAACCAAGAACAATAATAATAAACATACACATAGTGGAAGGGGAGGCCCAAAACAGTCCCAAGTATAGTAGCCATCTTATGGGTCCTGTTAACCCCCAAGTCTTATGTCTAAGCCAGGGCTTTTCAACCTTTTCACCCATTGTACCACTTTTAGGATATGGCAACATCCGAGTACCACCAGTTGCCTAGCAAGGTGTCAAAAACTTGATGACCAAAAAAAAACCCCGAAAAAAGTGATGAAATACAGGTAGTCCTCGACTTACAACAGTTCGCTTAGTGACTGTTCGAAGTTACAATGTCACTGAAAAAATTGCCCCCCAAGCCACAGCCGAGCAAGACACCAGCCTGCCCGGCTTTGCTGTTCCTCCTGTCCGAGGTTTTCATTGTTGTGAGCATTTCTGTTGAGGATTGGCAGCAGGGGTGGGGTAGGGGGGTGTTTGGTTTTTATTCCCCCCCCCCTCTGCTGGGTGGTTGCAGCAAGTTTTGGTCACTTCACATGATGCTGGGACACTGTGACCATCATAAATATTAATCAGTTGCCAAGCATCTGAATGTAAATCACAAGACCCTGGGGATGCTGCAATATTCCAGCTGATTGGTGCTCCTTCTGGGCTCAGCAGAAGCACCGGAATCAGCGCCGAGCTCCAGCTGGAGCCTGGCGCTGATCCTGGCACTTCTGCTGAGCCCTGACAGCCCTGCAGCTCCAGCCGTCTCACTCAGGCTTGTGTGGTGCTGCCACCAGTTCAGCTCATTCCCCTCCCCCGCTACCACTTTTCTAGGATGGTCGCGTACCACCTGCCAGGTGCCAATGTACCACAGGGGGTACCCGTAACACTGGTTGAAAAGCCCTGGTCTAAGCAAAGAGCTACGTTTTTAAGGCTTTCCAGACACCATCAGAGGTGGGACAGGTGGATTTTGTGATATATGGTATTTCATTGGACAGATGTTCCAGCAGAAAGTTTGTTTCTTAGGTCCCATTGGATGCCATTTCCTAACAGATGGGACCTGGACCAAGGCCCCCTTCACTGGACCTAGTAGTTAAAAATAACTGGAGAGGCAGTCCTGCAAATGTCCTATGCATCTGCTTTGCAAGTTGGCAATGTATATCCAGTAAATGGCACAGTGTTTCAGTTCTTCATCTTTTGGGGCTACCACACTTTTTTCAGGCATTTTTGCCTTGTGTTTTGGTTTGTGCTGACCAGACAAATGTTGATATTTTGGCAAATAGTGGTGAGTGGCTGTCAAGTGTATACTACAGTATACTGGTTTGTTATTTTGGGGGTTTGGTACTTTTGGGATTGTTCCTGAAGCCTTTTTGTTCCTGATGCCTCATCTTCCATTTTGGTATGTATGATTTGCTTTTAGCTTAATGCTTCTTCTTATCTCAGTCATCTTTCTGAATATTTGAGATAATTGATCAATTTTGGCAATGGAGATATTGATCAATGAAGGTTGGCTTTTGTAAACCTTAGTAACTGGCTATAGTTTTTGTTTGATGATGATATCCAGGAAAGGAAAAATATATAGTTTTGTTTGTTTTTCCATTGCACATTTTATTACTGAAGTTTGTTGATTTAAGTGATGCAGGCACTCTTCTAGAAGTGTTCTTGCTGCAACCCTTAATTCACAAAAAATTTAAGTTATAACCCACATTTATTATGGGATTAGCTTCAATACTTCAACAAGTACTGAGAGGGAAAGTTCCTCTCCTCTTCCATTGCAATCCCCATAAGATCATTTTTTATTTCTCTCCACCATTAGCTGGACCATCATTGGAAACAAAAGTGCGTATAGTCAAGGCTATGGTATTCCCAGTTGCAATGTATGGCTGTGAAAGTTGGACCATAAGAAAGGCTGAGCGCCAAAGAATTGAGGCCTTTGAGCTGTGGTGCTGGAGAAGACTCCTGCGAGTCCCTTGGACTGCAAGGCGATCAAACGGGTCAGTCCTAGAGGAGATCAACCCTGACTGCTCTTTAGAAGGCCAGATCCTGAAGTTGAAACTCAAATACTTTGGCCACCTAATGAGAAGGAAGGACTCACTGGAGAAGAGCCTAATGCTGGGAAAGATTGAGGACAATAGAAGAAGGGGATGACAGAGAATGAGGTGGCTGGATGGAGTCACTGAAGCAGTAGGTATGAGCTTAAATGGACTCCAGAAGATGGTAGAGGACAGGAAGGCCTGAAGGAACGTTGTCCATGGGGTCGCAATGGGTCAGACATGACTTCGCAGCTAACAACATTGGAAAAAGAGCTTTTTCATGCTAGTAACCTCTCATTTTTTGCAGTGCTGGTAAAACGGCAAGCCCTGTGAAAAAGCACCTTCTTTTCCACCATTGGGGTCTCTCAGCCAGTCATCGGTGAGAGTCCCTGGGGAGAGGCCAGTGGTATAAAAGGAGGTTTTCCATACCAGTGTCTTCTATTAATTGGACAAATACTTTAGGGGAAGGTTTTCATCACTCTGCTCCAGAACTGGTCAGCCTCGAATGCCTCTTGGCCAGTACTGCAGAAAGTTCCTCTCAGCTTTTTCTGCAGCATCCGCTGAAGAAAAGCTGCTTTCAGCCTTTTCCTGCAATGCAAACCTTAGTTCTGAAACAGATCCCAGTGAAGTTAAGTTTCATATTAGAAGAGAAGGACGATTATTTCTCCATGAAGTTGCTTTGAGAGATCTTTGCTTGAAGGGAAGCACTGCTTTGAAGGTTTACACAGTTCTGTAGCACATAGCTAGTCAGTTGCAGCTGATTTCCATGGTTGTTTTCAAATAAATAAACCAAATAGAGTCAGGCCTGATTAGTATTTGGATAGGAGACAGCCAGGAAATCTCAAGATTATAAACTAGATTAGGAAGTTAAAAAAACATTTCAGGAGAAGTAGTGATACTTCATATTGTTGCCAAGAAAAGCACATAGATGTTTCAGGAAAGTTGTAGCCATTGCTGTACAGTTTGACTCAAAGCCAGGACACATACAGTGTTCTAAGGATCAAGATGCTTGTTTTTCAGTCACTTTCTCAAATTCATCTTATTCATATCCTTTTTAATCAGTTCCATAATACTGATGTAGAGTTCTTCTTTTTTTTTTAAAAAAAGGTGTCCAGATCTGAACTGGGTCCACCATGCTAGGCCTTCTCTATTTCTGAATAGGCTGTGTGCCTCTTCTCTCCTGCAGCCCAAGCCAAAATGGCCGTGGAGGGCAATTCCAGGAAACTGTAGCGGAGGAGTTAGACAGAACTCACCCCTGACCTAAACAACAACCACATTTTTGAAAAAGTATGTTTACTGTAAATTGTGTGCATGGCAAAAACTGTCAGGAGAAGAGGGGTCAGGAGACAAAGGAAAATACCAGCCTTTACATCATTTCATCAGGTAAGATAAAGGCAGTTATCATATGAAATGGTTACTGTGGCATGCTGAGGCCAGAGATGGGAAGATGTTTAAGAATGAGCTTTGGCAATTAGAGGTCTCTCTGCCTGCTGTTTCTTCCTGGAATGAGTCCAAGGAATTGCTTGGATGTTCACCTATGCAAATTGACCATTAAATCCTGGACTAAAGTCTACTGACATTCTAATACCGAACTTAAGCTATTTCTCATTTGCTTAATGTTTAAGGAGATGAGGAATAATAATAGATGAAAAGTGTGTTGCTTATCTGTTTCTATTTAATAATACAATTTAAATGCAGGACACACTGTGACATAGCAAGAATAACATAATGCAAAATGTTTTACTGGCAATCTTCTCTTAGTAATTGATGAGAATGATACAGAGAAGTATCACGGGTCAGCTTTGACTCTCATTTCATGTGTACTCTTGCACAGACATGGAAGGTCTAAATATAGGTCTCCTTCTAGGGTCCTTGAGATTTTTATCCACTGCAGCAAGCTTTATGAACTTTTTTTTAGGTATGATGTAGCTCTTTTGTGTTTTTATTTTAAGTGGCTTTTCTCTAGACGGAAAACTGATGGAAAAAGTAATTGAGATATGATATCATTTGGAGGTAGTTGCTTTTTCTGTTCCATGAATGAGGCTAGTAGTTGCATCAAGCCTGGAAGCAACGTGTACTATACTTCAAAGGATTTCTTTACCCAGATAGGGAAAAACAAAACAATTTTGTGTTAGTTTGAGAATTGACAGTGAATATCTACTGCGCTACTAGGTGGCATCCACCTAGTAATAATCCACCATAATAATAACAACAATAAGAACAACAACATCAATAATAATAACAACCTCTTAGAGAAGCACTATACTTTGACATGTTCTGGGATTTGTGCACTCTTAGGAAGGTAAGAGCTATACCAGAGACTCAACCATACCGAACAAGTCTCATCAGAAGAGCCAAACAAAGAGTGTTTTGGAATTCCTAGACATCCGGTGACAAGTGGGCTAAAGGACTCAGGACTGTTGGCTGAGCAACAGGGCCAGCAGCTGCATGACTACTGGAAGAAAAGCTGTTTTAAATGACAATTATGCCCTTCATCCATGCAGCAATGTTGGCAAACTCTACTTACCAAGGAAAATAGGTGGCCATGGAATGGTGCAAGTACACCAGATGATTGAAAAAGAAAAAAGGGCACGGGAAGAATATCTGAAGGATGGTGAAGAAGATGCACTGAAGCTAATATACTATAAAGGTTTACTGAGTTCTGAAGAAACCAAACTGGCCTACAAGAAAGACCAAATGACGAATAGAAAAGAGATACGGCAAGACAAAAGATTACATGGCCAGTACATTAAAGAAAACTACCAGGCAAAGCAGATAACAAAAATACTTGGTAAAAATAACTAAGAGCAGGAAAATTGAAGAGACAGAGAGGCTAATTCTGCCTGCACAAGATCAAGCTTTAAGAATATATGAATACCTTAATTGAAAAGAAAGCAATAGACAGCAAATGCTACTCTGCAAAGAAGCTGAAGAGACAGTCAACCACCTAATTAGCTTCTGGAAGAAGATTGCACAAAATGACTACAAGCAATGGCATGACAAAGTAGCACCAATGATGCATTGGAAGATTATTAAGAAATACCAAAGAATAAGGTTGTTTTCACTGAAGCTTGTTCCAAAGAAACAACTAGCACTAGTATTAAAACATTTCAATAGTGTAATGTCATATATAAGCACTAGTTGATTTCAAGAAAAAAGCTACCTAATGTGTAGTATGACTGCAGTTCTGAGTGAATTCCTTGGATGCAAAACCTGATAATGAAACATCCAACAAAAGGGGTAGCACAGGCAACTACAGGCCAATTACCTGCTTACCAACAAAATCAAATTGTTCACTGGTGTTCTAGTTCAGGCATATCAAACATGCGATGTCACATGACATCACGTGATGTATCGCGACTTTTTTCCCATTGCTGGCAATGGGGTGGGTGTGGTTTTGGCGTGATGCATCTGGCCTGCAGGCCAGCAGTTTGACATGCCTGTTCTAGCTGATGTAATCCAACAACATCTGAAAGCAAGCTCTTCATATCTGAACAGACAGGAAACTGCCAAACAGCAGCAAAAGATCAGCGCCTGACAAGATGATTTTGGAAAACTTCAAAAGAAGGAAGACCAACTTGCATATAGCTTGGACTGATTACTAGATAGTATTTGAGTTCCTGCCTCATGAAGACAATGGAGGACACAGTTGCTGGTCAATGGTGATAGACTGGGAGAGGTTAATATCAAGAGAGGAATCTTTCAAGGAGACTCACTATTACCACTACTATTTGTCACTGCATTGATTTCGGTATTAACAAACTGAACAAATCAGGCCATGGCTATCGAACATCAAACATTGCTGCTCAAGACAGCCAAGATATTGCAAAGGAGTTTGGTCTCAACAAATGTACTGCCCCTACTATCAAAAAGGGAAAAACATAGCATTTAAGCAGCAGACTGAGCAGGTACCCAGATCGCTTGAACAGTTTTTCCTGATGTGAAATAAGCCTATTTCTATTCAAATTATAATAAACATTTAGTAATTTATAAGTGTACACATACATTAGTATAGATGATTTTTAAATCTGTCCTCTTTTTAACCGTCTCCATTCTGGAGATTTTGGAGAGTTATCTTAGAAACCAGGAATAGACTTGCAGTTGCAGTGAAGGGAACAGAAACAGAGGGAAGTTAAACCGGGAAAATCCATATGACATGTATACATTAGATGCTTCCTAAAGACATGCAGGAAAAGTCAGGGGCCAGGTTTTACCGTAAGAGATGCAACAGTGCACCCAAATTTATGTGGGTATCTATGAAAGACAGTTGCTAAGGGTACAGAGCTTCAGCTAAACAAATCCATCCACTGCTCTGCAGATTTGATGTTGATGTAACTTACAGAGGATCATAATTATGTACATATGTGAACAGTTTGGTGATGTCCTTAAACAGATTGTTCTGCTAATGAAATTCTCCCAAGATGCTCAAAATATGTCACAGATTGATTGATCTTTGGACCAAACAAGTGAAGCAAAAATGAGCTGAGTTGTCTTGTGTCTACTTAGCCCTCCAAAAGATCAAGGGAAACAAGATTAATTTGGAAAGAACATGACATATTTGGATTTCATTCTTATTTAAATCTATTTTAGAAAAAGTATTTCCTCTAGAGTGGTCTAGAATGATATCATTCAAGAAAGACATACATTATTGTTTGCCAATGGGATGTCCTTGAATAAAGATCCTTTCTGACGAGCAGTCAGGGGCACGTAGAGGATTTCCTGCATAAAACTTGGCATGAGATTTTAAATTGCCATGTATTTTTCAGCAGCTGCAAGAAACAGGAGTATATGTACTTCTCTTACACAGTTTGGCTTTTTAAAAGCAACATCCACATGATAAATGTAGGTCCTCAGTTAAACAGTTTATTTAAGAACTTTCTTTGTATTGTCCTGACTCTTGTATATTTCTATATTTTTGTTTAGTTCCTTTCATGACTAGAACATTATTTTTGGCTCTAACAATCTAAATGCACCACTGTTTAGCCCTTGTTGTCAAAGTGTTCTATCGAAGCATAGATCATTCTGGCAGATACTCGAAAGCATGACTAAAAGGGGGGGAGTATGAAAGGGTATGAAAGTACCATATTCCAAACCTTTCATATAGATTGCTTTGTTTGAGCCCAATATCCAAGAAATGCATTGTGGTCTTGGAAACTTGTAAACAGTTCACCAAACAATCAAAGAATAGTTTGACTACAGGAACAATGAAACCCTTGAAGGGATTTATTTTACAAACATGGGTTTTCAAGGTTTGCTTTATTTATGCATGTTTAAACTTAGTGACTGCAGTAACAATTACAATTTCTACTTGTGAATGAATTGTCAAGGGTATAAAACTGCCACCTTACTCTTTTATTGCTTTAGAAGGAGTCCATTTCAATGTAGTTTGCCTGTTAGAAATGAAGACTGTAAAAATCAAATAGTTTGCAAGTCCAGGATGCTCTCATGAGATTGATTTGGTGATAACAGGGAGTGTTCCTCTGCCCCCATCTGATATTTTAATATGAATAATTTCCTCAGAATGAAGGCAGCCTGTTGATCCAATGTGAAAATAAAGTCATAGTGCTTTCCCTTTCACCTCTTTCTGTTACCTTCTCAATTTGTGATGATTATCTAACCTTCACTACGATTCCAAAGTTATTTTGTTCCATCATTAATGCTAAACAGTTTGTTTAATGTAAAGATAGGCCAAACGCAGTCTCTTTCATTAGTCATTAAAATGTTGTGCATGGCCATGCTAATCTTGATTCTATATCCTGAGAGACTATGAAGCTTCACAGACAGACAGCATAAACTAAAAAAAAAGTTTTTTTTTTAAAGATTGGAGCAGAAATCCTGTTTTGGTTATGCCTGGGCATTGTCTCTTGGTCTTAATTCCCCATCTGAGTCTCTGCTTGAAACTTTGGAAAGAGTGTGTTAATGAACAATACTGGACTGGAAAGGCTGCCAAAGACAGCACTGTAGGAAAACATTATTTATATTCTGAAATAGTTCTAGCCTAAATGCATTTTACATTAACTGCCACACACTCAAATTAATATTTCACTATGCTGAAATTATTAGATGTTTGAACATTGGTCCCATATTCTCCTCCTTCCCCCCCCCTTTTATTTCTTTTCTTTTCTTTTTTATTTCGCAGCCTATTGCAGTATTTGCCATCTTTAGAAATTTCTCTTTATTATAACCACTGAAGCTTTACAATAAACGGATGTTCCAGAAATTAAAGAGCCTGATTGGCATTATGGCCCCCATAATTATTAACACATAATAATCTTAGATGGCACTCGGAGAGCTTTAACATTAAATGTAAAAAAAAAATCATACAGTTTTTCTAATTTTGTGAGATGTCATTGTTTTTGAATTAACTCTTGTGAGAGTGTCTAAGGGGTTTCTCAGTCATTCAGTCATGATTGTCCCAAAGGTGCTTTTTCAAGAGGCAACTGGACGTTCTTGTTTTTCTTTGAAGAGTTTTGCTTCTCATCCAAGAAGCTTCTTCAGTGCTGACTGGATGGTGGAGAATGGAAGGGTTTTTATTCCTTGCAAGCAGCTGGTCAATTGCATTCTTTTAGAGAGTCACTGAGGCCATTTGCCGAGTTATCTGTGTCCTCAGGGTTACCTGAGTAGTGCAAATGAGTGTGGAGCCTTCTTGGAACTGCTGAAAGGACTGTGTTGTAGACTGGAGATAGATGATGTTGTACACCCCTCTGTTAAGAGAGGGCTGTTCAGTTTTGACAAAGATGCCCTCTTTGACCACTCTTTCAAACCAGCGGTCCTCTCTGTCCACATTTTGGACAGAGAGGACCACTGCCTTGAAAGAGGGGGGTCAAAGAGGCCATCTATCTCAAAATTGGAAAGTTGGAAAGGACCTTGGAGGTCACCTAGTCCAACCCTCTGCTCGAGTAGGAGACCCTATACCATCTCAGACAAATGCCTGTCCATGCTCTTCTTGAAGGCCTCCAGTGATGAGGCACCCATGACATCTGAATGCAAGCCATTTCATTGGTTGATTGTTTTCACTATTTCTCCTTAGGATGGTTTTCTCCTTGATTAGTTTCCATCTGTTGTTTCTTGTTCTTTCTTGCCTTACGGTGCTTTGGAAAATAGTTTGAACCCTTATTCTTTGTGGCAGCCCCTCAAGTATTGGAACACTCTTATCATGTCTCCCTTAATCCTTCTTCTCACTAGACTAGACATACCTAATTCCTGCAACCATTCTGCATATGTTTTAGCCTCCAGACCTCTAATTATCCTTGTTGCTCTTCTTTGCACTCCTTCCAGAGTCTCAACTTCTTTTTTACATTGTGGTGACTAAAACTGGATGCAATATTCCAAGTGTGGTCTTATCAAGGCTTTGTAAAATGGTACTAATTTATTTATTTATTTATTAATGGGACTTATATCCCGCCCTATCTCCCGAAGGACTCAGGGCGGCTAACAACAATAACATACAATAAATACAGAAATTAAGATAAAATTAAAATTAAAGGCCTCTGTACAATAAATTAAAATTAAAAATTAAAATAAATTAAAATTAGAGTTAAAAATTGTAAACATAATTAAAATCCCTGTCAGTCCAGGTCAGCCAGGTGGAAAAGGAGTGTTTTGAGGCTGCGGCGAAAGGACTGGAGATCTTGGGCTTCATGTGATCTTGAACGTATCCCTCTATTAATGCAGCCTAGGATTGCATTGGCTGTTTTTTTTAATATCTATTTTTTAAAATATCTATTACATAATAGCTAATGTCTATATACACAATACCTATATTATTTGTTATTACATAATAACAAATAATTAGCTATAGTGGCTAAGTAATGTTTATTTTATTTTATTTTTTTACAATGTACCTGCAACGATGAGTATTGATGCCTGTTATCAGAAATTGTTGCTGAGTCCTGCTTTAGAGAAAAACAAACATCTGCAGCTCTGTACCACTTCGTGTAATTTAATGACTCATGGAGAAAGATGCTCATTATCAGCTCTTTGCCACAAGAGCCCTCTATGAGCAAGATGATTTCTGTGATTAACAGATTAGATTTTGCTGCCAATTTGCCCACTATGATTAGACTCAAATTGTTTAAATGAATTTGCAGAGCTGGCTGTATTTTTTTCAATTTTTTTTTAAAAGATTCAAAAATGCCCTCCGGGTCCCTGTAGATATGTTGAGAATATTGCCTCACTTCTCCCTCAAATAGACTACCCAGATCAAAAGCAGGAAATCTTTCTCATGCAAGGACTGAGGATGATAACTGTACACGTAATTTGGTGATGAAGGGGCTACAGGGGAAACTGTTGTGATATCATTACATCACGGGGAGTAGGTCAAGATTTGGAGAACCTTTTCTCCCAATTGGGAGACTTTGGGGGATTTTTATGAAGGCATGAATTGAAGTTATTTTATGAAACCATACATTCTAATGGAAGCCTTAGCACACACATTTCATTTAGTTTCTACTGAAAATGAGCAAGAAATCTGGTTCAATCAAATACCATTATTAGGATTTCTGACTTAAATGATATAGTTTTGTCACAACATTTACATGGTTAATGTTAGATTATTAATACATGCATCTACATCTATTAGGAGAAATAAAAGGGAGCAAAATAAAATGCATTCTCAATGCAAGTATGAGAATACTGGAAAAAAAATCCTCAAAACTAAATCACTTAAAACTATTTGGAATAAAATAACAAATTGTTAAATTACTATGCGAACAAAGTGTTAGTGCACTGAGTCACATAGCACCAGAATACTGGCTCAATAAACTGCTGAAATATTAAAATACCTATGCCATGACCCTGTTAACCATGAATAAATCACTTAATTACATACCAGCAATGATATTCAAACTATTATCAGCGTAATATGCTAAATCCAATTAACCGTATCTCATTAATATCCTTATAGCTACCTTTAACATGTTGCTGGACCAAATTTCACTATTGCTACGTTATTTTAAACTTATTCTCTGCAAATAGGCATTTGATATACATACAACCCAGAGCTATGAGGCAGAGATAGGAGTGGTGACCCTACAAAAGAGAATGGGCTTTTAGCTAAGAGAAAGAAAGCTAATCACCAAATATTTTGCCACTAACTTTAACAACCTGATCATGGAGGTTTGCAATGGATGAAAAAAGCTGTCTCAAGGCCACAGCTCCCTTGTCCTAGATTCAGGGCTTTTTTTTGTCATAGAACGCTCAGAACGGAGTTCCGGCACCTTTTTTGGATAGAACCTTGTAGGGTAGGCAAGGCGGGTTGTATGACATGTATGAGTTCCGGCACCTTTTTCTTTTACAAAAAAAAGCACTGCCTAGATTCAATATTGGAAGCAAATGGAAACTTTCTGGTGGTAACTGCCCAAATGCGGTATCCTGAGCTTTTGCAGATGGTTCTTCCTCTTTGCATTTTTTTCCTAAGATGTAATTGGCAATTTGGGATAGGGTCAGCTCTTGCATACTGTGGTGCAACTTTTTAGCATGGATGAGGTAAATAAGATTGATTGATTCACATGTAACTGAACTAGATCCCTCTCTTTGCCAATAACTCTTCAATTTTTCCCCCTATAAAATATTTGTTGGAAGAGATGGGGACTGCAGTAGATAGGGAGGCAAAATTTCGCCACTTCATGCTGTAATTTGAAGAAAGTTTTCATCAATAAGAGATCTTTCTTAAACAGATACAGTAATACATTCAGAGGAGATGTTCTTCTCAGGATTGTGCAGGGAAAGAAAGAGTTAAATTTCTCTTCAAGCCCCCCTGCAATTTCTAAAATTGATATTTACTTGCATTTTTAAAAAAATCTTATTAAATGCAAATATGCCTTTAATGTTATGTCTACTTCAGTTCTTATTTACAGCTTATCCAAAATTGGTATGCAAGTAGTCTGGGACATGGGATATTTATTATTCTCTGTCAAAATCCAAACATTGGAACAGTTTAGGATGATATAATGTTCCTACCTTTCTGTGTATTGAGGTCAGAAACAAGTTCACATATGCTGCTTTTCTTTTTTTGAATTGATGTATGAAGCGATTGAGGTTTATTTCCAAACAAAATCTCTGCATTAGAAATAGGATTGATCTTAATATTGCTCCTTCCCTTTCTCAGTAAAGCAATAAAACTTACACTTTTTGCACCAATATATAGATCTGAATGCAGAGTCTTCTTAGATTATGCACTATTACAAGGTTTGCAATATAATTTTTTGCTCTTTTAAGATAAAATGTATTGTAATAGTTTGGGATAAAATGGATGTAAAAATGTTTTAAGTATTCAGCTAAGAATTTATGTGAAAGGGGAAGTGGTTTTTGAAAGAAACTGCAAATTGATACGAAAATGGAAAAAAAGACTTCATTTTTCACTGATGCTGCACCTAACTTTAGAAAGGTTTTTTTTTACATTGTATGTCCAAATGTCTTAGTTAATTGGAAAAAGGCCAGCAAACTTTCTCTCAGTAGCCATTGGAACAATCAATTTACTTTATCTTGTTTCTTGGTTTGCCCAAATCTGACTTTTGAAATCCGCAGTTTCTTTTACAAGATAAATATTATGGTAATCTAAAATAATCAGCTATTTCTGGTGTTCTGAAACAAAAAAGTTGCTTAAACAACAGTAACGAGAACTAAGAAAGAGGGGAGGTGATGGAGGAAGCATGGTAAAAAAAAAACAAATTTAATGCCTAGGTAAAAATTCACTAGGATGAAAAAAATCTTCTGACTTAATACTGTAAGACATGCACTTTCCTTAAATAAATACAGATGAAAGCCAAACTGTGAGTTCTCCAGCATGATGATGGAGAATCCACAAATGGGTTAACTCTGTCTTCCTGCCCAATTAGACTAAGTCTGTCAAATTTGCCACACCTCTCCTGGGCCAGGATACCTCCCAGTCACGACTTAGTCTGTGCCCAGAATAGACGTGATAATTTTGGCTCCCAGTTTGCAGACTGAATTCACTGAGCAGGTTGTATGGTTCTTTACTTTCCATTCGTGAATTCTCCATTTCCCTCTCTGCACTGGGATCAGCGCAGCTCCTAACCACTCGGAGGATTTTCCTCTCTCTTTGGAGCTTCAAACTCCAGGAAGCCTTTGGCTTCCCAGCCACTGCAGAAGGCCCTCTCCACAGGCCTCGGCCTACATTCCTTCTTCATCTCTCTAGCTGCGCTGGGATCAGTGCAGTGCCATACTGGGTAAAGGTGCCCTTCTTACTCTGCAGTCTCCAGGAAGCCCCAGGCCTCCGTCCCTTATCACGGCACACTCGTTGCGGGCGCCATTTTGGAAGCCGCATGGGGAGGTTTTCTCTGGAAATCCTCTGCTGCCTTTCAAGCGTGCCTGTAACAGCTTTCCTTACTGGCTTTCCCTATCGTCAGCTTAACCCTCCTGACAGTTTTCCTCAGTAGCGGCCACCATTTTAGGTGCCGCTATCACTCCAGGTGCAGCCTATCTCTGCCAGCCGCAGGGGCATGGAGTTGCACGCTTCTTTGAGCTAGAGGAATTAGAGCATATTGCCACCCACTGCTTGACTTCATAGGTAAAGCAGGCGCAGGGGTTCTTTTATACTTCTTTTCTTCCAGCCACTGCAGAAGGCTCTGGGACCAGAGCTCTTCTTTTGACCATGGCATCAAGGCCGTAGAGCGATAATATCACAGGCTACACATTTGAGGTTACAGTGGCCATCAGTTTCGGCTGTTCCTACAACATCAGGTCCAATCACCTTTACCTCGCCTCCCTACTTACATTCTCTGGACAAGCCTCTCAGAAATGGATGGTCAATTACAGGAGGCAACAGTTATAGCCCTAGGACCCAGCCTAGGTGTTTCCTCGTCCACTCCAACAGACGATGTGTGCTGGCCGTGCCATTCTTGGCCTTGCCGCCACCAACTAGGACTAGTGAGCTGGCCGTTATTACTGAGGTGATCTTGCCGCCACAGTAGACCTGTCCAGTGCACCAAAGCTGCTTTCAACTGGTATTACGGCCATCAGGAGCATTGCAGGTGTGCCAGTGTCCATTAAGTTAGTCCTGCAGCCACCATTGCCCTAGAGTACTTGTTGATCCCTGTGAGGTGGCATACAGCCACAGGTCAGTACTCTGCTCCTCTACTTGAGATCCCTCTCAGCATACCACTGAGATATCTCCCATTGTGATGGCAGACAACACGGCACCTCAGTCTTTGCACGGTGCTCCCAACACTTCTGGGCAGCCAAAGCACAAGTCCTCCAAGCTGGAGGCCACTGGGAAACTCAAGGCCAAGGCCATTTTTGGCAAAAGGCCCTCCAAAGCGGCAGAGAAAGAGGCCAGCAGGAGACACCAGGCCTTAGAGAAACAGTTTTCCAAAGCCCAGAAACAAGGCATGATGAACTCTGACCATGTCTCCTCTCTTCTCGCAGAGGACTCAAGATTTGGCCCACATCTCGCTCCTCCCACCTTGTCTGCCCAAAGGGCCTGGTCTCCGGATGGGGATGCTGGCCATTCCATTTCCAGGGCTGAACAGGAGGAGATGATTCTCTTCACCCAGGGACCCAACCTTCGACTGGCACCTCCTATCCACAGAGCGACACAGTCAAGACCTGAGGCCACCTTTACGCCCACAGCAGCCAGTCTTCGACCCTCAGAAGTGCAGGGAGTGTGGTCACCAGAGCAATTACAGGCCCTGATCTCCCAGGCGGTCGCCCAGGGGTTGGCCTTGACACGCCAACAAAGGTCTGAACCCAATTCGGTGGCCTCAATGACCCCATCTTATCTCTCCCAGTCAGGAGCTCCAGACTTTCCCAATCTTATTTCTCCAGCCTGGTCTCCTCACAGCAGAATATCGTTCTCTGAGGAGTACGACCCAATGGACCTGTCACTCTCGGAGGATGAGGATCTTGCTCCAGACCCTCCTCCCTTTGTGGGCCTATTCAATCCAGCGCTCTTCAAATCATTGCTCCATAAGGCCAGCGCTACTGCTAAGATTGATCCTGACCAGGTTGCCCAACCTGATCCATCCACCAGCCCCAGGACTTAGGCAAGTTAGTGGCTGCTTTGGAGTACATGGCAGATGTGTCACTACACGCTGCCAGATTCTCATCTCGAGCCATAGCCTCCAATGTCACTCCTCGCAGGCTCAAACACTGGCGAGCAGATGTTAAATCCAAGTGGCTTTTGGCTGCCCCGTACTGTGGTGGTCAGCTGTTTGGAGAGGCCTTGACACCTTATTTGGTGGAAAACAAGGACAAACGTAAGGTGATGTCTCACCTCCTTAGATGGGCAGATAGATGGCCTACCCCGTATGCCCATAGACAGTCTTTCCAATCAGGGACAGGATCGAAGTTTGCTCCGTCCTCCCGCTCCTTCCCTCCCAGGTCAGACCGTCAAGTTGACCGATCTGGGACCAGAGACAGACTCAGGCTGCAATTTCAGGCCAAATTGCCCTTTTGAGGCACGGGGGGGGGGCGTCCCTTCAGAAGATCCAAATGACTTCAGGGAGGCCCCCCCAATTGGTGGCAGATTGACTTTTTGCTCAGAAATGGGAGACCACCACCACAGACTCCTGGGTCCTCGACACAATCGGGTGAGGCCTGTCTCTAGAATTTATATCCAACCCCCCAGAGCGCTTCATTTCTTGTCCACTGTCAAAAACTCTAGTCAGGAGGGCTCTCATGACAGAGGCTATTCGGCACCTCTTGGAAATAAGGGCCATAAAAGCAATACTGGCTGGACAGCTAGGAAGGGGGTTCTATTCCATCCTCTTCATCGTTCTGAAGGCTTTGGGAGGATGGAGGGCAATTCTCGACCTAAAGGGGCTGAACTCTTATCTTGCATACAAGAAATTCAAGATGTAAACGCTACAGTCCATCTTGGCCAGCATCAGAAGGGGAGACTTCCTGACGTCTATCGACCTCACAGAAGCATACCTCCACATCCCCATCCTTCCCGACCACCAGAGGTTCCTCAGGTTCTGTTACACAAACCACCATCGTCAATACAGAGCCTTACCGTTCGGCCTCTCGTTGGCTCCAAGAGTATTTACAAAGATTTTGGTGGCACTGGCCGCGCATTTGAGGTCAGTTCTGGTATGCATTCAGTGCTACCTGGACGACATCCTCATCCCGTCCCTTTCTGTTCAGATGGCTCAATTGGACTTGGCCTTGTCTATCAAGACCCTCCAAGACCACAGGTTCTCGGTGAACTTTCAAAAGAGCCAGACAGTTCCTTCAACTCACCTTCTTCACCTGGGTGTGGTCACAGACACAAAACTATGCAGAGTCTATCTATCTTGGGAACGTCAGGACAGCATCCAAGCCCTGGTCCTCCAGGTCCAAAGGGAATGTGTAGTTACACTGGCCATTCTCTCCCAATTGTTAGGGAAGATGGTTTCCTGCATGGCGATAGTGCCATGGGCCATACTACTCTCCAGGAACCTGCAATGGTTTTTGGTCCCGTTTCAGAGACTGGGCACCAGCTCCTCCAACCAAAGGGTAAGGGTTCTGTCTCAGACCCTAAGATCCCTCCAGTGGTGGACCTCCCTAGCGGTAGCCAGAGGCTCATTATTCAAGGAGCCCGTTCGGCTCACCCTAACTATGGACACCAGTTTGTTCGGCTGGGGAGCACACCTAAGGTCACAGTTGGCTCAGGGCCGGTGGTCTCGGTCAGACCTGAAGCACAGCATAAACTGGTTGGAGCTCAGAGCCATACATCTGGCCCTACGCCACTTCCACAACAGGGTGGTGAGACAACATGTCCTGGTCCTCACGGACAATGTGGTGGCGAAAGCCCATGTGAACCGGCAAGGGGGTACCCGTTCCAGGTCCCTTATGGCAGAGGCCCAGTTGTTGGGATCCTGGGCAGACCAACCTCTTCTCCCTCGGGGCTGAGCACATCTCGGGAGAGGCAAATCAGCAGGTGGATTTTCTAAGCAGGTCGACAGTGAATAACTCCTAGTGGTACCTGCATCCCGATCTCTTTGGGGAGATATCGGAGAGGTTTGGTCATCTGGTACTGGATTTGTTTGCTTCTCTGGCAAACTCTCAGCTTCCAAGGTTTTTCTCCTGGTTCCCCTCTCCAGGGGCAGGGAGAACAGATGCCCTCTGCAGTCCATGGCCTGGTGGCTTGGTATATGCATTCCCTTCTCTCCCTCTGAACCCAGCAGTCATCCGCAAGATACTGCAAGAACGGGCAGAGGTGATATTTGTTGCATCACGCTGGCCAAGATGGCCATGGTTTGCCAACCTTGTGAGCTTTTTCATCTCTCCCCCATGGGGGATTCCTCCAGGTCGCATTACACTCAGCCAGTTAGCTCTGCAACATCCAGAACCCCAGTGGCTCCAGTTAACCACCTGGCACTTGAACGGCGGCTCCTGATGCGTGAGTCCTATTCACCGGGCGTAATTGCGATGATTCAGGCCTCCAGATGGCCTACAACCAACAGAATCTATGACTCCACTTGGAGAAGTTTCTGTCACTGATGGGCAAAGAACCAGTTAGATCTCTCGGCTATTACCATTTTGAGGATTTTGAACTATTTATTGGAGGGGCTCAACAAGGGTTTGGCACCCAATACTATCCACAGACAAGTGGCGGCTCTCCACAGTACTTACATGTGGCAATTCAGAGCCATTGGCTCAATATCCTGTGGTACGCTCATTTCTCAAGGGAGCGACCAACACCAAACCGCCCGTGGTTCACCGGTTTTCCTCTTGGGATTTGCCACAGGTCTTGCAGGCCCTTACCTCACCTCCATTTGAACCCATCAGAACCTGTACACTGCAGTTCTTGACAATCAAGGTAGCCTTCTTGATAGCCGTCATGTTGGCTAGACGCATTTCTGAACTGGCAGCTCTATCAGAGAGGACTTATGCGTCTTTCATGATGACAGGGTGGTCCTTTAATTGGATCCCTCCTTATTCCAAAAGTCAATACCTTGTTTCACAGGATGCAGGAGGTAATTCTGCCAGTTTTTAGTCCTCATCTATTTCATGACTTGGAACGTCAATGGCACACCCTGGACGTCCACTGGGCCTTACACCACTACTTTAAGCAGACAGCGTCCTTTCGCAAGTCGGAAGCCCTCTTTGTTTCCTTTCAACCTTCTACTTTGGGGCACTGCCTCCACTATAGGCAGGTGGATCAGGGCTTGTATTTCAGGGGCATACCAATCACATTCACTGTCAGTTCCAAGTCATATCACTGCTCACTCCACTTGCAGCACTGCAACTTCTACGGCGTGGGCGACATAGGCGTCCATTGGGGACATTTGTAGGGCGGCAACATGGTCTTCACCTTCCCCCTTTGTGAGGCATTATAAACTGGATAGGTTTGCCTCCGCGGACGCCTCATTCGGTCGGAAAGTGCTACAAGAAATAGTGCCACAGGGTGGGACACAGGCCCAGACTGATTCCCTCCCATAGGGACAGGGCGGCTTTGGTATGTCCCATTTGTGGATTCTCCATCTATCATGCTGGAGAAGGGGCATTGTCTTACCTGAACGCCTTTTCTCAGCATGATGATGGAGAATCCACACCCACCCCTTAGTGTCCGTCAGGTCCTGTGTCAGGGGTATGGGAGCCAACATGTCGGACTGTCATCGATAGCTTTGCCTTTGTCGTGACTGGGAGCTATCCTGGCCCAGGAGAGGCGTGGCAAATTTGACAGACTTAGTCTAATTGGGCAGGAAGACAGAGTTAACCCATTTGTGGATTCTCCATCATCATGCTGAGAAAAGGTGTTCAGGTAAGACAACGCCCCACTCATTCTACTTTTATTCTGAAGACAGACAAATGTATCTGTGGCATCTTAAAGAGCTTAGCCAATAGGACAGTAACTATTTTACTAAAAACAAAAAAACAAAAAAACCCCAAAAAACAAAAAAACAAAACTCATGTGTAGTAGGCAGCCTGCAGGTCCAAGAGAACAAACTTCTCTGACTCTTTTTTTTAAAGAGGAAAACTTAGTTAGGCCTCAAGGGCCACTGAGCTATTGTGGTAGACTGGATGTTCTTCATTGCTTTTGTAACCCCTTGTTAACAGATGACAGAAAAGAAAGATTTTTTTAATCCCTTTTTGTGACAGTGACTTTCTTTCCATTCCATCAGAAAAATGTGAGTATAGTTATCCTAGAATGTCAAGTCAGAGGAGTTTTCCATTGACAGGGGTGCCCCAAGAATGCAAATGTATTCCTTAATATTAGACGGTTGTTCCAATTTCTCTCCATCTCCTTCCATCCCTTGCTTTTACCCACTCTCTCCTTCAATTTTCACAGAATGATAGCAGCAAACTACCTCAATTCAATTCCTAGCTGGCTGATGTTTTAAACACCATTTTATAGTAGCTCACATCAAGTAGCTGTCTACAAATAGATAAACAATTCCAAACAAATAATAAAAAGAGCTTAGAAGCTGCGTCTATATAAATTGATGTAAATATTGTAGGTTACCTCCAGTTTCTTTTTTTGTGATTTAGTGAAAGTTTTAGAATCTGGGCTGTCTTTATTTAAAAGGAGAGATTTTTGAGGTCAGTCTTTTTTATTTTTTTCTATTGTTCTGGAGGTTAATTAAGGCTCACCTTAATTAGAATATGAAATATCAGAACATTTCTTTTGTAATTAAATAATTATCAAGTGTGGTGAGCATGGCAAAGCAAGAGTAAGAGTTTCTCGGTGCTTGTCCAAAAATTGTATTTCTCTATCTCCTTCAGTTGTCCTTCATCTATAATAATTTCCCATAGAGAACCCAGACACAGCCACTAAAAGTTAGGCACTGCCATTTTACCTATTAGGGGAAAGCCCAGTGCAAGTCCAATTTAATAGTAATTATTAATAAAAGTACAGGTAGTCCTTGACTTACTACCAACTGACACCAGAATTTCTGTTGCTAAGCCAGTTGGTTGTTAAGTGAGTTGCATCCATTTTAATGATCTTTTTATTTTTTGCCCCATTTGTTAAACATATCACTGCAATTAAGTGAATCATGCGGTTGTTAAGCAAATCCGGCTTCTCCTGTTGACTTGGCTTGTTGGAAGCTGACTGGGAAAGTCACAAATGGGAATCCCATGACCCTGGGACACTGGAAGCATTGTAGTTACATGCCAATTGCCAAGTACCCAAATGTTGATTATGTGACTGTGGGTATGCTATGATAATTAGAAGAGCAAGGACTAGTGTAAGTCGTGTTTTGTTTTTTTTATTCTAAAGTTTTTTAATAGAGTTCGATAATATTCAACAAAAATGTGTTGTCTGAGTATCTTAGTCACTAATACAAATTAAATTCCTAATCCCTAAATCTTTTCTCTAACCATTGATAAAATAGGTCCCAAATTTGAAAATATTCTGTTTCTTCTTTTTCTTTCAACCTGAAACTAAGTCTGTCCATTTCCGCACAGTCTAATATTTTTTGGATTATTTCTTCTTCTGGTGGTAAAATGTTTAAAAAGATGTCAGAGAAATGTTGGAAATGTAAACACAAACCAGGTACTTACTATCATATGTGGTGGACATGTGTGGACAATAATTCACACCTGGTTAGAAAAAATGTTAGAGAAACACTTAGACTATAAACCTGAATTTTTTTTTACTAGGTATAATGCCAGAACAACTTGATAAGCAAAGTACATATTTGATTCTACATGTGATAACAGTGGCAAGAATTATATTTGCACAATATTGGAAGAACGAAGTAAGTCGTGTTTTTTTCAGTGCTGCTGTAACCTCAAACAGTCGCTAAACGAATTGTTATAAGTTGAAGATTCCCAATAGGAAGAGCATATAAATTTCCCAGTTGGAGTAAGCAGAGATATATATCAACCAGTTATACTTTCCCCTATATTGATGAAATACATAGCATTACCTATTTAAATTACCATAATTATCTATATTGTAGCTGAATCCTATGCAGAGCTCTCTCTCTCTTTTCTTTTTCCCCACCAAAATATATTCCATAAAGCGAATCCAGAATCTCATTTTCTCAGCTTATTTTTCCTGTTCCCTAACTAGCGACATCTGCAAGGGGCTTGTAATCTGCAACCTGGTAGTCTTGTCATTGTGATTTCACCCCTGCCCTTCTTGTGCGATTGATGTCGTACCTACCATTTTGGAGTATTTTTGACAGCCTTTCAATGGATACCTCTGTTTCTAACACATGATGGTGCTGAACATAGAGTGAGTGGGAATATGTATTCTATCCTTGATTTCTGGAAAAATGCAGTTTGTTCTTGTATTTTTATTTAGTTTTGGCTAGTCCTTTTTCACTGGCTTCAAATAGATGAATTTTTAAAAAATGCAGAAAGTTGGTTACATTTTTTAAAAATACATTTTTCTTTTGGCTTTTACCCATTAGAAAAGCCAAGGAGCTCTTCTGAGCTACCTAATTAGGTTTCTTATCAACACTGGACAAGTTGTTTAGTCTCAAAAAGTCATGATGTACTATGGGATCCCATCGTTCATTCCTGTATGTGCCACAATGAGCTGATTATGTTGAATAGGGACCAAAGATTTTGGCAACTCAGTTGATGGACAAGCTTTTATGATAGAAGAGAATATTTGTAGCTCAGGGTTGAAGTGTGGGCTCCTTGGTGCTTTCTGAGCTTGGTGATATTCCTGCAGACATTTTATTACCAAGCTAGGTAACATCACCAATACACTGATGCTGTTACCTAGTTTGAAATGCAAGAAAACCTCCATGCTCAGAGAGCACTAAGAATCCCAAAGCTTTTAGGATTCAAGAGTGTTCTAACAACCTACTTCAAATAAATAGTAAATTTCTCAAAGGAAGATATATTTACAAATTATTAGAATTTTGATTAAAGAAATTGCCTCTTTGCCAACAGAAGTTGCTTTAGTGGGGCAAGTAGCATCTTCGGCATGTAATTTTCATCAGATGATGGTATTTAGAGAAAGGATTAGTCTAATCTTGCTATGATCTTGCAACAGATATTTGTGGTGCAATTGGTAAGGATGTTAATTGTATTCCATACCCCTAGCATTACATCTAGTTTGAACCTTTGATGTTCTCTTCTTGATACTTTTTTTTTTCCTTTTTAATTCATGCCATTTTATTTCAGATGTAAATCTGAATTACTTGCACCCTGCTTGAAGTATAATTAGACAACTTATTTGTTTATGAGCTTTTCAAGAATAGAAAACAGCAGCCCTCCAGTTGATTCTGTTCTGAATCTAATAATGGAGAAATGCAGACTCTTTATCATCTGATGCTTAATAATATTCTGATCCCTAAGCAGTCATTTTAGAACAAGCAGCATTTTTTCTTTCCAAGTTAATAAGTGGATATCAGATCCTGAACAACTGCTCCAATCAAACAGGAGTATATTACACATAGTACATATTATAAAATAGTACTTTTGACTGGATACATTTGAATTTGTCATTTAGCGGCTATGTAATTCTCAGGCGTGGGACATCTGAGGAAAAAGTTCAACCTCACACTGACTGGTAATTATGCACCTGAGAACTTCAGGCCATCGCAGAATATATGAGTAAGAGCATACCTGTTCTTAATATCACTACCTGCACTCTGATAATTTAGATGACAGAATTGTAGTTCAGTAACAAGGCACTTGCTTGCACTGTAGTTTGACACTCAGTCCTTAATAAAGAGCCATTTCCTGATGTGCAGCCTGGCAAATTTCCTGCATGAGGCTCTGAAAACCCTTTTTACCTGGTGTGGAATTGGCTGGCACTTTTTGATTTCTCACAGAACCAGTAGGCATAATTCACAAAGGTATCCAACAATGGTACAAGATCAAAATATGGAGGGTAGATGTTTTGCTATCAGATAGCTTGGAACAGTTTCTCAGAAAAGTCCTTCCCTTCCGACATCTCTCTGAAGTTAGTCCTTCGTAAGGTAGGGTGGAGATTCAGCTTACCTCCTCAAAGTAAAGAGAGGAAACCCAAAATTCTCAAAGCCACAGGTCTAAGATGTTCCCTTGAGAATACTGCTTTCCCTTGGTTAGCCCTAGCCTTCCTAGCATCAAAACGCTCTGAAGTGGAGTTCCTGTGAGGAGGAGTGATGTGATATATTGCTAAACTCAATTAATAATACTGGGCTAACTCAACACAGCCTTTAAATAAAGCACATGCTTCCAAAACCAGATTTTTCATTCTCCATTTCTTTACCTAATTCATGGAATTATGTAACTTTTTAACTATGTCATCTTCTCACAATCCTCCTGGATTTCCCCACCACACTTGTGTTTTTTTTCTTTCTTAACAGAAATATAAAAAGAAAATTTAGGGGAGAATAAGAGAATATGTGGGCAGGACCTTTTGAATGATAGCTTCAGGACTGGCAGTTTGCCAACACTCAAAGGAAGGAAGCCCTCTGAACGCCACCAGGATGAAAGTGCAAAAACAAAGCTGAGCGTGAGATTATGCTGCTGATTATTTGCTTCTACCGTATGTAGCAGCTCCACATGTTCATGTGCTGTGGGAACTCAGTCAAAGAACACCCTGAAATTCATTGACACTGAGAATCATTATTCAATCCTGAGAATTACTGAGCCTGTCTATTTGCCATCATGAACCAAGTTGCCTGAGCATTTCTTTAAGCTATAGAATCGGTTCGAATTTCGAATCCAACAATGGTGAACCATCTCTTTACAAGCTTAGTCAAAATCAGTTTCTGGGATCACATGCAGAATTGAATATGGAAATTGAAGGAGGAATGGTTGACCTTTTGGCCAATATGAGTTTAAAAAAGCCATGAGATGTTGAATAGATCAGAAGCATTATTTTAAAATAATTACCTTCTACTGGAAATGACAGTTAAGAAAGATTGTATAAGTGCTTTAATTTAATTTATTCTCTTTTGAACAGAATAAGGGCAATAAGAGTTCATGTGTTTATCAAGATGTTACATTTTATTACAGCCTGTTCGATTCCAGTATCTATCTATCTGTCTGTCTGTCTGTCTGTCTGTCTATCTATATCTATCTATCTATCTATTCAGGATCTGGAAAATTCTCTAGAAATATAATGGAGTAAGAGGCTATACAAACTTTAAGAAGTTCACTGTGATGTCAACTGATAAGAAAACAGCTATGTAGGGAAAGGTGAGATAGAAGGAAAAGAAATTTTGAAAAGGAATGTTTTCATAATAAAACATTTTGCCTCATTCATGTTATTTTGAAGTACTTTTTTATTATTTATTGATAATAGAATAACCATGGAAAATGTTTTTATTCAAAAAGTGCTGGGGAAAAAAGATGGTTGCTTCATTTTTGCTGCCTTTCTTTTATAAATTTTACAATTTTATTACAACTGTTTTTGTTTTCTCACTTACTTTGAGTTGTGCATCATAGTGAAACCGCACCCACCCCATTGCTGGCAATGGCAAAAAAGTTGCGATAAGTTGTGATGCGTCACGTGACGTGGCAAGTTTGACACCCCTGCCCTAGAACATAACTAAATGACCTTTCCAAGGATATAGATATTTGCTTGGGGAATAGAGAGAAAACCCCCCCCCCACATCCTTGCACGCTGTTACATGTGCACATGACACATTGCTCTCCATGCTTGGAAGGCTGTTGGAGAAGTGTGTCGTTAGGTCTCTGCATGGTAGAGAGATCATGATTACCAAAAAGCTGTACGTTGGTCACAATTTTGCCCCATTCCCAAATTACTGAGGCTTTTTGAATTTGAATCAAGCAGAGGAAAGCAGTGTAGAACTGAGTGGAAAGAGTCTTCTGTTAAAAAGAAGAATTGGGGTGCCATTTCTTTGGGAAGATTGTTGCTGCTTTCAAAACCATATTTCTAACATCAGTGCTTCTATAGTCCCCGTCTGTTCTACCTGTACATTCATAAATAAACAAGCTTGTTATGTAAGTCTCCAGCACTCTCCCCTCCCAAGGAGCCACCTGCTTATTAGGGAAGTCGGAAGTGCAAAACAGTATTGATCAGGTTTTAACAGTGTTGTTTCAATGTGCTAATGGAATAAACACACTTACATTATATTGATAGATTTAAAGAAAAGTCATTGGGAGTTACTCAGTTAAGGCTAAATGGATTTTCCCCTTCACTAGTGAATAAAGTGAAAAGAAGCACTGAAGGTCATCTCTGTGGATTATTCATCTACCTATTAAATCTATTCTTGTGATTTGCTTTTCCTTTTCTGATGATGCATCACAACATGCTCTGCTACTGTAAGCTTTTATCCTGTCCTTTAAAAATTTCCATCTGGTCAAGACACTTTATTTTATTCATTAAATTTGCAATTCTCTTCCCCTAATGTTTCTATTTAGATGGAAAGATTCCCACTCTTTGTTCTACAAACTACTGCCATTAGTATTTACTGTATCAGAAGCTCAGCTCACCTCTTATTTTTCCCCCAGTTTCTTTAACTACCTGCATGACTGAAAATAAGAAACCTACTTGCTTTTTGAACAATAGCTTTAAAATATAAATATAAATAATAGTTGTGGTTCAAAAAGGAATTTCGGAAGGACTTGGTGCATATGGATGAACTTTGTTCAGAACTAATGTATGCACACAGTGAGAATAAATTACACCTATGTTTACACCTAGAACCGGTGAGGATATCTTTTATTTATTACAGTGATTTGAATGCTACCACGTCCAAACTTGCTAGAGCAGCCCATTCAAATTGTTTTTGAGAAGGGAAAAAAAATCCTAGTCTGCTCTCTTGCTTCCTGTCTGTGGAAAGTATTATGTATTATGTCTTGGCTACATGTGTTTACAGACGAAAGCATGATAACAATTTATGCTGCATGCTTCCAACGTCTGATCTTTCAAGGAGACTACAGTGCAAATGATGCTATAAAGTACGAGAACAGACTATTCTCCAGGTGGCTCGGGAGATAAATCTGCGAGAGTTATATCAAGAGATATGCTATTGTCAGTATAGTGTTTGAAAATTCTTAAGAAATAACAATAACATATTGTTAATGAAGTGTTTTTTATAATCCCCCAACCTAGTGCCCGCCAGATGTGTTTTTCAGCTCTCATAATCTCCAGACAGATGATTATGCTAGTTGATCCAATTCATTTGGAATACACTGAGCACTGAGTAAGGGAAGCTTTTTTCTTGCGTTGACTAAAAGAAGAGAGAGAGAGAGAGCGCTATCTCTCACAATGATTTTCTATAATCTGTATGATGATCAACAGTAAAGAGCATCAAGAAAGACATTTGAAGCTACACGTATTTGCACAGTAGAGCTGGATAAACAGATTGCTGAAGATAACCAGAGGAAGAGAGAGGGAGGAAGACATCCCTTTTTTAAATGAAGAGGTGCTGCTGATGTTATTGGTACTGTTTCATCTAAGAGAATGTCTTTTTGACTATAAAGGTGATGATTGCCCCTCTGGAGAACTTTCCTCCTGAAGCCATCATTATATGAGAACTTTGGAGATGAAGCACTAGGAGTCTTTTTTCCCTGTTGGTTTGGATTATACAAGAGTAGGATTTTATTTAAAGTTCTATGCTACCTGACAACAGAAGCAAACTGCTAACTTGTAGAAACCTTGGTAATCTGAGTGATCTACATGATCACTTAGAGATGATTGACTGTTCGTGCCCTAATGGAACTGGTGGATTTGAGCTAGAACCCCAAACAAAGCAATACTGTTTTAACATATGAATGGCTGCCTCACAGTATGCTAAAAGTGGGCATCAGAGCAGATGAGAAGCAAAGGGCACTATGTGTTGAAAGAAACAGATGCACGTTAATGATCCCTGTAGGAGTACCTTGATTGCCATTTTGTTAATGACAGAGTTGCAAATATATCTCAACCAGCAGGTAGGAGACTAAAGAGTTGTTAAAAGTAAACAACACCTGCATGTACAAGAATGGCTCTTTCCCCCTTTTGAGAACCGTGTAGGAGTAGTAAGTAAAAGGGCAATCAGGATTAGAATACTGCATTGATTGCTGAGAGCGTTCCTCAGATAATGATGGGATACTAATGACCTGCAAAGTAGCTGCAGGGTAATTGCACTGCAGAATAGCCTTTTGGATCTCCCATCTCTAATCTGTGGAGGGAGAGGTTCACTTTCTCTGCACTTGATTTTTCAGGTAATTAAAATTAAAATCAAATCCCCCCTCCCTTGAGTGCACATTGAGATTGAAAATAGGAGGAGTATGGTGTGATCAGATATTTCCCATCTCCACCCCTCCCCCAACCCAGGGAAATTTTGATCAGTTTCCAAATTGGAGTAATGAGAATAACTGTGCAAAAGGGTCTGCATTTTGTAGTTTTAACTATGTTAGTTGAAGTATAAAAATAGCATGTGTTTTGAGTAAAAAAAACAGAAACCCACAGGAAATGTTTCTAACAGCTAAGAGCATTTTTCCTCTTCTGCTTGTATAACTGTAGAGAACAAAAGTTGATTTTTGCTGTAATTTTCTTTTGTTTGGGTGAAAAATACTCAATGTGTGCACTGATGATTTTCTAACTTAGCAGTGAATAATAAATGCTTAGACTGATAAAAAAATTCCATAGAAGAACTTTTGCTTGACTACTAAATTAGCTCTCTCTAATCAAGCTCCTTCAGAAAGAGGAGAAAGAATATTTTTGCTTGGGAAAATTAGGCTTTTAATACATTTTAATATTTGCAGAATCTGTTTCACATGCTCTGATTTTTTTTTGAAGTTTTTACAGCCTTATTCTATATTTTGAATAAGTTGAAAAGAAAAAAAAACTTCTCTGACTTTTCCTTTCAGTAAATAGCAACAATAATAGTCATAATAATTTATTAAACATGTATGCCACCTCATTCCCAATGTTTCTAGGTAGCCCACAACAATTGAACAAAGAAATTCCAATTACATATAGATAAGAAATGGCAAGCGCCACAGAACAGGTGAAATGAGACAAGGGATTTCACTCTCCCTACCAAAGGCCTGGTTGAAGAGCCAGGTCTTCACAGCTCTTAACCGCAGCAGAGTTGGAGGCCATGCAGATGTTGGGGGTAACCTCTTTCTGGAGGGCAGGTGCTACTATAGAAAATGTGTGTTTTTTTGGGGGGGGGTCCCAATAGAGGACATTGTTTAATTCAAGTCACCAGAGCATATCAACCCTGCGAGATTGAATCAGTGAGGCAGACACAATGGGAGACAAATAGTTCCACAAGTAACCAGGCCCTATGCTGTGTAGGTCTTTATAGGTAATGCTATAATAAGGTGTCGTCAGATAAGATAGAATTATTCCTAATGTGGGGGCTATTTTGGGATTGATCATTTTTACGCAGCAAGTTTGGGAGGTATAAATCCCAAACACATTTGCATAAGATTTAACTTTCCTCTTAAAGGTGAAGCTTCATCTGCAATTTTTGTGCATCTGGTTGGGTGAAAGAGAGATGCACCTTGGCTCTCTGTGTCACTGCTGGCAGTTACTGCATAGTCACTCCCCAGGGAATTGGACTCTTCAGGTGAAAAATGTTGCCAAGGCATCTTTCCTTTCCAGTCTGGAAGCAGCTGCTTGTGAAAGAGCAGCAGAGAATATAAATTCCAATTCAGCAGCTCCAGTTGCGGCTTTCTATATCTTATTTATTTATTACCCAATAGAATCAGCAAGCATGGGATCAAAATATAAAAGGCCCTAGCCGCAACTAGAAGACAAATTGTGTTAGAACTTGAGACCTTAACAGAGGGAGAATAAATAAAGGTGAGGATAGCTCAATAAATGAATGTAAGTGCAATTATAAGAATTGCAGTTGGCATTGAAATGGAAAGGAGACTTCACAGAAAAGGGATCCTACGAACTAGGTCACATACACAAGGGATGGGCTGGGAAAAGAAATACTTCCTGATCAGTCCAAATTTTAATATAGCACTGAACAAGCAGGCTATATAGATGGTGGGTCTCCGTATTCATGGGAGCAGGGAAAGAAATACTCCCAAATTCTGGATGGCTAGTAATTTGTGAAATAAAGTATATTACTTAGATATTCAACTTACTTTTCATGTTTGGGTTTGCCAACAGAGCACAGAAAAAAAATATGAAATAGTAAGCCAAAGAAATTAAAGGCCTGTGATAGGAAAAAATAAATGAAATATAGTTAAATCTAATTTACACCAACATAATTCTGTTTTTTTTTATTTATCAAATTTATATAGCCACCCACTTCTCATGAATGTGGCTCTGGGTGGCAGATGTAACTGGGAGAGGCAGTCCCTCAAATAATCTGGTCCTATGCCATGTAGGGCTTTAAGGGACAAAATCAGCACTTTGAATTTGAACCTGGAAGCAAACTGGCAACCAAGGGTGAAACTCAGGGTAAAAACTTGGCATTAGTTGTATTTGTAACAAAAATATGCCTGAACTGAGAGTTCTGTGTATGGCAGACCAGTCTAGTCTGCACCTTCTCTATGTCATGTCAAGCATCAGAAATTAAATCAAAAGTGTTTTCAGCACATGCATATTTACATGTGTGTGTGTATCTATATCTGTTTATCATCTATTTGTCCATATGTACAGTATTAATGATGATATTATTTTAATAGGACATCAAGAGACTGCAGTTAGGATTAGGTCTCCATTGTGCAAAGTTTTACAACTAGTGCACTATAAATGTCCGTATGAAAAAAGTAGCTGTATCAGCAAAAAATACCCTTTTTTGAATGACATAACTCTATAGAGATGTGCTTTTGAACCACTTTTGTTCTTTCCCATAACACATGACTTCTGAATTTAACACTACATTATCTATTCATTGTACCTGGCCAAGATCAACTCCTCTGAGAATGTCTTTGTATTAATTAATTTCTAATTATGCAAATGATTTTCCCCCCAAAACCACTTCTAATGGAATAATAACTACCATTTCCAGTTCCCACCATTTCATTTTTTAAAAATCAAATGTTATTTATCTTGGCAAGTTTTGCAAATAGAAATACACAGAACTGAAAAAAGAAATAAAAGATAAGACATTATAACAAACTTAGACAAAAACCCTTTAAAAAATTAAAGCAACCTAAACTAAACTAAAACAAGGGGAAAATATATACAGCAGATATCCATCAAATATCAAAAAATACTTAAAAGTTTGTAAATTATATTTACAGAAAGATAATTCTCCATTATTACAAAGTACATACCGGTAAATCTATGCCATATTTTGATTAAGAAATGAAATTGCCTTTTCAAAACAAATGAATTACATTTCTCTTGCATCTAGTCCTTAATATCGGGAATAACATTACTTTTTCATTTTCTCAAAATAATTCTCCCCAAACCCGATATAACCATAACTCTTCAAAAATGGTCAAATCCCAAAGCTTTGGGACATAATTTAACATAACATTCTTATCTTAAAAGATTTCCTGGTAATATTATTTATACATGTTAAGATATCATTGGAAATATATGTACATCCTTCCTACCACTTCAGGTGATTTACCTTCATTTTCCAAAAAGTATGAAATTCCTCAGTTAGTAGAACATCATAATATGCTTCTCAGTAGACATATAATCTTTGTTGTTTTGTTGGTTGTTCCTCCTTTCTCTACTTAATAGCAATCAAATGTAAATTATACATTTTCCTCTAAAGCACGATTCTGTACCCAAACGTTTGCATAATCTTATAAAATGAGAGCTATTCTGTCAAAAACAGAATCTCTATGAATTTCCCCTGGTTCATTCTGCTAAAAGATCTGTTGTATGTTGGCTTGATCACATCCACAAGAGCAAAAGGAGATTGGAAAGGCATTTTATTGGAAAATTTGAAGCAAATTGTACTTTTAGAAGCTACAAGATAAAGAACAAATAGAAAATTAGCCATTATAGAAGAGCCAAGAATGTTTGTTTGCCTGCCTTATTGTTCCAATGTTTTTTTTTAGGAATTGGGTCTGATTTATCAGTCCAGTTGCACGAAATTTATTTTCTTGGGTACCCACATTCTGTAAGACTTCCAGTCAAGACTCTTAAAGAGAACAAAGAAAGAAATCTCCTAACCCTAACCCTAACCTCCTTAGAGAGGACAGTATCTTTATTTTGAGAATATTTAAAAGTCCCTTAACTAGTTGACAGGCTGCTCAGAATTAAGTATTCCAAATCCACAACACATTTTAAACTTTTTATTAAATTAATTTAATATGAGCATAGTCAGAAACATGAAATTATTAATAAGGTTTTTAAAATGTCTTCCTTTTGATCTGAATTTTTTTCCTCCAGAGACTACATTTAATGAGAGCATAGCTGTTAAAAACCAGCAGACAATAACATGCATCCAGGAGAAACGTTGAGAGGGAAAAAATTCAGAAATATACTGCTTTCCTCGTTTTGAATTCCCCCCCCCCCCTATTCCATGTACTTCTCCAGTAGAGCTGCTGCATTTTACAAGAACATTGGAACATGCTACCACGCACAGGGAGATTTCTAGAATACTGTATGGGATAAGAAAGGAGAAAATACTGGTTAGACAATCAGTTTGAGCTCCATTCATGGAACGTAGTATATTGGACATAGTTTCGGGGGTGGGGTAGGGGTGGAAGGCCTCTTTTGGTCATACATTATTTTGATAGAAGAATATATTGTTTCAGCAGCCTTTGAAACTGATGGAAATTAATTTGAAATTTTTGGTAATTTATTTCAAAAGAGAGTTGAAAAGATCATTGGTGGAATACCCTTAGTTTTCTAAGTAGCATCTAATGTCCCTTGCATTTCTCAAGATTATTCTTCCCATATTTGCAGGCTATGCAAATAAGAATAACAATATTTTCTTAGGTTATGAATCTGGGAGTGGGCAAGGGTTTATGTTTTAATCCTGCATTATGTGAAAAATTTGTCTTTTGAAGTAACCCTGACTTGAAAATGACAGGGAAGATGTTTTATTGGAATGCTTCATCAAACAAGGGGTTACTACTTAAAATCATGGTTGCTTTAAAGATTTGAAGAGATTGTCTTTTGAATTTAATTTGCTCTCAATATTTGGCAATATATATAACTGAAACATGTATTAACTAAACAGTATTGCCTGGATACTTTAGCAGCTTCTGAGCATCTGCTTTTAGCTTCTTTAAGAGCTGCTGAACTTGAATAGAAACCAAAACAATATTAAAAAGTGGAAATGAAAGTTAGTCTGAGCTTTATATTTGCTTTCTGGTAAAAAAAAATGGAATATGCAATTTTGGAATTTGAAAGAGTCCAGGCATTAAAAATGTGAAATATATTTCTATTATATCAGGTATAGAATAGGTGGTACCTGGCTGAATGGTAATAACTACGAGATGGATCTTGGAGTCCTAGTGGACAATCACCTAAATATGAACCAGCAGTTTTGTTGCAGCTGCCACAAAAGCCAACACAGTCCTAGGCCACATTAACAGAGGCATAGAATCAAGATCATGTGAAGTGTTAATACCACTTTACAATGCCTTGGTAAGGCCACACCTGGAATACTGCATCCAGTTTTGGTCACCACAATGTAAAAAAGATGTTGAGACTCTAGAAAGGGTACAGAGAAGAGCAACAAAGATGATTGGGGGAGTGGAGGCTAAAACATATAGGGAACGGTTGCTGGAATTGGATATGTGTAGTTTAATGAAAAGAAGGACTATAATAATAACAATAAAGTTGGAAGGGACCTTGGAGGTCATCTAGTCCAATCCCCTGCTCATGCAGGAAACCCTATACTGTTTCAGACAAATGGCTGTCCAGTCTCTTCTTAAAAACTTCCAGTGTTGGAGCATTCACAGCTTCTGGAGGCAGGTTGCTCCACTGATTAATTATTCTAAATTAATTAGTCAGAAAATTTCTCCTTAGTTCTAGGTTGCTTCTCTCTTTGGTTAGTTACCATTTGCTGCTTCTTGTCCTGCCTTCAGGTGCTTTGGAGAATAGCTTAACTCCCTCTTCACTAGGGTGACATGATATAGGGTGAAACGTATATGAAAGAAAACTCTTCATATTATATATGTAAAATATCAAACCAATAGGAAATGCACATATTGCATTGTATGAGAAAGCTGTGCCACTATATACAGTAGTAAAAGAATTGTTCCATCTGATGAGTTATGGTTCCCGCATACATCCAAAGGAAATGAAGCAGAAAATAGAATGGAACTAGATATAATAAAACTTGAAGTGCAACTGATTCATTATTCAGAAAAGAAATAACATGTTTTACACAGAATATTCAGGCTGGATTATCACGATTGTTTTTTTCGTTTTGAAACCTATAGTTCCACATCTCTTAACAGCTTTGAACATAAAAAGCACACTGTGAGAAATCTTGCTCCTTGCTACACTGAGGAAAAGAAAGGGAAAGCTTTGGTAAAAAGTCCTTGAAAAGAATTCGGCAAGTCACTGTTTCTGGCAGACTAAATGGCACCTGAGAAATGGCAAGCTGTAAAAAGGGATAAGCTAAAAATATGCTTTAGATTTGTGCGGCTAATTTAGGCTTCTGATTTTGGTCATGCCTCTTTCTAACCTCTTCATCCTGCAACAATAGTATGTTATTTAAAAATGACATTATAGTTGTCATCAAATTATTATTACTTTTTACTTTGACACATTTGTAAGTGTATTGGGTATACTCCCTTGAAGAGGTGTCCCAAATAATGCATAGGTAGGTATGTGCTAAATATGCTGATGTGCCCTTTATATTTAAAGCTCTGAAGAGTTTATACATCTTTACGGTGTGAATAAGCATGAAAGCAATCAGTCAGATTTTTTTTAAAAAATACCCAGCATTCATTATTATACTAGTTGGTTTCCAGACTCAAGATTTGCCTTTGATGCAAGCTTTGTATAATTAATATAATAATTCAATTGCTCCTTTCATGGAATGTTAAGGCTACAGATTCTCTCCCCCCCCCCACTAGAAAAGGCTGGTTTGAAACCAAGTGTTTGGAGTATCTTTCTTCTCTTCCAGCAATTCAGTTCCAGACTGGTGAGTTGATGGAAACTCATGCCGCAGTGGTGTCAGGAATAGTCACAGGAATCCATCCAATTCTGTTAAATCATGCCACACCCCTTCCCATGATGACTCTGGTTGGATTCAGATGTATTCAAGAATAGGGCTTGTTTGTTTTATGTCTGGACCTGTCCTCCCACAAACCAGGTTCTGAAACCACAGGGTAGAGGTGGCTACAGCTGCCTTTCTAACAGCTTTGTGGTTATGTTGGAATTTACAAATCATACACAAACCTTAGTGTCCTAATTCTGAACAGATGGGAGGCAAAAACAGACAAGTATCAAGCTGTGCTTTATGCACTAAGTGACTGGGAGTTTAGATTTTTGCCGGATAATAGAAATCATGATCATGAGATCTTTTCTAGTTTGTGGTAGAGAGAATATTACTCTGGAAGGAAAGAAAAAATTAATTCCAGGATGTCTTGGTAGGATTTTAAACCATGATTCTTCTTGAGATACAGCAATAACAAGGGCAATTTAGAATACATAGTTGGGGTACTTTAAGATACTCCTGATTCTATCGCTATATACTTAGTTTGTTATGGATCACTCCAATGGCTGTTTAGTCTAGCACAGTCTCCCTTGATTATGAGTCAATTATTTGTTTCCAGTAGCAAGCAATTCAAAAATGTCCGGACAATTTAAGACAGCATGGAAATTGAAACTGAAAAATAAATACATTTTTGAATATGAGAATTCCAGGGAATATGAGAATTTGTGAGAAACAATGCAGCCCTGAGAACCGTAATTGTCAGTATAGGTCAAAACCATTTAAAGCTTCAGTTGGAACAGTTTGAACATCTTTTGTTCCTTGACTTTTCAGTGGGGGTTTCAGTTTCAAATGAGAACTCTGTGAGAAATGTTACTGCTGTCCTTGGGTTTATCATTTTGTGGCCCTCCTTTCACTTGAAATGTTAACAAGCATGCCTTTCTCCAACTGCAATAAAATGTTGAAGAGTTGGAAAAGATCAAACTGCTTCTTGAAGACAAGGAAGGCTGGAGGCAAAAATCTCGGAACATTTACAGTAGTAACAAGCTGTAAAAATGTACACATGCTCCCACCATCCTCACAGTCCTATCTCTGGAAGGACTAGTACTAGTGCTGGTATGTTAAAATAGTATTTGATTCAGTGATATAGTGACCCTTGGCATGTAAGTTGGCTGAATTAGCACTTTAGAATTAGATTTGGAAGAGGAAAAAGATTTTAATACAGAAAGCGTAGCTCTTCTGTGTACATACTTTTCGTATTCGTATTACAGTAGTATCTGCTTTGATTTAAAATATGTTTCACACAAACATATAAGTGAGAAACTGTGGTGTAGCAGCTAGAAATTTGCCCGTAAGGAAGAGATGGCTCTTTATATCACAACTCAACAAGAACATCATGCAGAAAAATAAACGAAATAAAAATAGTCCTGCTGATCCATTATGAAAAAAAATGCAAAATGGGCGAAACGTCTTCAAGGAAAAACAAGGTCCAGTGGCCTTTTGAAAAAGCACCTTTGGGACAAGCGTAACCTGGATGATTGAGAACCTCCATAGTCCTTAGGACAAGTCAGAATAGAAGTAGTCGTCAACTTAACGACCACAATGGAGCCTAAAATTTATGTTGCTAAGTGAGACATTTGTGAAGTGAGTTTTGCCCCATTTTATGTCCTTTCTTGCCATAGTTGTTAAGTGAATCACTGCAGTTGTTAAGTTAGTAACATGGTTGTTCAATGAATCTGGCTTCCCCATTGACTTTGCTTGTCTGAAGGTCACAAAAGGTGATCATATGACCTTGGGAAACTGCAACCGTCATAACTACGAGTCAGTTGTCAAGTGTCTGAATTCTAATCATGTGACCATGGGGATGCTGCAATGGTCATAAGTGTGGAAAACTGTCCGAAGCATCCTGTAAGTCTTTAACTGTCAGTGCTGGAACAGGTGCAGGAGGCAATAAAGCTTGCAGCGAGGACTGTTGCACCGGGGAAGCCCCCGCACTCCTGAGAACTTTGGAAGATTTAGCCGCCATCTTCCCCCACTTTTACTTGCTACGCACTTTCACTTTCAGAGTCTATAAAATCCGTTGAGCTAGAGAACATAAATCCACTTTCACCTTGATCTCCTGTATCGCTCTGCCTGCATCTTCGCACTCCAGAATCCTTTCTGCTGGCAGGGGTGGTTGCTAACGCTTTGTTCTGCTCCCAAATACACGGAGCAGAAACGCTGCGCAGCCCGGAGCAAACCCAGGCTTCGGGGGGGCTCGATCCTTCAGCCGCCCGAACTTAAAGCTCAGGCGGCCCCGGAGAGCTCAACCCCTACCTGGGTACTCACCCCCTCCTCTTCTCCCGAGGAGGGGGCTTCCGAACCGCCGAAACAGCTGATCGGCGCTGTTTTCGGCGGTTCTACAAAGCCGCGGAGCGGACAGGCTAGGAATGGCTGTCTTCAGCGTCGCGTCGCCACACTACAAAACAGTGTGTAGAACTCTCCAGCAGGGTAGATAGGATGAAAAACAGAGGATGGAAGGAACTGAAAATATGCAAATGTCATTTTCATTCTTGATCCAGCTAATAACCACAACATGTGGACTATTTTAATCATCTGCTTTTATGAAGTGTTGTGAAGAATGGAAATATTTGCAAACCGTTTATGACATTTGTGTAGGTTATAATAAGGAATCACCAAATATTCATTCTAGTTAAAAAAAACCTACTTGGAAATAATTTTTGGAAATTTTAGTTCAGTAATTGCTCAGCCTTACTTGCTTCAGATAAAATTGAGATGAGAGGGGGGAAAAATGGGTGCCAGTGGCATATTGCAGGAGCATTTCAGAAAGCAAGGATGAGAAAAAAACATGGAGTTATGAGATTTGTTTGGTTTTATCTAGGAATTGCAACCATGGTAGCTGTTTGTGACAGGGATACATTTGGAATTAGAAAACTTAAGCATTTTGCATCTATTCAGCCCATGAAATTGAATTTAATATAATGAACTCCCAGTCATTTTATATAAAATCCCTTTCTTTGCTTTCATCAGATTAATTTAAGGCTATTAAAAGCGAAGAAAAGAAAAAAGTCAGCAGCAGTCAGAAAGCTTTGCTGATTTACCGCAGCTGCCCCTAAGATCTATCACGGAGCCCAGTGTACCTGCAAAAGTTCATTTTATTCTGTCACCTTTTTCTTCTCTTCCCAACAGTGAACTTCAAAGGCAGCCCTCCTCAAAGAACATGCTGACCTCTACACTGGTCAGCTTTAAATAATCACCATGCTTTTCATAAAAGTACAGGAGATTGGAATATAAGTGTTCAAACTGCTGTATATGTATTATCTCCCTAATCTCAATAAGCTGGGGAGTTCTTGTCTCACAGCTATATTTTTGTGTCTCAGAAGCTTATCCACAAGACAATATAATAAATTTAGAAGGCTGTAAAGCTGTTGGTACATCATCACTTTTGAACTAGGGAGCAAAATAACCAAAGGACATGACCCAGGCAGAGTTAAGCCTTTAAAACTTAATGATTTCAGTAGGAAAGACTGAGGCAAATCACTGTTTGGTGTCATTTCCCCTTCACTTAGCTTGGGGGAGTATTGAAACCTGAGAAACTATAGAAAGATGTTTGAGTTTTCAAATGTTTATGTTAATTCTAGGTTTTTATATACACTTTTCAAGGTTGGTGGCCTCCAGAGGTAATAGGTTGTTGTTCTCTTAATTCCTAGCACTTATCATTCTCCATCACGCATACTGGGAAGCAAGAGTGTAAATACAAGTAGTCCTTGACTTACGACCACAATTGAACCCATACTTTCTGTTGCTAAGTGAGACCGTTGTTAAGTGAGTTTTGCTCCATTTTACGAGCTTTTTTGCCACAGGGACTTTGCAATGGTTGTAAATGTGAAAAATGGCCATAAGTCAGTGGTCATTTTTCCGTGCTGTTATAACAATCACTAAACAAATGGTTGTAAATTGAGGACTACTTATAATACAACTGGAGAACAGTAGATTAAGGGAAAGTAATACAAGATAACAAAAACAATTTATGTTTAAATTATGTTTATGCTGCATTATCATTTTAGTGTATCTGAACTGTGGCAAATAACATAACTGGTGTAACATGCCAACCTCATTGATTTCAAGGAAAGGTAGTTCTAATTTCTTCATATTACATTTTTTAAAAAATATTTTAATATATGTATTCTTCATGTAATTATTCATTCTTTTTTTGCTACTGTAGTAGTACTAGTTTTACTGCTAATTATAATCTGATCCTTAGTAGACTTAATCAGATAAAAGTTCAGTAGGTCCTTAGCCTTTTGAATATTATAAAAATAATGGGTTTTGCACAGTTCTTAGGATGAAAAAGGAGACAATGATAATGTACAATTGTGGAGTGTCAGGAGTTGTGTGGAATTTTACAAAACATTTACTAGTTGACTTGGTTTGACAGTGACAATTGGGATTGTCATTCTTGGCTTCTTTTCCATGTGTTTTCTGGAAAGAGTATGTATAGATTTTGAAAGGGAGGCTGTGGTTGTCTCTGATCCATAGGTATGGAGAATTAATCCTATTCAGCTAAATAGGATTTTTAAGAGCTTCCCTTCATTTGATACCCAATGGATTTTGAGGAAGCCTTAAGAGATCTTTAGTTGTATCACTATAGTGTTTTCCCTCTTATCCCAACACAGTTTTGCAGTGGATGCAATCTAATGTGCGAGCAACAAGTTCAATTTTCACAACAAAATAAATTAAATAAAAGAAATAGAGTAAAATAGAGTTCATCACAAATTAATTAAAGGCTATTACACTGGATGGCTTGAAAACTTGTGGTGTGCAAGATATTCAGCCCAAGAATGTTTAATATGGAAAGCATATTTCAAATTTTTATGAACATACAGGAAGAATTGTGATTCGGATGGAGCAACACAGTCATTAAGTCATAAGTCCAGGCTAGGTAGCATTTCTTGCAGAATCTTTGAACTTTTCTCCTTTCCTGTTGATCATCTAAGCATCTGGTTGCCTATGTTGGACTTTGGGTGGCTGCACAAGAAGCAAATTAGCATATATTCTCTTTTTGTTCTTCAGAAATAATATATGCAGCTTTGACATGTAAAGGAGAGGGTCCAGTGTCACTTTTTATTACAGTACATGGAAATTTCAGTTTTTATTTCTTTCAACTCTTTCCTTATACCGCAAATACATAACCTTCTACTTTTTCCCCCAAATCCTTGCAGAATGGCTGGTTATGTAACATTTTTGTCACTTGTGGTATCATTAGTCAATTTTTTTCAGGGAAGTGAGGGCACACAGGGCAGGGCATATACCGTATACAAAAGGTAAAAAGTAAAAGTTTCCCTGTTCAGTCGTGTCCAACTCTAGGCTGTAGTGCTCATCTCCGTTTCTTGGCAGAGGGAATTAGTGTTGTCTGAAAGCTTTTCTGTGGTCATGTGGCCAGCACTGAAGTGGTACCTATTTATCTACTCACATTTGCATGCTTTCAAACTGCTAGGTGGGCAGGAGCTGGGGCAAGGAACGGGAGCTCACCCTTTTGCGCCGCGCTTGGTTTCAAACCCCAGGCTGGCAGCTCCAGCTGACAAGCTCACCATCTTTAACCACTGAGCCATCACACCCCCATATTATACAAAAGAGGGGGGGAGGCTAATTTTTTCTCTGATTTTTGAGTGGAGTTAGGGCAGGAGGTTCTTAGTTTTAAAAACATCGGTTAAGGTTTTTGTAGGATGTGTGTTATTGTTTAGTGTGTTTCTTGCCTCAAAATGGTCAGAAGCTATACTTTTTAGCAGCAGAAGTGACAGAAAAATTTCAAGGATCTTCAAAGAAGAGGCTTCAGCTAATTTTGGCCTTGGGGCCACAGGTTGCCAGTCTCTGCAAGAGATAATGATAATCTTATTAGTAGTGAACTTAGAGCATGTACTTTAATGAGGATTTACACTGGGAAAGCAAATTCTAAAAACATTCCATATAATTAAATGTTAAATGCCTGTGGCAGTAATCATTATTAAATGAGGTAGCACATTTGAATTGACCAAAGCAACAGTGTGGGATCTAGCCAACTTAGCCATCTTCTCAGAGTGTGTTTCTTTTAAAATCTACTTTGATAGGCTCCAAGAAGTAAAAACAATGTACTTCGGTGGGGGAAGAATGACAAAAAATGAAGAGGCTGACAGTTCTTTAAATTGAATGTGAGTTTGAATGGGAGGAGGTGTCTCTATATCAGGGATCTTCAAACTTGGCCCTTTTATGACTTGTGGACTTCAACTCCCAGAATTCCTCAGCCAGGCACGCTGGCTGAGGTATTCTGAGAGTTGAAGTCCACAAGTCATAAAAGGGCCAAGTTTGAAGACCCCTGCTCTATATCATCTCAGCTTTACATGCAACATTGTGCCTTGAATGAATCTTCTGATCTTTTGGGAAGAACTTCTATTTGCCAGAAACATCCAGCCTGATTATAAGTCTGGAATTGTCACTCTGATCATATATTGGAGCCATTAATTAACATATATTTTAGATGGCATACTGTCAGTCTTGCCATATAAAGTAGGCTTTGAATAAGCCACTCAATATTTTTTCAACCACATGTATTCTGTACCAAGTCTTGTTGGCCACCAGGAGTAAGGCATTATCTGTGGGTGAAAAAATCCTTTTGCACAAAGAAACCTTTTCCATTTGTAGGAAAAAGGGTGGATGGAAATCTGCCCTGTAGTTGACCTTTTATTATCTCCTTCACATCTAAAAGCCCAGCTGTGGTGGCCTCAATCCACTTTAACATTTGGATGCCCAGTACCAGTTCTGTGGGACAGGTTGAAACAGGTCCTGTAATCTATTGCTATTCCAGAGGTTCACATTAGAGGTCTGGAGGCTAAAACATATAGGGAACGGCTGCTGGAATTGGGTATGTCTAGTTTAATGAAGAGAAGGACTAGGGGTGGAATGATAGCAGTGTTCCAAAATCTCAGGGGCTGCCACAAAGAAGAGGGAGGCAAGCTATTCTCCAAAGCGCCCGAAGGCAGGACAAGAAGCAACGGATGGAAACTATCCAAAGAGAGAAGCAACCTAGAACTAAGGAGAAACTTCCTGACAGTTAGAACAGTTAACCAGTGGAACAACCTGCCTCCAGAAGTGGTGAATGCTCTGACACTGGAAGTTTTTAAGAAGAGACTGGACATTTGTCTGAAATGGTATAGGGTTTCCTGCCTGAGCAGGGGGTTGGACTAGGTGACCTCCAAGGTCCCTTCCAACTTTAGTGTTATGATTATAATTATGATTTATAGTATGCCGAGCATATTTTATTGTGTCAAGTACAGTATTTCCTACTATGGTGGTTTCTAACACACGATCTGTAAACCAGCAGTGCAGTTTTCTTTCTCTTCTGTGCCCTTCAGATAAATCGTCACATGAAAAGTCTTCTAAAAATTGCCTTTAAAATACTTAAATTAAAATACTAATATGTATGATTTCTCAAATGGCTGCAAGGCTTGGGAATATTTAAAATGTATAAGTGCAGTTATCGTTCATGGATAGAATGTATGTGTCCTTAATAAAAATGTGGTATGCACTCTGGGGGACTTTGAATCCATTTGTTTAAATCTTGCCTTTGCAGTGAAATTGGTAGGCAATCTTGCCCAAATTTGTCTCATTTTAATTTCCATTTTGAAAGTAGGGGTTAGTACTGTCATGTGTAACACTTTGATCATTTGGAAGGTACTGCATAAATATCTTTTCCTGCTCCTGCTCCTACTCCTCTATTATTTATTATTAAATTAAAGCCCAGCCATTTGAATATTTTGAATATTTCATAGTTGGATATGAAAAATCCAGCCTTGCTTTGTTCTCCACCATAAATGCCCAAATAAGTTAAGGTAAGGTAAAGGTTCCCCCGCACATGCGTGCTAGTCGTTTCCAACTCTAGGGGCCAGTGCTCATCTCCGTTTCAAAGCCGAAGAGCCAGCGCTTGTCCGAGGACATCTCCGTGGTCATGTGGCCGGCATGACTAGACGCCAAAGGCGCACGGAACGCTGTTACCACCGGAGTGGTCCCTATTTTTCTACTTGCATTTTTACATGCTTTCGAACTGCTAGGTTGGCAGAAGCTGGGACGAGTAACAGGCGCTCACTCTGTTACGCGGCACTCGGGATTCGACCCGCCAAACTGCCGACCTTCCGATCGACAAGCTCAGCGTCCTAACCCACTGAGCCACCGCGTCCCTATCCAAATAAGTTAGAAAATGGCAAAACAGCAAGAAGCTGTAAGACGAGAGAGATGCCATGTTGTATTTCCAAAGAAGAGGAAAAAAGAGTTTGTCTTCATTGGTGAGTTGAAAGCATCATGGGCATGGGCTATGGAGGAAAAGGACAAGGTGAAGTCAAAGATCTTTCTCCAGTGCAGCTTTAAAATAATAAGCAAAGAACTTTCCCCTAGTAGCTGTTTTTCAGAGAGTGACACAAAAGAATGTTGGGAAGAACATATTCTGAGAAAACCCATTAAAAAACTGGAACCATATTTTTTTGTTTATTGCTCCAAAACAGAAACGAAACATTTGGTTAGTAAGTGTGGCATGCTTATGTTCCTTCATAAAGTTGGTGGGGATTTGAACCGAAGAGATTTGTTCAGTAAAAACATTTTACTGGATCTTTTGGAGGTTCTGGGACTAAAATTTCTTGGTGACTGAAAGTTGCCCAAAAATAGACTGATGCATCATCTACGCATGGATTTTTTGGGGGCGGGGCGGGGAGAGGGGGGTATTAATGACCATCAGTTGACTCCAGTATAAAAACTTTCCCCATTGAGATATAACTTTAATGGGACATTTATACATGAAATCCCTTCTCAGATTTTTCATTAGGTTAGTTTGCCTAAAGCTATTCAGAATGAGGACCAGTGTTTGATAGTAAGCAAAATTTAGGAAATGGACATGGAAGGTTTGAGAATTAGAATATACTGTAGTGATGAAAGAAGAAACCCAAAAAACGGTGTTGGGGGGAAAAGGGGGACCTTGTTTGTGCTGTTAAGTAGAGCTTGGCAGTATTGAAAAGAGAAAAAGGCAAACAGTTCATACTCAGTTCAAAGGGAGTGGGTTAAAAGTGTGACAAAGCTCCACTTTAGCACTAGAATTCTTCCTCGGTGCAGAAGAGCAAGTTCAGTAGATTTCCTAAGGATCATTTTGAATCATTTTGAAAGTAACCGGTGAGCAGTGGTGACCTGAAACTTAAGAAATGTTACAAGAAAGAGTTCAGAATGGAATGACTGCAGCACTGCAAAGTTCTGAGATTATCTTTCCATTTCTTCCTTGGTTGGGACCTCACTGCTCTAATGTGGGTTTTTTTCACCATAGACTTCAAGAAGATTCTCTTCGGTTCTGCCTACTCCTACCGGGAGAAGCACGAAGAGTCAACTTTTTGGAGCAGGAGGCTCATATGACTCTATTGGGGAGAAATAAATACCTGTTTTACAGATATCGATCTCTCTGTGGATATCAAACCTCCCACAAAAGCAGTGGTTTGGAGCGTCACGATCTAACATAGTCTTTCTGGGTTTCTGGGAAAGAATGTGTACAGGAAAAGTTAAAGCTTGGCGACTTACATACAGTAAATGGGTAAGTGGCAAGCTATTGATCTTGAGATTGCTGTAAAGTAAGAGAAAAAGGGGAGTTGGTATGCACATTGATTGGATTTAATTTCCAAAAAGTAAGGCATTGGGGTAGGGGGGGGGAGAAGGAGAAGGTCATTATGATAAAAGTTGAATATCGTTCATATTTAACTTTAATTGATAGGACCATTAGCTGGGAAACCCACTCTTGACTACATTAAGATAAGACATGACTAAGAATATCAGTAAGGTTGACCTAACGAGCTTCCAGGTGCTACCCTGAAGGCGTGTTTGCTTCAGCAACAAGCAGAAATTAAATTGAGATCTAGGTTTATTAGTTCCTTTCCCAGAAAGAACATTGAAACATTTCTTTAGAAATGATAAGAAGACGACACTCTTTACAATAAAGTACATCTCCTGATTCTTTGAAGTCAGTTAGAATGGTTTTTTTCACTTTTTAACTGCTCTTTTACAAACGAAAGAAACTTAAAAATCCAGGCTGCATACTGAAATTCACTAATTTGTGCAAATATACATTTGTTATTTTAGGAATAGGGTACTCCGCCATACCTGAAGACTTCCATAGCCAAACAGGGCTCTCTTATTAGTACTAGTGAGCAATAACTCTGAGCTGTAATAATAATAAATATCATGTCATGTCATATACCATATGCATCATATATCAAATACAGGTAGTCTTCAACATAGCCATTTGTTTAGTGACTGTTCGAAGTTAAAACAGCACTGAAAAAAGGGACTTCGGACCATTTTTCATGCTCATGACCGTTGCAGTATTTCCATGGTCACATAATCAAAATTTGGACACTTTGACTTCCGGTGGCGGCGCGGCGCCGAAGATAGCCGTTTCGGGCTGTCCGCTTCGCAGCTGAGTTTTTCCACCTAAAACAGCGCCGATCAGCTGTTTAGGTGGAATTGAAGCCCCCTCCTCGGGAGAAGAGGAGGGGGTGATGCCCCAGGTAGGGGTTGAGTTCTCCGGGGCCGCCTGAGCTGAAAGCTTGGGCGGCTGAAGGATTGAGCTCCCCCGTAGCCTGGGTAGCTCCGAGCTGCTTAGCGTCTCTGTTCCGGGATTTTTGGAGCAGAGTCAGGCGTTTGCGACCACCCCTGCCAGAAGGAAAGACTTTGGAGTAAAAAGGAGCAGGCAGAGCGGTACAGGAGGTTAAGGTGAAGAGGACTTTTATTCTTACTCCCTAGTTCAATGGACTTTATAAACTTAAAGTGAAAGTGCACAACAAGTGAAAGTGAGGAAAGATGGCGGCTAAATCTTCCTCTAAAGTTCTTCGGAGTGCGGGAACTTCCCCGGTGCAACAGACATCGTTGCAAGCTTTGCTTCCTCCTGCACCTCCTGTGGCATTGACGCTTAAGGATTTACAAGATGCCTTTGCAAAGCAATCCCAGGTAATGTCAGAAATGCTGGGTGATAAGATGGCAAAGTTGGAGGAGAAACTGGAGAAATTGGAGGAGAGGATGGAAGAGAAGTTTAACGTAATGGAGGAGAGGATGGAAGAGAGGTTTAGTGCAATGAGGGTAGACATTTTGTCTACAGTGGAAAGCGTGGCTGAATGTGTGCAACGTTTGGACGAAAAAGTGGAGGATCTTAGTCAAAAGAACTCTATATTAGAAGTAAAGGTACTGGAGAATGAAAATTTAAGGGATAAAATGGACGGAGAATTGAGCCTTGTCCAGTACCATCAGATGCAGTGTGCTATTAGAATCAGGGGCTTAAAAGAGAATCCTAAAGAAGACTTAAAGCAGCTGATTTCTGAGGCTTTGGAAGCAGTATTGGGCCAGCCAGCATCTGAAATAGAGGGATGTATGGATAAAGTTTTTCGTGTAAATTCATGGATTGCAAGGCAGAGGAAGCTACCTAGAGATGTGGTGGTCTATTTTACAAAGAGAGCAACTAGAGATGAAGTTTTTCAAGCTGCTTATGATACTAAAGTTGTGGTTGCTGAGCAAGAAGTTCTGGTTCTAAAAGAGATTCCTCCAAAGATTTTAAGGAGAAGAAAAGATTTTGCATTTCTTGTACAGGAACTTAAGCAACGTGATATTAAGTTCAGATGGGAGATTCCAGTCGGATTGGTGGTGATGCATGAAGGTAAAAGATATCGTCTGGTTACTGTGACTCAGGCGTGTGATTTCTACAGTAATGTTTTAAAAGCAACCCCTCTATCACTCTTGGAAGCTGCAAAGGGATCTGGAGAGGGAAAACCTCAAGAGGCTGAAGGTGGCCAGACAGAGGAGAATGGTGCTGGAGGGGACCAAATTATAGCTTCATCGGCTGCTGCTGGAGAGCAGAGGTTGACGCGTGCCGCTTTAAAACGAGCAAGACAAGTACAAGAGCAAGACCAGCAGAAGTTTATGGAACTCTCAAAGCGTACTTATAGTGAAGCTGTGGGAGGAGCGCGGCCCAAAGAAAATGCAGGGGCTATTGAAGATGTGCTCCAAAAGCTTCGGGGCGCCACGCATGGTAACTAAATTTCTAACTTGGAATGTTAATGGATTAAACGCACCACAGAAGAGAAAGAAAGTTTTTCAATATTTAAAACAATTTAAGATTGATGTTATATGTTTGCAAGAAACGCATATTAGGGTTATGGACCAAAAGTATTTATCGAACTCAAGGTTGGGCACGCAATTTGTTGCTTCTGCGATGAATAAGAAAAATGGAGTGGTTGTCTACGTTAAAAGTACTCTAACAGCGGAATTAATTGAAGCAGATAAGCAAGGAAGATATGTTATGATAGATTTGTTGTTAGAAGGTAAAAAAACGCTTCTAGTTGGACTGTATGCTCCTAATCAACAACAAGCTGATTTTTTTAGTTCACTTCATACAAAGCTTACTCAATTGGATTACAAATCGTTTATTTTTATGGGGGACTGGAATGGTGTTTTGGATGTACAGATGGATAAGGCTGGTTCTTTTAAGCGTGTTCCGAGTCATGCCAGATTGCCTAAATCTTTTTTTGAAATGAAGGATGATTTGGAACTGCGAGATATCTGGCGTGACACACACTTATATGAAAAGGATTATACTTTTTTTTCTGACAGACATCAATCTTTTTCCAGGATTGATTTTATTTTGCTGACTAATGATTTTTTTTCTAGGATTAAGAAGGTAAAGATCTGTGCAAGAACTATTTCGGACCATAGTCCAGTTTGGTTAGAGATTAATAAGGACAATAGGGATAGGCGCTCGTGGCGCGTAAATGAGAATTTGTTTAGAAATCAGAGAAATGTGGAAGAATGTAAACAGCGGATGAAGGATTTTTTTGAAATTAATATGAATAAGGATACCTCTATGGACATGGTTTGGGATGCTAGCAAGGCCTACATGAGAGGGGTGTTGATATATATGAATAATAAATACAGACGTACCTTGGAAGCCAGAAGGAAAGAATTGGAGAATGAAATTAGGGAAAAAGAAAAGGCCTTAATTTTGAACCCATTGGATGTGAAGACTAAGGAGGTTATTAAGCTATTAAGAGGGCAATTTGATAAATTGATGGCTGATCAAGTGGCAACCAACTTGCGGTTTGCCAGGCATAATACTTTTTGCAATGCTAACAAGCCAGGTAGATGGCTAGCTTACAGACTAAGGAAAAAGCAAAGGGCTTCTAATATAGATAAAATTGAACATAAGGGAAAGGTTGTGTTTCAACAGGATTTTATTAAGGAAGCCTTTGTGGATTTTTATTCTAAATTATATGCTAAGGAGAAGATTAATGAAAAAGACATTGATGTATATTTGGAGAATGCTAGCATCCCGGTTCTTACGCAAGCACAAAAAGAAGAGATTAATCAATTGATAACAGAAGAAGAAATTCTTATAGCAATTAAGGAATTGAAGATGGATAAAGCGCCAGGTACGGATGGTTTGACTGCAGTTTACTACAAAAATTTACAAATGGAGTTGATAAAGCCGTTAAAGGAACTGTTCCAGACAATTCAGAGAGGGGGAAAGGTGCCTCCGTCTTGGAGAACTGCTTTTATCTCTTTGATTCCGAAGGAAGATCAAGATGCTACTCAAGTAAAAAACTATAGACCGATATCACTTTTAAATACAGATTATAAGATATTTGCTAAGGTGTTGGCTAACAGATTGATGAGGATTCTGCAACAGGTGATTCATGGGGATCAAACTGGGTTTATTAGTGGTAGGCAAATGAAAAATAATGTGAGGCATATAGTTGATGTGTTAGAGTTTTTGGAAAGGAACAACCAGATCCCTGCGGCGCTAATTTTTTTAGATGCTGAAAAAGCTTTTGATCAATTGAATTGGCAATTTTTGATGAAAGTTTTAGATAAAATAAATTTTGGGGATAAATTTTTGCAACCAATTAGGGCATTATATCAAAAACAAACTGCCCGAATAATAGTTAACAATAGTTTGACTGAAGCATGTAATATTGAGAAGGGCACAAGGCAAGGGTGTCCGTTATCGCCTTTACTATTTGTGTTAACATTGGAGATATTACTAGTAAAAATACGGAACTCGGAAAGAATTAAGGGTATACAAATTAGAGATCAGGATTATAGATTGAGGGCGTTTGCAGACGATCTGGTTGTTATAGTGACCCAGCCAGAAAACTCTGTTGTGGACCTGATGGAGATAATAATGCAATATGGGAGGGTTTCTGGATTTAAAGTTAATGCACAAAAAACTAAAATTCTAGCCAAAAATATGACAGTATCGCAAAAGGCTCTTTTAGAAGGATTAACTGGATTTGAGATTGCTAAAAGGGTCAAATATTTGGGGGTGTTTTTGTCACCCTCTAATACAAAGTTATATAAAAATAACTATGAAAAATTATGGGGAAAAATCCAAAAAGAAATGGAGAGTTGGGAAAAATTGCAATTGTCTTTGCTGGGAAGAATCGCAGCAGTGAAAATGAATGTCCTGCCTAAATTCTTATTCTTATTTCAAATGATACCGGTTCTTAAGAAAGATTCTAATTTGGAAGAATGGCAACGGGGTATCAATAAATTTGTTTGGGCAGGGAAAAGGCCACGAGTTAAACTTAAGATTATGCAGGATACTCGTGAAAGAGGTGGTCTTAAAATGCCCAATCTTAAATTATATTATGAAGCTGCTGCGTTAGCAGGAATAAGTGATTGGATTAATTTAACACAAGAGAGATTATTAAATCTTGAGGGCCACGACTTGTTATTTGGCTGGCATGCATATTTGTTGTATGATAAGAAGGTAGATAATGTGTTTAAAGTGCATATTTTAAGACAGGCATTGTTGAGAGTTTGGAAGAAGTATAGACATAAGGTAAATTACAAGATGCCGTTGTGGGCAATCCCAAAACACGCAATAGAAAACATAAATGTTGGCTTCAAACATGATGTGACTACGTATAAGGAGATTTTAAGCTTGGAAAGAAATGTCTGGTGTTTGAAGCCGTACAACCTCTTGCGAGATGAGAAGATTGTTCAAACTTGGTTTCAATATATTCAGTTACGGGCCAGGTGGAAAGAAGATCAGAAAATTGGTTTTGCAATGACTGATGAAAATTTGATAAAGCAAATTAGAAATCAGGGTCCAGCACATATTAAACGGATATATCTTGCATTGATAGAAATTGACTCAGAAACAGAACTTGTTAAAGATTGTATGATAAAATGGGCCCAGAATATCCAAGAAGTTATTACAATGGACACGTGGGAAAAGATCTGGGTGAGGAACGTAAAATTTACACAAGCTCAAAATCTAAGAGAGAACTTTTATAAAATGTTTTATAGATGGCATTTAGATCCTAAAAAGCTTGCAAGTATGTATCCGAATTATCAGCCAAAATGCTGGAGGTGTGGTGGCGAAGATGCAACATATTTTCACATATGGTGGACTTGCAAAAAGGTCAAGGCTTTTTGGATAAAAATTTGGTGGAATATGCAGAAGATCTTCAAGCAAAGGATAAAGTTTTGTCCGCAATTCTTTTTGTTGGGTATAATTGCAGATGCTACTGTTGTGGACACTAAGTTGATGTTGAATTTAATTACAGCAGCAAGACTTTTAATAGGTCAATATTGGAAGAAGGAGGAACTGCCGACTATAGAAGAATGGACTTTAAAGGTTTCTGACCTGGCAGAAATGGCAAAGATCTCGGCTTATTTGAAAGATCATTCGCAAGAACGTTATATTATGGAGTGGAAAAAATGGATTGAATATATCCAGAACAAATATGGGACTAAAAAGTTTCATTTAGCATTTGAATAAGTCTTCCTTTCTATTTTCTTTTTTTTCCTATATGAAATATTAGTATTGCTTGTAGTTATCTTATATGAGCTAGAGAGTGATAGATTTAAGAATTTATTATTGGTAGCATATGGACGCTTATGATTGTTTTTTTTGTTTTTATACCCTGTACTTAGCTCTGGGAAGTCGGGGGGGGGAGGGGGGAAAGGGGGGGGGAGGGATAGGGAGGGATAGGTAGGGGAGGGGGAGGGGGGATTGTTAAAGATAAAATGTATTTTAAAACTTTTCAATTAAAAAAAAAATTGGACACTTGACAATTGGCATGTATTTATGACGGTTGCAGTGTCCCAGGCTCGTGCGATCCCCTTTTGTGACCTTCTGACAAGCAAAGTCAATGGAAAAATGGGATTCATTTAACAGTGTTACTAAATTAACAGCTGCTTAACAGAAATGTGATATGTGATGTGATATATCCACAGTGGTCCCCAGCTTGACGGCCCAGCCTGGCGTTGTGAGTGGCTGGCACACGTGCACGTGCACAAAAGCTCCATGTGTGCGAGCGGCAGGCGCCCTCCACTTGTGTGAATGGAACGTTGTGCGCAAGTGGAGTGTGCCTGAGCTTGTGTGCGAAGGTCTGCTCAGGCAAGCACCAGGAACTTTTGCGAGAGCACGTGACGCTCCACTCGCGCAAACTGAGGGCGCTTGAGTGGAGGATGCTTGTGGTTGCAGGCAAAACTGCACTTGTGTGAGTGAAGGGTGCTGTGCACGAAGCTCCATTTGCGCAAATGGGTAGTGGGCTGCGGCCTGGGGTTGGGGACCCCTGATATAGCATATATCAGATATATTTATGTAAAATAGATATCATATTGAAATTGAACATCATCAAAATCACCACCAATCAATCGCAAATGGCAGCTTTACATTTTACTTTCTGAAACGATACCTTTAACACTATCAAACAACAGCACCTGCCTATCCCAGGTCCTTGGGAAAGAATTGTTGAGTGATAAAAATGCTAATTCTAGTTTAAACATCTGGCTGACTGTATGATCAATGATAAAAATAATAAATATGTATGCTGCCTGACTCTTAACAATTCAAGCAGCTCAATAACAATCAGGCAAAGAAATTACAATCAGACATAAAAATTAAAGGAAAAAATGACAAGCATGATGAAATGAGAAGTCTTCCTCTCCCTAACTGAAGACCTGGGTGAAGAGCCAGATTTACTATTATTACTGATCCAGGGCATACTCTTGATTTTATATTTGCACTATGGTGTGAAGATGATGATTTGAAAGTGAAGAGGATTGTAATAATTCCTTACTGAGGTCAGTTCTGAGAATCATCATTGTTATTCAGTGGTGTATTAAACGTTTAAGAACTGGCTCTGCCTGTTCCATTGCTGCAGCTTTGCCTTGCTGCGGAACAGTTGAGTGATGCACTAGAATCACCCTAATTGTCACTGGTGGCAACTTAAGAAGGATCTGTACACACTATTGGTGTTGACTCAACCTGTGCTTCTATTGCTTTGGTTAAATTTCTTATGAAAGTCCTTATATTCTGTTGTAGTTAGCCACTTTTATGCTTTTCAGTATGACTTTTTAAAGTGGGATTGTATTGGACATGATCATAATAAAACCTTTTAAATTGTTTAAAGTTTTTAGTGAATACTGTTGTCTTCTAATACGGAATTGCTTGAATTAATGTGCTACTACCACAGTTATATAAATAAATATGTTCATTTCTGAAACTATTTACAATTGTCTATAAATAGTATTTGCAACTTACGGTAATCTTTAAGTGGATTCTCTAGATCAGGGGTGTCAAATTGCCGGCCTGCGGGCTGGATGCATCATAGCGAAACTGCGCCCATCTCATTGCCAGCAATGGCGAAAAAGTCACATACGTCGCAACACGTCACATGACGTTGCGAGTTTGACACCCTTGCTTTAGATGGTGTCCACAAATGTCAGCAGAAGGTCAAGAATAGGCATTATGCATCTTTTTTAAAAAAAATCCCATTTATATCCCGCCCTTCTCCGAAGACTCAGGGCGGCTTACAATTTAAGCACAAACCAATGTGCTTAGCAATAGCCTTCATTCTATGTATATGCCTGCTTATTAGGGCTTTCGCCACCCCAAAGCGGCATTATTACAAAGTCAGCTTATTGCCCCCAACAATCTGGGTCCTCATTTTACCTACCTCGGAAGGATGGAAGGCTGAGTCAACCTTGAGCCTGGTGGGATGCGAACCTGCAATAATTGCAGGCAGCTGGTGTTACTTAAGGAGGCATTAGCCCACTGCTCCACCAAGGCTTGCTTAAATACTACTGTTTTCTCTTCAGCAAAATATAAGGGTGGTAGACAAGAAAGTTAAGCTAACATGGTCATGTCTACAACCTAAAAGAGTACTTTGTGGATGTGAACCATCAGAAGTTTGGGTACATAATTAAATTACTGGAAGTTGTGGTTTTTGTTTTTGATGTATCTCAGCTTGGTACAATTTTATCACTCTGGCAGCTAGATTTTAAAGAACAAAATGTCAGTGGTTTTACTGCACAACAATTAAATTTCTTGTGAGTCTGAAAAAGAATGGTGCATGAATAATTGCATAGCCATAAACAAAGTATTCCAAGACTCTTGCTTAATTTATAAAATTCTTTTCTATATAGTTAATATCCTGCACTCCTTTGTTTTGTTTAAGAATCTGTTTGTACAGTTATTATAAACAGCAAATGTCCCACTGTTACCATTCTTTCCCTTTTATCTTCTGTTTTTCCTTCCTTTCTGTGAGCGGCTTAATTGGTCCAAGTTATGTTTCTCTATATCTGTGCGTGAAGGCACAGAGACACCACTGCACCCATCCACATTCCACGCTAGTGTACGTGAAAGATTTAGACCATCCTCTGAAAATGTTCGCAGTGAAATGACGCAAAAAATGTTTGAGGAAAAGGGCATTTGTTAACCCACCTTCCCTGTCTTCCGTTATTGGCACCAGAGGGCTGTGTAATTTTGGCAGAGATTGGGGGGGGGGGGAAACTAGACTGTTCCTTTGGCAGCTGCTCAGTATTGCTCCTAACTTAGACCTAATGCCTCTCCAAAGATGGTCCCTCTCTGCGGTCATATGAGGTTCCTGCTGGCTGGAGAGAAGGAGACTAGGAACAATATACCCTTTTCTGGCATGCCAGTGCAATATGTTCTCGTTAGGTTGTTGCTGAGGATGCCGGGTCAAAAATTCACATGCAGGAGACGTGTTTTTTTTTTTTTAAGTGGACAGCTTTACTTCTCGAGATAACAGTCTCTGAGGTCTGCTGGGATTTATTAAAAAGTATCCTGTCAAGAAATAAGCTGTTTTTCAAAAACATTGATTACTTAGTTCTTCCAAGGTCTAACTAAAATCCAATCTGAATGGTCTAAAGAAGACTCAACAAAATTTCCCTCTCCCTTTCCTCTCCTCTCCTTTTTTCCCCACCTGGCTTTATTCCAATTTACTTTTATATTTAGCTTCTTCATCCTGATGTACCTAGTCTTTCGTCAAAGGAAAAATACGGATCAGGAACATAATAATAATAATAATAATAATAATAATAATAATAATAATAATAATAATAATAATAATAATAATAATAATAATAATAATAATAATAATAATAATTATTATTATTATTATTTTATTTATATACCGCCCTTCTCCCGAAGGACTCAGGGTGGTGAACAGGGCAGATATATAAAAAATACAAAAATACAAAAGTTAAAAAGAATTAAACATATGCCCAACTAAAAACAATAAATACATATATTAAAAATGACAGAAAATTGGGAGCTGGCATGTATCTGTACTTTCTTTTTTTAAAAAAAAGATGTAATGTTTATGAAAACTCTAAAAGGCTGAGCAGTTAACATGCAGTATCTTAACGTATTTCCTAATGTCAGTGCTGAAGATACTTAAGTGGAAAGACAAATATGAGTCATTACTTTCACACGATTAATTCTCAAAAAAATAATAATACTTTTTTCTTGAGGGGTGGGCTTATAACGTAGTATATTTCAATGTGTAAAAGCTGTTTCAGTAGATAGGTCAGAATAAAAATAAAAAATAAAAAAATTATCCCACATTTGGAACTGTATCCATTTGACAGGAATTTTGAAAACTTTGAAAATTGTTCATTGGATTCATTCTCAAAATCAGGGAGATTATGGGAGTTGGTATGTAAATATGTCTGGAGGACACCTCCTTGTGGAAGCTGCCCAGGGTCTTTTGCTCTCCTGCTTGTCACAGTCTGAAGAGGTGGACTGTGCTGAAACGAACAGCTCTGCTTCCATTCATTTTGCTGTACTGTATATAGGTAACACTGTCAGTCTCTCAGGATGTGAAAATCCCATATTTTTTTTTCCTTAGAGTATCTAGCCTAAACTGGAGGCATAGAAGCTGAAATAGCGCTTGACGGTGTTCCAGCTTTTTTCACGGGCAATAATAAGTTCCCGCCTACTTGCCCCAGCCTGTAATTTTCAATAATTGGTTGTTTTGTTGAACACAGTTTTTAATTTTATCTTCAAGCCTAGCACTGTATGAATAAACAAATCACAGGAATTTCTAAACTGCACAAGCAAGGTTATAGAATGAAGTTTTTGTTTTGCCCTTTAAGTGGACTACTCATGACTGTAAGAATCATAACCTGAACATTGGAGTTGTTACTGATGAATAAAAGGTCAGAAAAACAAAATGTCATTAGCTCTTTTTCTTTTTCTTTTTGCATGGAGCTAGCCAGACATAGAGAAACTATTTAGCAAATAATTTCATGGAACGGTTTGGTTTACATTCTTGATTGAAACTGAATTGGGATTTGAGCTCTATCAGATGAAACCTTCTTACTGGGAATAAGTAAACAATAAGCTGTCAACTTATTCTAGGGTTTCAACTGGTTAAGTTGTGCAGCTGATTAAGTTGTACAGTACTATAACAATATATTGGACTTTTAAATATATACCTTTCACTGAAAAGAATAGAATTGTTGGAAAAATCATAACATTAAAAAGGATACTGTATGCTGAGGTTATTCCTATGATGTTTTAATGTAGATCTTATCCTCTTTTGACCAGAACTAAAAACAAACTTCATTTTCATTTTGCAGTTGTGCTGCAAAGGGCCAAACTTCCTCCATGTACAGCTTAATCATCTATATGCATTTTTTTTAAAAAAACTTTAACTTACCTACCACTTTCCTGCATTTCTGTTTTTTTTTTTAACTCTTCAAAACCTCATCCTTTTTGGTTTCTTTGAAGGCAAGCCTCAGATGAAAGGACCATCAACTCTTCCATATTGGTTTTTGAGGAGATGCATTCTGAACTTTGTCACTCAATAAAACAATAATTATGAGCTTAAGCAAGCTTCAAAATTAATTACGTTAATCACACTTGAATGTGCAGTTAGGAATTAAGCTATAGCATTTTGTTAACTCAAGCTTTTCTTGACTGAATACCTCTTTCTTCTGATCTGTTAGAAAGCCTTTGCATCTGTTTCATTAATCATCCCATTTCATTTGAATATTTCTGTGCAGATACTCCTTTAGAATGCATTAGTTTTCCTTATTTTTTCATGTATTCTCCTAGGTCGACTGCCATTAAGCCAGCATACCATTTTTTAATATCGCACGATTGCTGATAATAGTAATATCTAGTTTCTGCCCGTTTTTCTTATCCTTATTTTTTCTTCTTTTTCTGGCTATCCAACTGGCCATTCTTCTTTTCACTCTTCCACAACTACAATCCTAGTTCAAGACTGCTGTAGCTTTTATGAATAAATTCCAATATCTAGTATCTGGTATTATTATACTGTAAATGAGGTGGGTTTTTTTAAAAAAGAAAAAAAAATCATATATCTGTGTAATTATCTGTATTGCTAAGATATGCAGCAGCAGTTTAAGTTTTCCTTAATATTCTGCCAGTTTCAGACATTGTTAACTCTAATTTTGTGGTTCATATGAAATGGGAAATTTAAACTGAAGTGTTTCTAGCTTGCTTGCTCATTCTTCTGAAGGGAGGAGAAAAATATTTGCCTATAAGGACATGAAGCTTTTCAGAAGGTATTGCCCTGAATGCATAGACCAGGGGCATCAAACTCGCAACGTCACGTGACGTGTCACGACATATCACAACTTTTTTTGCCATTGCTGGCAATGGGGTGGGCACGGTTTCGCTATGATGCATCCAGCCCACGGGCTGGCAGTTTGACACCCCTGGCGTAGATTGTTTGGCCAGAAATTAATAATCAAGAAATTATTAAATGTAAAGCTTTAGGAAAGCAAATTGCAGAAGATTATTAACTACCACTTGTCACAGGACTGAGTTAGAAAAACCAGTTGAATTCTTGCAATGAAACCTTCTAATATGTTATAAGTTACAGGTAGTCCTCAACTTACAACAATTCCCTTAGTGACCATTTGAAGTTACAGCGGCACTAAAAAAGTGACTTATGACCATTTCTCACACTTATGATCGTTGTAGCATCCTCATGGTCATGTGATTTACATTCGGATGCTTGACAACTGGTTCATATTTATGACGGTTGCAATACCCCGGGTTCATGTGACCATCTTTTGCGACCTTCTGGATAAGCAAAGTCAACGGGGAAGCCAGGTTCACTTAATAACTGTGTTGCTAATTTAACAACTGCAGTGATTCAGTTAATAAATGTGGCAGGAATAATCTTTAAATGGGACAAAACTCACTTAACAAAAGTCTCACTTAGCAGCATAAATTCTGGACTCCATTGTGGTCGTACATTGAAGACTACCTGTACTGTCCCTACATTCCCTATTCTATGTTGACAACATTACAACTAAAAGTTAAGTAACATATGAAAGTTATAGTTGCTGATGGAAATTTTGTACCATGAATTCATGTGAGGCAAATCTCTCACTTTATTTCAATTTCCCAACAACAATATGCATACAACATATCTTTTAGGGATAATGCACTTTGGTAATTAGGAATATGAAAGATGATGATCCAGAGACTTAGAAAAATTTGGCCACAGCTTGGGTTGCGTGCATTTCTCAAGGACTGAATAATATAATATAATATAATTCAAATTCAAATATCATGCTTGCCTTAATAATTTTCTGCTTAAGAATTAGACTTAACACTTGAGGGATTCTCTGGATCTGTCTAATAATGGTTTCAGGAATTCCAAGTCATAGGTAAAGGTAAAGGTTCCCCCGTACATGCATTCTAGTCGTTTCCAACTCTAGGGGCCAATGCTCATCTCTGTTTCAAAGCCGAAGAGCCAGCGTTTGTCCGAGGACGTCTCCATGGTCATGTGGCCGGCATGACTAGACACCAAAGGCTCACGGAACGCTGTTACCTTCCCACCGTAGTGGTCCCTTTTTCTACTTGCATTTTTACGTGCTTTCGAACTGCTAGGTTGGCAGAAGCTGGGACAAGTAACAGGCGCTCACTCTGTTACGCGGCACTCGGGATTCGACCAGCCAAAATACCGACCTTCTGATTGACAAGCTCAGCGTCCTAACCCACTGAGCCACCGTGTCCCTATTCCAAGTCATACCTAATAGCAATTGCTATAACACTTATATATACCGCTTCATAGTGCTTTAAGCAGTTTACAGAGTCAGCATATTGCCCTAAAAAATCTGGTCTTCATTTTACTGATCTCAGAAGGATGAAAGGCTGAGTCAACCTTGAGCCAGTTGGAATCGAACTCCTGGTGTGTGGGCAGAATTAGCCTGCAATACTGTATTCTACCCACTGCACCACCACGGCTCTTTGGTGCTGCCCATCTGTCCAAGTCTTAAACTATGTATCGTGCTGAAGCTCTGAGAACATTCTGCTTGGAGAGTGGCAGAGCGTTGAATCACACTGGTATTCTTACAGCTTGATAGCATCCCTTATCAAGATAAAGTTCGGATAAATGTATTGCTGAATAGTTTAACAGACATTTGGAAAAATTCCAGATGACAAAAGAAAGAGCAAAAGTCAGTATGTTCTCCAGATGCCATTAAATAACTCTCAAACGTATTGTATTATTCTGGATGTAGAATAATATTCTGACATTCCAGTTATTTGGACTGTAGTTGCCTTTTATTCTTTGCAGAAAGTCCCCTTTATGCATTAATTATACAGACGGACTCTGCCATATCACCAGCAACAAGAACATAATACTGATTCTGGCATCAATCATGCCACTATCACTTGACCATTTTTATTTTCATACATACGATTATTATTTGAAAAGAACTAAAGTACAATGGAATATGTTGTTATTGTTCTGTCCAATCAATTATTTAGGGAAAAATGCCAGGGATTGTGTTTATGAACATAAGAGGTTTGTTTTCCTTCAAATATAAAAGATAGCAGAATCAGTTCATAACTGCTACCATATGTCAACAGATGTAAGCAGACTTTTGTTAGTAAATGAATGGGAGACCACCAAGATCAATAAGGTGACTCGGAATTTGAAAAATACATCCTGCAAGAAGGCAGTGGATGATTTACATCAATACTGTTAACAAGAAAACTGCAAAGTTGTGTTGATACAATCGCATGAAAGTTGAGCTAGGCTTTTAGACTTTGCATTGTATTGGATTAACACACTTAACATGGTCATGCATATTTTAGGGAAAACTGGTTTGAAAATGTTTGATCTCTGTTGTGTAAATATTCATCTAAAATAGATGAATAACTTAGCACTTGTCCTTGGTTTCTATGACCTGATTTAGAATTTGAGCTTTCCCCAGATAAACATATTTACTGTGTGATTTCTAGAAATCTGCGTTCATTACCAGTATCTGGTGAGCGAGAAATCACTTTGGATGATTTCTTGATACAATAAAGTTGCCACCTAATGAAGTTCAATTGCTTTTATTAATCACACTCAATCAGTAGATCCAGTAGAGGAGGAAGTCGATGAAATTTTTAGTAGGCTATCTCTGGTTATAAACAAATTTGACATATTTTTGAATTTTGCAAGATTTACATGCGCAGTAGAGAAACATCTTCGGAAATTGTATTCTGAAAACAGCTGAAATTAATAACTAGAAATATTAGGAAATATTATTTTTATTCTTGCTAGTTCAACAGAATTGTGTAAAAGGGGTTGGATGCCATCTATCAGTAGGATTAATTCTGAAACCAAACAGGAGATTCAAGAATTAAGAATGAAAATAGTAAGATCTGGCTAGGGACTACAGCGGATAAATATCTAGAAAGAATTCCCCCAGTGCACCCCCATGCAAGTGGTAGTTAGTGACTCAGAATATTATTCATTATTCCATTGTAAGCCTCCCTCGTGTGTTATGGTAATGTGATTCAGTATGGAGCATATGCACTTCATCAATGCATACCGATTATACAAGCACATACAGAGAACACATGTGAACCCACCCTGATTAGAATCTCTTAGACTCACACACATATATACATGTAGGGCAACATATATATATAGCTAACTAGATTAGTCCCTGAGGAAAATGTGAAGGTATGCACACACATTACTACATTACGGAAATGAAAATAAAGCTGCAGGTAAAAGTGCTAGAATTTCAACCATGGTTTCCATGCATTTCCTAGCCTGCTTGCCTTAAAGAACTTCATTTTGCCAGCAGATTGAATTTGGGAGGAGATGACTTTTACTTATTTGTTAGATTTAAATCCTGCCTTTTCTCAGGACCTCAAGATAGCTTATTTGGGGAGCCTCTTTCATTTTATCTCCACAACAAGACACCTTTAAAGTTAGGTTGAACTTGGAGAAACTCACTGGCCTAACTCAATAACCTTCCATGGCTAGGAGTAAATTTGAACCTGACCTTCCTGGTCCTGGTTGAATATTTAACCATTGCCCCATACTGTCTGCCTACTTACGCCCATGTTTCCCCGAAAATAAGACTGGGTTTTATATTAATTTTTGCTCCAAAAGATGCATTAGGGCTTATTTTCCAGTTAGGTCTTGTTCTTGGGGAAATACAGTACTAAATGCGCCTGTCTTGCTGACAATCTTAACTGGGACTTATTTTGGGGGTAGGGCTTATATTATGAGCATCCTGAAAAATCACGCTAGGGCTTATTTTCCGGTTACCGTAGGTCTTATTTTCAGGGAAACAGGTACATCCTGCCTACAGTTGACCTCTTGTATTCTAACTAGTAGGATATTCCTAATCCTCTTACTGAAGATGCCAAGATGACATTTATTTCCTCCCTGGTGATAAAAGAGTAATCCCCAGTGTAGAGACCTGTATGACAGAAATCTAATTCACAAAGTAAAAAAATGACCCAGTGAAAACAGCTACTAGTAAATTATAAACAAATAAGACAATGTATTCTCTCGCTGTGTATTCTCATCATCATTATATTATTCCCATGCCTGTGTATATGTACAAAGAACCTGATGAACTCATTTCTGAAGAAGTGGTAATGCTTGCTAATCTTAGATGTCTTCAAGAAGGATTCAGCAAACAAATTATTTTAGCTACAGCCTGTGTGAAGCTACAGATCAAAGGCAATTTTATCAAATATCTCTTTGAATGGAATTTTTCAACTGAATCACCAGATTATTCTGATGAGTTGAATCAGTTTTGCAATTGGATGGATGTTTGTACATATACGCACATATAGATTTGTAGGTGAGAATTTGAATGATTTGATTTGATAATTCAACCATGTGAGTAATGTAGTCTTGACACTTTGAATTAATGAACAGTTTGCATTTAATTGGTTTTTTTTAAAGCTAACTACTCTAATTGGAACAGGACGGATTTGCAGATGCCTATTAAATGTGCTAGTCAAAACTTTGCCAGATTGTTATCTACTTTTATTATCAGATTCTAGGAACGGGCAACAGGAAATGTTAGCTTCTCACAGGGACCTACATTTCAAGAATTCCAAACTGATCAGCCAGGAAGCTCTGCTTTGTTGGTTTATTTCGTTTTAAGCAACCATTAACAAATATCATCTGGGATAAAGTAGTTCTATATATGTGTCCTTTCAAGTAAGTTCTTTCAGTATGATTTATTCCCATGTAACTATATATGTGGTTCTGGATATCTTAAGTAAGAGCAAACTGTTTCCTGATTTGCAAAATATGCCCCAAATTTCAGTTTAGAATTAAAGGTTGTTCAAAGGGAACTATGTTATATTAATCAACAACTCAGAGATCAAATAACACTTCCCGTGTACCATAATTCTTTAAAATACTTTTGTGTGGTTTGTGAATGAAGTCATGGAACACGAAAGAATATAAATTTTAGAAAGGATTAGAAAGGGAGCATGTTGCATTGTGGGGTTATCAAAAGGACAACTTAGCTATAAAATGAAACACATTTAAATGATATTTCAGGCACCAGCAAAAACTGAGCTGGGTCATTGCTGTTGATACGGAGACCACACTTTACCTGTGACACTAAACAGGCCACTAACTACCATTGATAGAGGTGAAGTCTCTAATCTAGAACTAGATCTCTGGTGCTTACTTTCTTAGTTTTTGTGGCATAAAACGAAAGTGGTTTGACACTGTCCTCTTCTCTGAAGCTTTTTCAACTTCCCTTGGGATTTTCTAGTGGTCTTTCATCCAGGTAGCCTGAATGATTTTAAGCCTTGCCTTAACTGCTATGTAGGAAGAGGCTGAGATATTCTTTTCTTTCTGTATTGGATAGTGAAAATGGCTCTTTAACAGACCACAAAGCCTCCTGGTTTGAGAAGTCATGGCACAGTAAGAAAAAGTTCATAAACTCACCTTACATGTCTGCATAAATTCTTTTCTATTTTTTTAAACACTGTAGCAGCCCGTTACTCCAAATGAAAATGACATAAGATAATCCCCTTCATTACTGTATGTTCACTGAAATTCTAAAACTAAATTTGGGAAGGAAATATCTTTTGTGGGGTAAGTCCATTATTTGCACAGTGCATTCAGTGTCAGGTAGTATGGACTGTGCTTGTAAGTAAAAAATAATTCCCTGGGAAGGCAGGGGAGGGGAGAAGGGGAGGGGAAAACAAATGATGTACAAGTTCAATGGGGAAAACTAGTTTATAAATGTTTGTAGAATAGGGGAAGAGACAGCTCCTTCTTAGGTACATTTCAATATTTTTTTTCAAATTATAGACTGTTCTCTTCAAGCTCAAAATCTTTTATCTGCTTGTTTGTGTTATTCCTCCTTTCCTTTGCCTCCATATGCTCTTTTTCAATATTTTCAGTGTTCTTTCTGAATTCTCCCACACCGCTGCTTGTGAGCATCTCTCACTGCTGAATTAAGTGCTATCCCTTGTCCTTGAATTAGTGGAAGTGCCAATTCCTATCCTGCCTGTGTTGTCTGTGCTGACTTGCTTCCAAAGGGGATTATCATGTGGACGTCTTGTTAAGTAAAGCTCTTGGTGGGTCCCTCCTAACTTTGCTTCCCAGTTCACCTATCCTCAATGTCATCAGTCAATCAGTGGGAAAATATCTGCCATTTGCAATAGCAATTTGTATGGATGAGATGAGATCTGATGGCTATGGCAGAATATCCCGGATATGTTGGCACTTTGAGCAAATGTATTGACGGCTATGGAAGTTATAATTTAAATACCCTTTGAGGGTATTTTTTTCAACAAGGTTGGAAAAAAAAGCAATTAATTGGCCTTTCATATATGATAGGGGCTGCAAGTAGGGAAATTACTTTTTATATATTGCATAAAACCAGAAACACCTTCCATTTTTGCCTAGATGATGGGACGTAGGATACAAGCTGATGTCATTATTGCATGTGGGGCTCCCAGTATCCGACAGTGAGGAAAAGGCACTCTGCATATCTTTTAAACATGGTTTCCTTCATGAATAATGGACTTCAATATTAGATGTAATGCCAAGGTAAGCTTTCGCAAGCGCCAACTTCCTGAAAATTGGTGTGGTGGTAGCATTGTTTTCAGTGGACTTGTGGAGATAACAGAGTTGAGAAAGATGGCTAGACCCTTATTACCCTCATTACTGCACTCTCTGGTAAGGATACCAGAAGTCTGGCCAAAGAACGACATCTCCTCCTTTATGTCCTCATGTCTTCTGTACAGCAGGCATAGTCTTAGGATCAAATATTGCCTGGATCTTTAAGTGTCTGGGAGCAGGGACTGTATTTGTAACAGTAGTAAATGAAACTGTCATGTGTTGTGACCTTGTGAATTGTCTTCTTCTTTCTTTCCCTCATCGATCAAAGGACTCTTCAATCTAGATTTACCTAATTTATTTCCTGATTCCTGCAATCAGCTTCAATCTAGTCCCTTCAAGTCTATGATCACCGTAACCTCTAGATCACATGACTTGTCATACATTTGGTGAAACCTGAAAAGAGCATTGTTGATTCTCTATTAGGCTATCCTATGTTCTTGAAAATAATGATTTGTTGAAAAACACAGCCAGTCCTCGACTTATTGAGCCCAAAATTTATGTTGCTAAGCAAGACATTTGTTAAATGAGTTTTGCCCCATTTCATGGCTTTTCTTGCCCCAGTTGTTAGGTGAAACACTGCAGTTGTTAAGTTAGTAACACGGTTGTTAAGTGAATCTGGCTTCCCCATTGACTTTGCTTGTTAGAAGGTTGCAAAATGTGATCAGGTGACCCCAGGACACTGCAACCATCATGAATATGAGTCAGTTGTCAAGCATCTGAATTTTGATGATGTGATCATGGGGATGCTGCAACAGTGGTGAGTGTAAAAAATGGTCATAAATCACTTTTTTCAGTGCCGTTGTTACTTTGAATGATCATTAAATGAACTGTTGTAAGTTGAGGACTACCTGTACTGCAATTGAACAGCCAGATTTTCTAATGATGGAAAAAAAATAATTTCAGATCCATGTAGGTCTAAGTACTTTTTTTGTAGTAGTTTTTCAATATCATTTTGGTCTTGGATGCCAAGAAATTTAACCAGTTAGTGTATGCTCCCCGCTCTATTTGTTCTCTTTTTCATTTGTGTATGTCCTCCTTTGCCTGTTCAGATATATTATAACCTTATCACAGAAGAATATGAACCTAGTTACTTTTACTTTCATATATCAGCTGAATATTCCTGCAATCTCATAGCTGTGCCCAGTTCTTTCAATGGGAGAAAGAACCTAAAATTTTAGGTATCAGTAAAGAGGCATAAAATACAATCACATAATATAACATAATAATATGAATAGAATCCAGATAACAATGGCAATCACTAAGATTAGCATTAATCTTAGTGAAAGGTGGGTTGAATAAAATAGAAAGAGGGAATCTGACAACTTGGAAAGGTTTGCCAGGGTTCTGGTCAGATAGAAGAAGTGACAAATAAGCATCTTGATTTCTGTCATGGTATTTCTTTGAGCTGTTCTCTCATGGGAATATGTGCTGCTGTGAGGGATGTTTTTATAACAACCCTGCAGGACTGAAGAGGGCATTGCATCCAACTTGGCCATGATATATTTCATGCAGAATTTCAGAGTTAGAATAGAGGAGAGATGGAATGAAGGCCCATTTGAAAAGAAATCCACAGCGCTGGATAATATGCTTAGACTGGTTTGGAAATCAGTATCCCAGATAATGCTGCTTAAGATGACTCCTGGCATTTTTAGAGGCTAATGGGCAGAAGATCTCCAAAAAGGGACCTAAAGACCGAGTTGGTGAAAGTTCTTGTTAAAAATAAATGAGAAATTAATGAGAGCATACTAAACTTTGGCAGCCACAAAGACCATACCTGTCTGTAACCATAAGGCAGCATTATTGAAACATCTCAGAATTGCAAGGATAGCTCTTATAAATCTGCTTCCACACTATTCCTCTCTCTCTTCCCTCTGCTCCCTGGTTTGTGATCTCCCATGCCTCTTTGTCTATTAACCTAACAAAGTGTCAGCTGAAATCCTATGACCTCTCATGAATGATCTTGTGAGAGCCAACAAACTTCTAATAACCTAGAACAGTTTTCCTTATATTTGCCTCCTGTTTGTCTTTCTGCTTTAGACCACTCTTTATATGGCTTCACCATGCAGTATTTCTACTATCTTATGCACAATTGTCAGAGTTAGCTGAGGGAAATCTGGGAAATTATCTAGACAATTATCTAGGTAATCCAGGTTAGAGAGCACTGTGCTTGTTTTCTTGTGAAAAGATTATAACCCCAGTAGGCAAAGACCATTTTGCTTCTCTTCCAATACAAAGCAGTGCATAGCTTAGTTTGGCATCATATTAATGACAGAATGCAGCCAAGTGTAAAAATAAAGATATAAATAGCCACTCCTAGAACCTGAGTGCAAAAACAGAACTAAGGCGTTACAGAGATGTCAGTAGTAAGTAGGTAGAAAGTTGCACCTAGGATATATATATATATATATATATATATATATATATATATATATATATATATATATATATATATATATATATATATATATATATATATATATATATATATATATATAGATATATATATATATAGATATATATATATATAGATATATATATATAGATAGATAGATATATATATATAGATAGATATATATATATAGATAGATAGATAGATAGATAGATAGATATACACACACATATATATATACATACATATACATACATACATACATACATACATACATATATATATATATATATATATATATATATATATATATATATATATATATATATATAAATAATTTTTATTTTAATTCCATTTATATCCCACCCTTCTCCGAAGACTCAGGGCGGCTTACAAGCTTAGCAGTAGCCTTCATTCTATGTATATGCCTGCTTATTAGGGCATATATATATATTTACTTCTGTCCGTATTTGCAGTTACCAGGACTGCATAAATTAAATAACACTAATTTGCACAGTAGAAAGATGTTTTGGACATGAGATTGAAGGTTATTAAGGACAATGGGAAACTAGGAAAAGGGATCCCAAGAGATTCTCTTGAAAGAGTTCCTCCTCTCTTTTTTTATTTTTATTTTTATTTTTGGCCGAAGACACATAAGGAAAGGTTTGGGAGAAAAGAAGCTATCCAACATGTTGCTATTTATCAGCTAGCTGTATCTAATATAACTATGCATTCATTTTGTTTGTTTTCATTTCCTGTGTTTTTGAGATTAGCAAGAAATGTTTGGAAAAGAGATATATTTGCCATGTGACTGCATAAAGTAACCTACATAAGAATAAGAGTAAAGCATTGAGTTGTGCTTCAGGTTACCTGTTTTACACCATTACAGATGGAAATTAGAAGCAGCCCACATAGCAGAACTCTCCTGCCCCCCCCCCGCATTAATTAATAGAGTTAAATAAAAAAATTCAATTTTCTTTCATGCCTTCTCATTTGACCCAAAGGATGTAATGCAGGCTCAAGGGCTTGTTGTTGTTTTTTCTAAAGAAAGGTTACTTGAGTTCTGAAACATTACCAGAATAAAGAAAAACCTATTTTGATTCTCTTTGTCTCATGGAATCAACATAAGGCATGTGACATGGCCACAGTCATTAAGGAAAAGACAAAGTTAGGTGGCAAAATGGCGGGAAAAGGCCACGCTGGCTAAGAGGAAATGGGAATTTAATTCCCACACATCAGGAGCCACTAGGTCAGGCCCTTTGGAACCAACTTCCCACGGAGCTTAGGACTGCCCCCGACCTTCGGTCATTTCGCAGGGACTTGAAAACCTGGTTTTTTGAGCTGTCTGGCCCAGACTGAGGGGTTTTAATTATTTATTAATGGGGTTTTAGTTTAAATTCAGGGACTTAATTTAATCTTAGTTTTAATCGATTTTAACTTTGTATGTTATGTATTTTTAATTTTTCCCTGTAAACCGCCCTGAGTCCTACGGGAATAGGGCGGTATACAAGTTTAAATAAATAAATAAATAAATAAATAATAATAATAATAATAATAATAATAATAATAATAATAATAATAATAATAATAATAATAAGAAGAAGAAGAAGAAGAAGAAGAAGAAGAAGAAGAAGAAGAAGAAGAAGAAGAAGTTGGAAGGGACCTTGGAGGTCATCTAGTCCAACCCCCTGCTAAGGCAGGAAACCCTATACCATTTCAGACAAATGGCTGTCCAGTCTCTTCTTAAAAACTTTGTAGATACTTTAACACAGTGCAGAATCCTGTTTGATACGATGGGCAGCTATATAAAGACAGAAAAAAGCAGGGACCTGATATTTCAAGCAGATTGGTCATTTAAGTATAGTTTTCTTTTCTGTGGTAATTATAGCTCTACTTGAGTTGTAATTATTTTTAAAAGGTTCATCTGTACATATACGCGAAATGTGCATATTTTGTAAAATCTTTGTTTTATTTTATCTGTACATGGGATCTGGATAAATTAGCCGCTGTGGACATAGACCTTCCAATGAAATGAATATTATGCTTTTATGGAGATGGGTTGTATCTAGAAAGCGGCCCCCTAGCTCTCTCTATTAGTTTTTCAGAGTTCACTTCCAAAATTTTGTGAGAGGTTTATGGGAAAACAGATTTGTTTTCTCTTGCAAATTAAAGTAAATGGTGGGTGACATTTCAAAAGGTTTCTGGATAATCTGTGGCTGATCTGAACTTTAGCCCAGATGTTGAGCACAGTGTACAGAGACTGCCGAGAATGACAAAATCAATAAGCATATTCTTCATCAAATAAACCGCTTGCTGCAAGGCAGCCCTTCTAAATTTCAGTGGAAGTCTTGTAAGGATATTTAGCTCCCATAGAAATTGTCCATAAGTCAGCACGTATGAAATAATAAAAAGAATTCATGGGAAAAACATGTGATGTGCTCTCATTGACTTCTAGTGGGATTGTTACTTTTTGCACAGGAACTCTGAACCTTTTGTTTAAAGGATGTAAGAAAGAGAGCCAAAAGTAAATATGGAAACAAAAAGTTATTAGATCTTTCAAAGAGTGGAAGGAGCAGAAAGTACATTCAGTTTATTTTATACAAATCTGTTACACTTAAACTTGAGTTTTCGCTACATATGAACTTCCTTACTTAGTATTAGCAATATGTGGGGCCTTTTTTTTTTGTCATAGAACGCACCAGAAAGGAGTTCCGGCACCTTTTTTCAACGGATTTTCCAGAGTTGCCTTGAACAAAATCCTCATCTTTTAGATACACTAAAAATTGAAGGGTTTTTTTTTCAACTACAAAGGTAAACCTTGTAGGGTAGGCAAGGCAGGTTGTATGATGTATGTGAGTTCCGGCACTTTCCGGCAATATGCATAGAATCATATTAGACTGGAATTTTGAGAGGTTTGTACTCAGTGGTTTCTCTAACAGGAGAATCAGTGTTACAGTGTTACAACTGAGTTTATTCAGGGAGGGTTTTGGTGCTACTCCCGGAATAACGTATATTTCAACATGATAGAAGCTTCTCCCACACAGCTCTCAGAAACAGCTCTTTGCAATGTAACTCCATCAGAGATGTACTGTATACTGAAATAAGCAGGGCTTTTTTTCTCATAGAACGCCCAGAACGGAGTTCCAGCACCTTTTTGGATGGAACCTTTTAGGATAGGCAAGGTGGGTTGTATGACATGTGTGAGTTCCGGCACCTTTTTCTTTTACAAAAAAAGCACTGGAAGTAATGTTGTATATAATTCTAAACTCAATAAAATTGTTTACTTTTTACTTCAGAACTATCTCTGAGTGCAGCTACAGCACATCTCATACATATCAAAAGACACCAGACGAGATCAGCATTGTTGCACAAAGAATTTTCTGACAAAAAAAAGACAAGTGCAAAAAATGGGATCAGGGACATGTAACTAAAACAATATCCAGAATCTTCAGTTATGGTATCAGGAAGGCCACGACTGAATGAACTAAGACTTGCAAAAAATGCCAAAACTTTAACAAAAAATGTTTCTTTCAATGTGTAAGGAACAAGAAAAAAAAATCAATGAAATAATCAGTCTCTAATAGAAGAAGATGGCAAAAAGTAATAGGCAGCAGGGATAACTTAATGGCTCCCTTCCATTTGTCTTTATGCAAAAGCAAAGAATAGCTCAACTATTAAAAGCAGCATGGTAGCAGACAGACCAGGAATGCAGGTCAACATAGATAAAACAACACATATCCACTTTAACCAAGTTCAAATCACCAGGACCAGATGGTTTACATCTCAGAGTACTGAAGGAGCTGGCAGATGTGTGATCTCGAAACCACTGAACAAAATCTTTCAGAGCTCCTGGAGCACAAGGGAACTGCTAGAGGACTGGAAAAGAGCTGATGTGGAGGGAAAAAATGGATCCAGGAAACTTAAGATCAATCAGCTGGAAATTCTGGAAAAGATAATCAAAACAGCAGATTGGTGAGCATCTATAAATGAACAAAACGATCACTAGAAGCCAGCATGGGTTTGTTAAAAACAGACTGTGCCACAGAAACCTTATTGCCATTTTTGATAAAATTAAATTAGTGGATGAGAGAAATGATATGGATATAGTTTACTTGGACACCAGTAAGGCATTTGACAAGACCACAGCTTCTTTCTTGGTAAGATAGATAGATAGTACCACCACCAGATGAATCCACAGTTCACTGTCTAACTGCACTGAGCATATAGTCCTCAATGGGACTACAGGTAGTCTTCAACTTATCACCACAATTGAGCCCAAAATTTCAGTTGATAAGCAAGATAGTTGTTAATTGAGTTTTGCTCCACTTTTATGATTTTTTTTGCCACAGTTTTTAAATGTATCACTGCAGCTGTTAAGTTTGTCTTTTTCTTAAATATTTGTGTATGTATTGAGACTAGCATTCCACATCTTTTATCTTACAAAATTCAAGAGGGTATTCCGTTGTGTGGTTCAGGAAACCATTTCAAGATATGGACTTTATAGAAAACATTATTACTTAAGTAAACTCTCTATCTTAGAAATAAACATATTCACACATTCGTGAATAAGGTTTAGAGAAGACATAATGACGAATCATATTTATAGTATTGGAACTGGGCAGATTTAAGCCCATCAGAACTAAATGCATGTATTTCTCTTTATTTCATACTTAGCATTAGCAGAAAGTTATTCTGCCATTTTGAGAATTAATGGTATGGTCTTTTGGTCTCCGGACTTCATAACAAAGGTGTTTTAAGACTTCATGTAATATGTGAACTGCCCAGCCTTCAAATAAATACATACATTTTATATATTTAAAATCTCACAGTTTATATTAATGTAGAAATTGTAATTTTCCAAGATAAAGGGACAGAAAAGCTAAAATACCTAATACATACCTATTTTGATTATACCTTTAACTTGGATTTCAGTTACATTTATTTGATAGACAATATGCTTATTATTTGGGAGAAAAATACTCTGAAATTCCTTCCTTCCTTCCTTCCTTCCTTCCTTCCTTCCTTCCTTCCTTCCTTCCTTCCTTCCTTCCTTCCTTCCTTCCTTCCTTCCTTCCTTCCTTCCTTCCTTCCCCCTCCCTCCCTCCTTTCAGATTTGCATGTTATTTTTGATTATTTGTTGATGTAAAATTTATTGTAAATAATAATAGGTAGACAGTATTGCTCAATTATCAAAGCATAGTTTTAATTAATTAGCAGTTTATTCACACTAATGGGTTTCTTGTGTGTCGACATCAAATTATTTATAATGCTTTATTATAATAAAGTACATTAAGATCATCACTTCTAGAAAGCACTTGAGTGGGACCTGTGCTAATTGGCTCAGATTAATGAACAGCCCATTATTGGATTGAAGATATATGTGGTTATATTCTAATTAGGCCCTCTCCAAACTGTTGTTAAAAGATACCTTAATACATTTATTCACCTTCTTAAATTTTAAGTTATTTTTATACATGTTTGGGGATTACTTTTCTCTATCCAATTAGAGATGTTGTATTGGAGTGCTGTTCTCCACTGACCTTGATTTATTATAGTGTGTTAACTTTACTTTGGATAAATAGATACAATACTTTAGTTTAAGCAATAGCTTATCATTGACTAGCTAAATACAATATGGAGAATTATGTGATATAGCTGCTGCTATGTTGTACACTTACATTGCTAGGGCAGGAACTGGATAGTTGGACTTGGAAAAAAGTAATATTTTTTATTTATGGAACAATCTAGTGAGTATTAAGGTAGCATTCCTAGGGTTATAATTTCTTAAGGACAAGCTGTTTCCCTTTGTCAATGTGCAGGAAGGCCTTCACATTTTTCATAACCCTCTCCTGAAGTTTGAAGTGGTGCAATCCAGGCAAAGCAGCACCAAATGATCTCCGGAAGGCACAATTTAAATCACAAATACATCCTGGGAAAGAATGAGAATTTCAACACAATCTTTCTCCTTTGATTTAAAACCACAAATAAATAGAGACCGTGTGGTTCAGTAGACAAAAAGTTTTCTCAGGACAGGCAAGTGCTTGGATCAACTCTCATTGAACTATGAAACTCATTAGTTGGCCTTGGAGCACTTCATAGCTTTCATGTTAACTAAGGTTGTCAAAGGTTAACGTGGGAGCAAAAAGCAAAAAGAGGGCTAAATGTGGTTTGCAATTATTAGACAAACAAATCATTTAAATAGTAGATAGTCTGTGTTGTTAGAGTTAATAATAAATATTACATAATATTGTGGTATCTGATTTATTTTTCACCATCACCAAGGAACAGGGAAGTGGGTTAATTTAGAATCTCAGAGATGTAGCTTTTTTTCTCTGCAGAAACTTCTTGGAATAACCTTTATTCCCTCATTATTAGTCAGTTCACTTGGGATGATTAATCACATACAAATAATGCATTTGTAGTGAAGCTATGTTAATTCTGTATAAATCACTAACCTTTGCTTCTAATCAGTGCCAAGTTGGGCTATATGGTTTTATAAGAAAGGGGTGGATAGCTGCAGTTTATATAATATATTATATTGCAAATAATGTCACTTGCTTAGTTTGATTGGTTTTTTTCAAAAAGCAACTAATAATTTTTTAATGAGCAGACTATGAACTTTTTGATGTACAACAATGTCTCCTAAGCAGCAATGTGATCTATGTTCTAACCATCAGTTGTTAGAAGATGTTTAGAAAATTATATTTAATATGTTCTTTGTTGCTCTTAATGAGCATGTGCAAATATATCACACATTATCTCCATATGTGTTGTTCCCCATTATTACAGCCTACTATTATGGGAAACATTTTAAAGTTTTGTCTAAGGATAGAACAAAAGAAAAACCACTCATCTGGCTCTAATGTTAAGATGCTTCATCTTCAGGATTTGAAGTCCGTTCTTGAAACCCATTGAGGGATTTACGCTCATATGATTAGAATCCAAATCTTTTCAGAGATTTTTTTCGCTGCTTATCAGTATCGTCAAAAGGTTTGGTAGTCTATGGATATTGGAGATCTGTTCATAACATCAGTGCTCAACTAGCCCAGCCGAATTTGTGATAAAACCATATTACTTTCATCATCTGTTTTGTCTTTAAGATTAGTCTGATGCACTGATAATTGATACTAGAAAATAAAATGCATTTCTTCTGCAGAAAATCTTAGATGAGATTAGAGATTTATATTGATCACTCAAAGTCATTTCCCATAATTTAATCAACACATTTAAAATGTTTCCTGTTGTAATAGCCTTAGATAATTTATCAGGATTTCTTGGTAAATAAACTTCAGAGTTATTCCACATCTTCAGCACAAGCTAGAATAGTCTCATTATTGCTTTCATGATGATAAAACTTAAGGGATAGTATAATTGATAGTGGGATGGAAGATAATCTAAAATTATCTCTTTTTGTATGATCAGTTTGCTGTTTTGTTGTTTCTATTTTTGAGCGTTGTGTATTTCAGTTCTTCAAGAGTATTATTCTCATAGTGATGAAATGATATTGTTGCACTCTGACCTGAAACAATATGGAATTCCAGAGTTTGCCTTATGGCACAATCCTGCACATCTCTATTCAGAACGACGTCCTTTGAATTTAATGAGATTTATTTGAAGATAGGTGGAATTTCTATCCTATTTTCTATAGCATGAGAAAACACTTTATAGTTTTTTCTTCTTTGGTTACTTATGAGGTTATAGTTGCTGACAAACAGGGACCTGAAAAAGTTCTCTGTAGAGTAGAATAGAATAGAACAGAGTAGGAAGGGACCTTGGAGGTCTTCTAGTTCAACCTCTTGCTCAAACAGGAGACCCTATGCCAATGATGGCAAACCTTTTAAAGGCCGAGTCCCCCCAAACCGCCCTGCCCCCTGCTCTGCCCCGCCTCACCTGCCTGCAGGCCACCCACCGCCTCCATGGCCTGCCACAGCAGATTGCACAGGTGGCCCTGCAGCGCCATGGTGGCCATGCCCTCCACCCGCACCTTGCAGCATCAAGTGTGTGCGATGGGGCATGATGGCAGAGTCTTGTCCCTACTGCCCAGCTGCCATGTCCTTGGCTGTGCTGCTCCACATGGGCCGCACCTGGGGGTAACTCTTCTCTGGGGGGCTGCTAGTGAGGAGGGGGCTGGGAGGGAAGGTGGGACTGGGGTGACAGTGTGTGTGCCCACAGAGAGGGCTCTGAGTGCCACCTCTGGCACGCGTGCCATAGGTTTGCCACCACTGCCCTATGTCATTTCAGACAAGTGGCTGTCCAGTCTCTTCTTAAAAGGTTCCAGTGATGAAGGACCCCCAACTTCTGAATCTCTTCCACCACTTTTTAAGAGAGGGTTGTTTTTCTTAGACAGGACTGTGTTACATGTTTATTAACCTAGGTTCCCAGAGCCACAACTATATTTAGAAAGCATACACCATACAGATTTTTGGATCCTGCCCTGTGTGCTACTCCTTTTTAAATAAAATAATAGCATAACTCTATCTGTTTGGAATTCAGCCTCATCATGAAAGTGGGCATAGGATTGTACCGTAGCTGTCTAGGTTTTTTTTAACCTACTTCATCCTTAGATGTGATGAAAAGAAAGAAAAGTTGATTTACTAATAAATTGAGTTCTGAGAAATGCAGGAAATGTATAGGCTTATCCTTTGGGAACAATTTACTGAGGGTGCCAGCAGAGTTTGACGTGAACAAAGCAAGCACTAAGCTGTGGAAAATCCCTGTTGCATCTGTTTTAATGCTGGGATTTGCCTGAGAAGTTACATGTAGAGTTCTCAAAATATACTTTGTGGTCTCTTGGAGATTAAAATTGTATAATAATAAAAGGGATCATGATAATAATGATAAATACTGCACAATGCAGCTTGAGCAGAGCCTCTAAAAAGTTAGTTCAAGAATTTTGGCTACTGTAGTCTGGATAAACATGAAATGTGATGTTATTATTTCTAGAACTTTCTGTTTGATTAGCTGTTTACTAGATTGCCATCAGAACACATTCCAGGAGCAAGCATGTATTAATAATATTTATTATCCATCAGAATACATAAAGTGGACGAAGCAAGCAGTATCTATGGAAGAACCAGAAAATGCAGCTAATCCCTTGTAACAATTCTTCCTGGCTCCAAAATAAATGGGCAAATGATCTCTCTTCCTTAAATAAAGTGCCTTTTTGGAAAAGTTATAGAGTTGTTCCCCTATAATTAAACATGGTGCACTTGGTTTTTCCTCAAGGTAATCTTGGGAAAATGGAATGTACCTAGCATTGATTCTTTGGTTGCCAGAGTCGCTGCTTCCCACTTAAAATTTTGTGGAGTGTTATAGCATAAGTATTATAGTTAGAATAGTGTATTTTACTTGGCTTGAATTCAAAGGAAAAGATACACAGGTCCACCATACATACATTAAGCGTGAGGTTTACTTCCAAGTTCTACTTTAATACTTCTACATCATAAAAGAAACAATGGTACTCTTTAAAGCTGTCATCTATGTGTTTTTCTTTCCTATATTTGCTTTGTGTTCACTGGTTTTTTTAGGACCTGAAATCCTCACTATGACTTCTCCTTCTTGTCTTGATATTCATGAGAATTTTTCTTAAGATAACTTGTTTATTTAGTAATGTCAAGATTTGATCTCAGACTACCTTTATCCAGAGCATATGCTATATCATTTAGCTACGGCCCTACTCTCAGTGTAATTCTATCCACATGAGCAACTTACCTGTATACACATAATCAGAGGGATATATCGATTTAAAAGATATCCCTTCATTCATTTAGGTGCTGCTCTAGGAAATTTCTGATCTCTTAGAATGTTTTTTAAAGGATAAGTTTTGTTAGTGATGGAAGTGGGGAAATAAAAATCCAGCAAGTCCAGACCAATATGCTTTCTTATTTCATGTTCAAAGTCTACAACTCTCAGTTAAAATCTGGTCTTCTATATACTGTGTTCCTCTATTCACCATTTTCTTAGCGCATGGCTGCGTTTTCTGCTCCTTTTCAAAATGACTGTTATTGACTTGATATATCCCTTTAACAGCAACTCTGTATCACTGTTGACATTTAATTTTCAGTTTAAATGTTTTAATTAAAATCTGACATCTTTTGGCATGATAATGAAAATGGCCTGGAATTACACTTGCAGATTGCATTTACGTGAATGTATGAATTTGTTTGAAGAAAATTGACTTTACATTCATTCCTGTAGCAGCAGTACTGTAATTTGGCTACAGAGAATGCTTTCTTGGAGAGAGGACCAAAGTTTCTAATAATATTACAGATATATTAGACTACCATAGAAGCAAAGTAACTAATGTCGCTTATTTATCTATATTAACTGTGTCTTCATTGATTAAGCTTATGCCAAGCTTCAGCCAAAAATGTAATTATTCAAATAATTAAGAAACTCTCCAGTGCTGAGTCAGCAGCTCATTATCTGACTGCATTATCTGAATCATTTTGCCTCACTTGCTACATTTTAAGGAATGTGAGCTTCAGATGATAGTCATGAATGAAGGCAAATATATGTGTCCCAGGATAATTTTTCAGGATCCAATCTGGATCAACCAGCAGATTAACCTCTGGTCCCAGTGATCATCCCAGATTGGATCCTCCAGACAATAGTGATCGTGGGTAACTATCACATTTCCTCACAACTTATTGGCTACTTTCCCTATCAATGTTAAACAAATTAAATGAGACAAGTAAAGACAGGTACTTATCCAATGCTTTTTGGCAGGAAGCTCTTTTATAATCTGGACTATCCCAAGAAACATCTCAGGAATATGGAAAACACTAATCCTAAATTTACTTAAGTACAGAATTTGTTTAAGTATAAAATAAATCTCATCAATTTCATTAATGACTGAGAATGTAAATAGGTTATATGTACTAATGAACAAAATAAAAATACTGTACACATCAACCACTTCTATATTTTCCCCCTCCCTCCCCCTGGTTCATTACAATAGACGTAAAGTACTGATATTCTGTATTTTCTGTGGAAGAAGCTGTGTTCACATATTTGCATTTCATATATAAATGTGTTCAGCTTTTCTTTGTTTTCTGTTGGGCAAATTTTTAACTGAACTGGCAAAAATATAAATAACTTAAAGTACTTTTTTGTGCATGCCTTGGCATTTTATTTTTAAAAAATGAACACTGGATTGTCCATCTTGCACTACTTGTAGAGTGATTATCAAAGTGAACACTGAGAAACAATTGTAAGGTTTCTTTTTTTAAAAAAATTCATCTATTCTCATGCAATGTTTTCTCTTTATCCCCATGAGGAATTCTACTATCACCCCAAGGAGAAGCTTACAATCAAGTTCCACTGCTTTTCCCCATTGGTTATTCCTTTTTCTTTAAAAAGGTGGTGCTTTGGATTGTCAAAAGCAACAACAGTGTTAAATCCTGCTACATACTGGATGATCTTATGGATTCTCCAGTAAAGGCTTCACCCAGTGTTACCAGAGTTGCTGTGAAATACCTTGTCCATAAATAGCTGGGGGGGGGGGAAACACATTTTTCCCCCTGCACTCATCCGTCCCTAGTCTGACTACTGTGTAGTCTCTGCTCTTCCACCTGTCTTCCAAGTCTTATATGGGAGGGCTTATAAACTTACAGCTGCACTCCATAGAGTTGCTGTGCCAGTGTCTTGCTTTCCAAAAGCTTCAGAACAAATGGCATTCCTCTAATGTGCAACGCACAACCTCACCCACCTACTGAAGTGCTCCACAGTTTGAAGCTCCTGTTTTCTCAGTTATATCCCAAGGTCATTTTCTTCTCACTCTCCAAAGGTCTGAAGAATTTCTTTGCCATCTCCTGGGGCCAAGGCTTTTTATTTTGGGAAAGAATATCAGAGATGTTTCTTTCTTGCTCTCTTCCTTTTAAATTTAAGCAGTTTTATGACGCTGACATCCCCTATAACAAAAGGTAGCAAATTTAAAGATGTGCCACACTATTTCCTTGGCATCTTGTTTTAAAGTAGGAAGCACACAATCAGATGAGTGAAAGCAAAATATTACATTTTTCAAAAACTGCATAGTGACTTCCTAAAGCAGATGCCAAGTAACTTATTTCCATGGGAAATGCTGGAAAGGTATCAAATAAAGAAAAAGAGTTCTAATTCAAATTCATTGAACTACATCTTTTTAAATGCGGTATTTATTTATGATGTCCAGGTTTCCATTGATTAGGCATTATAAACTGGGAATCAATATTCATACATAAAATGATGAACACAATTTTACAAAATCACACACTAATTCTATCTCTCACTACCATAACTAAATACCAAATTCCTTTTCCCCTTATGGATAATATATTCTCCAAAATACAGATAAAGCCAAAATAATCTGGAACATAGGATATGGTTAATAGCCAGTAGAATAGCTGGTTAACAAATTACTGCACTGAATACTTAGTATTAGAAATACAGATAACCACACAGCAAGGTGTACTATAATTATTTGGATGGGACACTTCAGTTCCTAAACCCGCCAGCTGTCCGTCATTTCATTTGTGCTTCAGTGTTAACTCTTTGCCCTTTGTATAATTTATATATATATATATCTATATATATATCTATATATCTATCTATCTATCTATATCTATCTATCTATCTATCTATCTTTCTATCTATCTATATGTGTGTGTGTGTGTGTGTGTGTGTGTGTGTGTGTGTATAGTTTGAATCCATAGGTCCCATTAGTTTCAATATGGGTAGTCCTTGGTTTATGTCCATTTTCAGTGAACATTGAGAGTTTCAATGGTGCTGAAAAAAATGGGGGTATCACTGGTTCTTGAAGTTCTGGCCATTGTAACGTCTCCAAGGTCACTTGAACATGATCTGCAGGCTTGGGTGCCCAGCTCACTATTATGCCCTTGCAGGGAGCCACAGGATCACCATTAGTGATTTCCAATGCCAGCTTCTAACCAGCAAAGTCAATAGGGAAGCCAGTGGGGGAAGGTTGCAAGTCACTCTGAAAAATCTTTAGGACTGCATTATTTAGCAAGGGCAATCCCAGTCCCAATTGCTGTCATAACCTGAGGACTATCTGTGTGATGATGCTACAATAATGATTTACAGTACAGTAAAACACTTAGCCTAAAAATGAACTATTGTTCATATATCAGTTGCCAGCCGTGATTTTTTTTTGTTTACTATGATTGTCACCTTTCTATTTTGTATTTTATTTGTAGCTTGTCATGAGATCAGAAAGTATTGACTTTTTTTTTCCTTTTCCTTGACAGGATCCTTCAAAATGTGGACGCAAGAAAACAGTCTCCTTCAGCAGCATGCCCTCAGAAAAGAAAATAAGTAGTGCAAGTGACTGCATCAGCTTCATGCAAGCTGGCTGTGAACTGAAGAAAGTCCGGCAAAACTCTCGTATTTATAATAGATTTTTTACTCTTGACCCTGATTTGCAGGCACTTCGCTGGGAACCCTCTAAAAAGGATTCAGAGAAGGCAAAACTTGATATTTCTGCGATTAAAGAGATCAGACTAGGGAAGAACACAGAAACATTCAGAAACAATGGACTTGCGGATCAGATTTCGGAAGACTGTGCCTTCTCCATAATTCACGGAGAAAATTATGAATCCCTAGACTTAGTTGCCAATTCAGCAGACGTGGCCAACATTTGGGTATCGGGTTTACAGTACCTGGTTTCTCGTACTAAGCAATGTTTGGATTTGATAGAGAGTAGCCAAAATACTCCACGGTTTGCTTGGCTTACCTCTGTATTTGAAGCTGCAGATGTTGAAGGCAATGGGATTATGTTGGAGGACACAGTTGTAGAATTAATAAAACAGCTGAACCCGGCCTTAAAAGAGTCCAAAATCAGATTAAAATTTAAGGAGATTCAAAGGAGCAAAGAGAAACTAACAACTCGTGTAACAAAAGAAGAATTTTGTGAAGCATACACGGAGCTTTGTACAAGACCTGAAGTTTATTTTTTGCTAGTACAAATATCTAAAAACAAAGAGTATGTAGATGCCAAGGACCTTATGCTTTTTTTAGAAGCTGAGCAAGGGGTTGCAGGTATCACCGAGGACATTTGCCTTGATATCATTCGTAGATATGAATTTTCACAGGAAGGGCAGTTGAAGGGTTTCCTTGCAATCGATGGATTTACACAATATTTGTTGTCTCCAGAATGTGATATTTTCGATACCTCACACAAGAAGGTTGTTCAAGACATGACCCAGTCTTTATCACACTATTATATTAACTCATCTCACAATACCTATTTGATAGAAGACCAGGTCCGAGGGCCAGCAGATATCAATGGCTATATCAGGGCACTGAAGATGAGCTGTAGAAGTATCGAACTGGATGTTTGTGATGGGCCAGATAATGAGCCCATCATTTGTAACTGTCATAATAGGGCATCACCTTTGTCCTTTAAATATGTAATTGAAGTAATCAACAAATTAGCCTTTGTTTCTTCAGAGTATCCTCTTATTCTCTGCTTGCAAAACCACTGCTCCATACAGCAGCAGAAAATCATGGCTGAACATATGAAGAAGACTTTTGGGACCAAACTGTACACCGATGCACCACTAGTATCAGAAACGTATCTGCCATCTCCAGAGAAACTGAAAATGAAAATTATTATCAAAGGAAAGAAACTGCCTTATGGTAAGGATTTATTAGAAGGAGAAATCACAGATGAAGATGAAGAAGCTGAAATATCTCGCAGAAAGTCTGAAGAATATTTAGGGGACCCAAAAATGTCCTGGCTATGCAAAGAGCTTTCTGATCTTGTAACTGTATGTAAATCAGTCCAATTCAAGGATTTTGAGAACTCAATGAAAAATCAGAATTATTGGGAAATGTGTTCTTTCAGTGAAGGAGAAGCCAGTAAAATTGCAAATGAATGTCCAGAAGACTTTGTCAATTATAATAAGAGATTTCTGTCTCGAATATATCCAAGTGCCATGAGAATAGATTCCAGTAATGTAAACCCACAAGACTTTTGGAACTGTGGTTGCCAGATAGTGGCAATGAATTATCAAACACCTGGGCCAATGATGGATTTACATACTGGATGGTTTCTACAGAATGGGGGTTGTGGTTACGTCCTTCGACCTTCTGTTATGCGAGAAGAGGTGTCTTACTTCAGTGCAAACACAAAAGGCATCGTCCCAGGGGCTTCCCCACAAGTTTTACATGTCAAAATCATCAGTGGACAAAACTTTCCAAAGCCCAAAGGAGCCTGTGCCAAAGGGGACGTCATAGATCCTTATGTGTGTCTAGAAATCCATGGGATTCCCGCAGACTGTACAGAGCAGAGGACTAAAACTGTTCAGCAGAACAGTGATAATCCTATTTTTGATGAGAGTTTTGAGTTTGAGATCAACTTGCCAGAGCTTGCCATGATCCGCTTTGTAGTCTTGGATGATGATTATATTGGTGATGAATTCATAGGCCAATATACGATTCCCCTGGAATGTTTACAGTCAGGCTATCGACATGTACCTCTGCGCTCCTTTGTAGGGGACATCATGGAGCATGTTACACTTTTTGTGCACATTGCAATAACTAACCGGAGCGGTGGAGGGAAGGCCCAAAAGCGTAACTTGTCGGCTAGAATAAGAATGAAAACTAGAGACTATACTATGCTGAGGAACACAAGCCTTAAGATTATAGATGATATCTTTAAGCTCGCAGTACACCCACTGAGAGAAGCAACTGACCTGAGGGAGAACATGCAGGTAAGGAAAACTGAGGGTTTTTTTATTTTAATAATTGAAAGCTTGGTTTAACAAACTATCACATGAAATACAAATATTGGTGCTATTCCTGGTTGTTAGGTTTTTTTTTAATAGCCAGGATTATAATCACCATTAGTAAATTCAAAGAAATTGCTGTCTACAGTTTCTGTCTTTATAGGGTCAAAAAACTGAAGCTTAGGATTTTTTTGCTTGCCTTGAAGTTGGAGGCTTCCAATTTCTCTATGTTATTCTTACTCTCCTGAATTTTTCTACAACAATGAGCTAGTTTTTGTTTTTTTTAAGTGCTCCTCTGGTTGAGAAATTAGATTACAATGAAACTGCACTATTATTTGAGATGCATTGTTTGTACACTTCTATATATAATTCTTATAATAGCCTTCCCATTTTTCTGGAAGGGAGGATGCACATATACAGTGCTGGATAATACAATTCTGTGAGTGAGAGAGAGGGCGGGATTGGGAGGGAGGGAGGAAGAGACAGACAAATTCATAAAATTTGGTGCTGTCCCATGAATTCAGAACTCTAGAAAGTAGAAAATATTACTAACTGCAGATCTACTTCTGCTACTCAGAAAATATTATTATACTTAGGAATCCACGAAACAACCATAAACCTGCACTTATTTAAAAATAAATCCCCGCTAAATACAGTGAGATTATTTTTATGTAATCAAGTTTGTAATATTAAACTCTTCTGAACTTTTATCTTCTTCCCAAGCTCGCCCTCAGTTATACATGAACTTGCACGTATAAGTGTCTTTTTAAAGCATCAATTCAATTGTTTAGATAAGCTGTTTCCTCTTAATTTTTCATTTTCAAGATATTTAGAAAACAAGGCTTTACTTGTAGGAGAGTCATGGAACATTTCCCATCACAAGAGCAAATATATTAGTAATATGTTCAGTTACTGATAAATATTTTTTGTTCTCCCACAGTATGTAGACTTCAGTGATTTATGATTGGAGACCAAATAAAAAATAGCAATGTGACACACAATATAAAACAAATAACAAGACAGATTCATGACAGACTGTTAAGGCTGTTTTGGGAATCCCTCTGCAAAATGGTCACCAGGCCCCACACCTCCTGGTGGTGGCATTGCTACTTTCCTGGAAATTTTTAGTGAGAGATTGGAAAGTAAGAAGCAGCTAATTTCCGCATTTGACCAATTCATACAGTAGGAGAGGTGGGGATATAAACTCTGCATACCTAGTACAGAGGAGGAGCCAGTGGAGTATGATAAGCGTTCCTGACTTATTAGTGATAATAGCATCAGAACAAATACAAAATCATTGCATTAAGGGAATGCAATTAAAGCTTTTCACTTCCAATATGGAAAGTAAGGGATTAAATCATGCAAGCGTGAAGTATTCTTCTGGGTAGAAAATGTATTGTTCTGTAGATCGAGACGGCTAAAGTGTGGAAATGATCTGTAACCATCGCAATCATTAAAAAGGTTGACATCTAACCCAGTATGCCTACTGATAAATGATACATTAAGAATTTTTATGTAAAACTGAATATTAACTGTCTCAAGAAAAGATTTTAATTGTGGAACAAACTGGTTTTAAGTGAGGCTTTTTGATCTGGAAGAAACACATCGACATTTTGAAAAAAATGCTGTTTTATTCACCTGAAAACAGATTTCTATTCAATTTTTCCTGAGGCAAAACCAGCTTCTTTCCTCTATTGGCAATCATGAATAACAGCTAATCATTATGTTCTGTGAAGATATCTTACTCCAGTCCAATGTAACATTCTGCCATTCTCACACCCTTAATTTGCATGCAAACAGGCGTTAAGCAAGGATATATCCTTTGCCCCATCTTATTTCATTGCTATGCTAATGGTGTTATATGGACCATTTCTAAACTTGAATCTTGATGTCCACTAAAGCACAGATTACGGTAATTTCTGTGCTTCTTTATACTGATAACACAGACTTTTTTTCTTGAAACCAAGATGTGTTTTTTTGTCTGTGTGAGTGTTAATCAAATACTATCTGGATAAGGATTTGGAAAGAAATCATTCCAAAATGAAGGTGTTCCTTTTCACTGAGAAACAACAGCAGTAGAAATAGTAAAGTAGTGATTTTCAAATTGAGCAAGCAAAAAAGCTGTTCCAGTACTCAGGTATTTTCTCCCAGCCCTTCTCTCTGGACACATGGGACCCATGAGACAACAGTCCTGGCTTAAAAGGCTGCAAAAAACAATTATTACATTTGCCAGATGTAATGAGAATACTTCAGTTCCTGCTGCAAAATAATGATAAAGTTTTGAGGTTTGTTGTTTTAGTGTTCAGTTTTGCATTGATTCTGTCCTCTCTCCCTCTGAAATGATTTAATTCAAATGTATTAAGATTCTATTGTAATTGCTTTCTTCTATTCCCAATACTTTGGATAGAATTAAAAGAATCTGCCACCTTAAGTATTGGCTGAGACAATACTTTTAGGGTTTTTGGCTGGCTCAGCAGATTTTTGATAAGTTTATTTATGCTTGGGGAAAAAAAAACTTTTGCATTTTTTTTCTTTTGTGCCATTTCTTCTTCAGTTTTAACATTATATATCTTGATAGAGCTATGCTGTTACGATATGAATAATGGGTGATTTCATATGTTGTATTACAATGTATATTGCATTGTACAGAAATATAGAAATTCTATGCAGCTTACACTTTAGGATTAAAAACAATAATAACAAAAATAGATAAGCAACCTAAAGAAATAATATGTAGTAATATGTTTGGAGGGGGAATTGCAAATAAATTCAGTCACAATTATAAGACAAAAATCCAGTATCAGATAGCAGATCATACTCTATTCCAGAGTCCCCTGGAAGAGCTAGATTTTTAGATCTTTATAAAAGCATAACTTGGTCAGGCTTGTATGCCCTTCAGGGGGAATGCAGTTTCATAGCATCTTAAAGCCAGAGAAAGCTAGATTGCCTAGATCAGAGGTGGGGAACCTTGGCTCTTTTATGAGTCATAAAAGAGCCAAGGTTCCCCACCCCTGGCCTAGATCTTCAGAAGAGACATTGATTTACAGTTTGTACCAAGACTATCTCAACTCAGGCATATCTTACTATCTGACAACAGGAGAAAGTTGATCCTATAGGAAGTTATGAAGTTATGAAGGGCTTTATAAGTGACAACCAACTTCTTGAAATGCATCTTGAAGATCACCAGCAACCAATGCAGCCCACAGAGTCAACCTGTGTAAAATGGAGAGTGTCTGTAACTATTCCCACTGCTGCATTCTGGACCACCTGTAACTTCTGAATGATTTTCAAGGCTAGTCCCATATAGGGTACTCTAGTTACTAGTAGTCAGGACAGGAGTTAACTAAAGAATATATGACTGTATGAAGGACCTTCCAATCCAGGAAATGTCGCCATTGGAAGGTGTTCCATTCAAAGGCCATTGTGATCACAACTGCCAGTTGCTCATTGAGCTGGATCCAAAAACCCTGGAGGATCTTCAAATTATGCAAAGTTTCCTCTGAGAGACTACAACCACATCATAAATTAAAAGTGGTGAATCTCTGTAAATGGACGTTTCTTAATTTCAAAATGACCAGTCTTGTAGAGTTGAGCCTAAGGGTATTTGTCCCCTCCAAATCCTCAGCCCCAGGAGCTGGATGTCATTGCCTGGATAGTCAAAACTTTTCTTTTTTCTATAGCTGTTTCAAATCCCCCTATGTATCTTTCCGTATGTAAGAAAGTAGTAAGAATCTCAAGCTGGTGGTTTTTAAGTGCACTGAGCTTGCTGGCTGGCCTAGAAAATTCTGAGAATTGCAATTCTTGAAAATCTGGAAGGTTCCAAGTTGGGGAAAGCTGTGTACAGCAAAACATCTGCTGTAATTAACATAAAATGAATGAGCTTGTAAAATTTGCACTTAAACAGCAATGTTCTGCTAATATTTGTAGGTCAATGAAGAGAATGGCTTGCAAGCATTCTTTTTATTTGGCCATAAAGTTGAGGTTTGCTTAAATTCTTATTGGGAAATTGTTGGATTTCTTTATACAAAGAAAACCTATTGTAAGCTAAAAATAAATGTTAATATTGCCAAACAACGGAAAGTTGCCTCTTCTACTATTATAGGCTGTAATCAGTTCCATACACACAGATGTTCCATTCAATTTCTGTTCTGTTTGGATTACAACTATAGTAGCCAAATGTAGGTTCAGAGCCAAGTTGGCTGGATGCAATTCAGGTGGCTTTTTCAGGACTCACGTCTGTAAAGGAATGCTGTATCTCGCCAAATTCCTTACTGCTGAATTGTGATAACCAACAAAAAGTGTTCCTCCGAGTTAGGGGTTAAAGGTTGTAATAGATCATGGCTCTGTTCAAACTTCTTCAATTCTTTCTTTGGTAGACCCAGATATGGAAAGGCTGTGCAATTTGAGACCCGTTAAACAAATAATCCATCAGCAAAAGCCTATAGCCAGCTACTAGACATTATCCCTGCATTTGTATTCTCTGATATAGGACCCAGATTGTTGGGGGCAATTAAGCTGACTTTATAATAATGCCACTTGGGTGTGTGTGTGAAAGCCCTAATAAGCAGGCATATACATAGAATGAAGGCTACTGCTAAGCTTGTAAGCCGCCCTGAGTCTTCGGAGAAGGGCGGGATATAAATGGAATTTTTTTAAAAAAATTAAAAACAAACTCCTTGTGAACTGGATGGTGGGTTGAAAGCAGCATTCTGGGTCTGAATTACAAATGGATATGATAACAGAGAACATGTGATTAATTACTAAGGCCCAATCGTAAGTGCAGTTCACATTTGTTTGTCTTTGTGATTAATCATTTATTGTGGTATTCAATCCAAGTGTCCTGGGTTAACAAAGACAATCTAAGCTCAGAATCAGTTGGATACTCATTTATATCAGTGCTGTAGCTCTTCTCTCATAGAAAGGGCCAGGCTGTCTTCCAACTTACTATACCATATGGGAAAAGAGCACCACTTACTGAGTACCATCCCTTCTCCCCCCCCCACCCCCCAAAAAAGCAAGAGTGGAGAAGTCATGGGCCCTATACAGCTCCATACCACCAGACACAGCACCACTGAAACTCAGAGGTATATGAGTTTTCAGAGGCCCATTAAGATTTTTCTTGTATTTTTATTTCCAAAAATAGGGGTGGAAATGGGAGAATAAGAACGGGAGTGGAAAGCCTCTGAAGACAAAGTACTGTAATCTCCACCTTTAATTTTTACTTGTTTCCCCAAATGGTTTAAAATATTGTCAGAGTTCTAGGCTGTTTGAAGAAGAATTGAAAGTTATTATTATAGATGGAAATGGGAGCAGTTTGCTTACCAGAGGCTTTCTGCTCCCATTTGTACTCTTAAAAGCTCAGAAAAACAGGTCAAAGATTAGCCCTGTTCCTGTGACATCACCACCTTTCTTGTAATATCACCTAAAACATTGCTACTCTACTCTTGGATCTAGAGTAAGGTTAGGTTTCCCATTTTGTAAGACTTGGCTCCAGTAATTATTTACTGTAATAACTAAAGGCATCGTGTTTGAAATGTAATTTGGAACAAGATTTTGGGATTGAATTTTTATTTTCAGTACCTGAATGTATAAGATCTCTTTTAGCCTTCAGGAAAAGCCTTAATACTTGGCTATGCTGACTGTCATGGGGCCCTGAAAGAGAAGCTATTGGCTGGAGCTAATTGGTGCACTTTAACAGAGAAGGCACCCCCCACCTCTCTGCTCCAAACCCATGTTTTTACTTAGTTTTAATTTTTGTAATGTTAATTCATTTTATATTTATAATTGCTTGGATATTTGTATATTTTATCTCAATGTAAGCCGCTCAATCTCGTTGAACTATGAGATGGGTGGCAAATAAATTTAATAATAACAACAACAATAACAATAATTTGAATACGAATGGTAGCCCTAAGTGTGTTTAGGACTGTTGTCATTTGCAAGAAACAAATACAGAAGAAAGCAAACAAAAACATTTCATGGTGAATATTGGACATTATCCATGCACTAGAGGATGGCAGATAGCAGTTTTTCTCTCATTGTGCTAGGTTCAGTCCACTTTCTTGGCTCCGTAAATGGTCTTTGCAGCAAACCACAGGGTCACCAGTATAATGATACATGCACAGTGATGTCATCACACACATGCCCCCATTACATACTTGCATCCTAGTGTCTGGCGCAACTATGTAAATTATGACCTACGTGTGTTGACGCTGTCACTCATATTTTCATGATTTGCCTTCTCTTGCTCTGCACCCCATAGAGTGTTGTCCCTTCAGTGCTGCAACCCAAATTCTCTAGCTTTAAATAAAAGCTAAAAATACTAAGTGAATATGCTGGGTGTACCATTTCTTTCTCTTCAGTGTCATAGTGAATACACTGTGGTTCTGATTTGGAGTACTTCAAAGTAGTTGAGCCCTTTTAAGTGTGCTATTTTGGTTTGAAAAGAAATGTACAGGGACTTCCTGTTTGGCAGCCGTCGGGACAACTGGGAAAAGCCGGTGCTCGGCTTTCCAGCTTGGTTTTTCTTTGTCTACCGATCCTTAAAGGGTCGGAAAGTTGCCCTGGAGGGGCAATGAAGGAGGAGGGATACTTCAGGAGCTCAGATCAGGGGGCACCCAATCAGTGCGAACTGTAGGACCCTCTGAAAAAATGAAAATAAAGGCTGCCGGGACAATCCAGCAACCCTAGTCGTCTCCAGTAGGAAGAAAAGGAATATAAATCAGCTGATTCTCAACTGTGTGCTGAAGCTGGGTGAGCAAGAATTTTTCTTTCCTTCTCCTTGAGGATTATAAATGTTGTGCCCCTGATGGGAAAGGGCTGAAAAGTAAAGACCCCCAGAAGAATTAAAGTTAAAAGCAGCGAGTAATTACAAAGAAGGGGAAAGACTCTTTGTTAAAAATATCGGACATTGATAAATAAGCCAAGGAGGACATCTAGTGGCGAAAGAAGAACAAAATTTCTGATATATTGTGTGAATTGAAAAAATTGTTGATTGAAGTAACCTTGACAAAGGACACCTGCAAATGATAAGAGTGCCTTGGTGTGAGATTGTGAGGAAAAGACTCTTCAAAGTTACTTTTATTTAATTTGGCTAAATCTAAACATGTTGTTTTGGCTTTAGACTGTAAGCTGTAAAATGACTTCATCAAATATTACCAGAATTATGAAGAAAACCTCTTCTGCACCCTCAGTAGGACAGTCTAGTCCTACAACACAGGGATCTATTGAAGCAATGTTGCAACATGAAAAGATAAGCACTGCTCAAAGTGAAACACAGATTTCATTAAAATTCCTTCAAGAACATATGTTAAAAAATCAAGAGGCATTGGAAAGAAACCACCTGGAAATGCAGGAAAATCACAAAGAAACACAAAATAAACTTGAGAAAGTAAGTGAAGAAATTTTGAATATAAAGGGAAAATTTGAATCTCAGAATCAAATGATAATTAAAAACCAACAGAAAATACACAAAATTGAAGAAAAAACAGATGAGAACAATAAAAAGATAGAAATGTTATTACAAGAAAATGAAAAACTAGAGAATGCAATTAAGACTTTAGAGATGGAAAAAGCGGAACATTATTTAAGATTTCAAAGTATCCCTGAGGATAGAGAAGAAAACATAGCGGAGGTGATTATTGATATCCTGGAGGTTTTAAAGGCAGACAGAGGAGAAATTCAGCTAGAGGTCGATGAGATATTTCGCATCAATTCAAGCTATGCAAGAAGAAATAAACTGCCAAGAGAAGTACATGTACGGTTTGCAAAGAAGACAACAAGAGATGAAGCACTACGGAAAGTTAGAGATGAGCCAATACAATACAAAAATAAAGAAATTGTGGTCTTAAAGCTGATACCCAAGAGAGTTAGAGACACACAAAGACAGTATCACTTTCTGACCACGAAGCTGATTGCCAATGGTATAAACTTCAGATGGCTGATGCCGGAAGGCATCTTAATAAACTGGAACAATACAAGATATAGATTGGACTCAATCTGGAAGGCAGAAGATTTTGAAGTAAGGAATAGGTCAATTTTAGATGAAGGAGTGAAACTTAGCCAAGGGGAGAGTAAGGAGCAGAAACAAACAGAAGAGAGGACCCAAGGAGCAACTGCACAAACAGAAGAACAGAAAGAGGAAGACGACCAAAAGGGCGAGGATGAAGGACTTGCCGGAGAACAAAGGACTACTAGATCTACTAGACCTAAATATAAATAAATGGAAATGGAGAAAGAAAACAGAATCTTCTCAGTAAACATAAATGGACTGAATTCCCCAATTAAAAGAAATAAGATTTTTAGGAAGTTACAGAAATTGAATTTGGATATAATCTTTTTGCAAGAAACACATATAAAAGAACAACATCATAAATTATTGAAATATACAAAAATTGGGAAACTTTATTATGCATCAGCGCCACAGAAAAAAAGAGGAGTCGCTATATACATTAAAGAGACAATAGATACTAAAATGGTATATTCAGATAAAGAAGGAAGAATTTTAATTTATCTGCATCAAAAGCAAATATTATTAGTGGTAATTTATGCACTGAATAATAATCAAGAAAATTTTTACAAAAACCTACATAGGAAAATAATAGAAATGGAGTACCAAAATATTTGCCTACTAGGAGATTTCAATGCAATAATAGATGGAAAAATTGACTATAAAAGTAACAAAACAGGGAAAAGTGGAAGAGGAAGATTACCTAAGACATTTTTTGATATAGCGGAGGAAATCGGAATTCAAGATGTTTGGAGGGAAGTTAATCCACAAAAATTGCAATATACTTTTTATTCAAATAGCCAAAAATCTTGGTCAAGGATTGATATGATTTGGATGACTGCTGACGTGAGAATGAACGTACAGGACATTGAAACAGAAACAGGCATATGGGCAGATCATAATCCTTTGAAAATGACCTGGAAAGGAATCCAAAAAAGGCCAAGATGGACTTTAAATCGTTCCATATTAAAAGAAAAAGAATTTATAGAGTTAACAAAAAAAGAAATGGAATTCTTCTTCAAAGAAAATAAAAAAGAAGACACAACAGTACAAAATGCTAAAGCGTACTTTAGAGGTATAGCTATAACGTATATGGCAAGGAAAAATAAACAGAAAAAACAGCAATATGTATTATTAAAAGAAGAATTTGGAAAGTTAGAATTAGAACTGCAAAAAAATCCACAAAAAAGACTTTGAAAAGAGAAATGGATATAATAAAACATAAATTAAATCTGTTAGACTTAGAAAAAGTGGCAGAACAGATAAAAAGAGCGAAACAATTTTTTTTAAATGCCAATAAGCCGGGAAGATGGTTAGCTTATAAACTTAAAAAATAGAAAGAAAGAAAAACGATACATAATTTACTCTATGGGAAAAGTTATTTACAATATAAAAATGAAGAAAAAAAGATAAAGAATTCTATAAGGAATTGTATGATAAGGAGGAGACTTCAAGAGAGAAAACTGTAAAATAATCTTCGAAAGATTTCAGAGACATTTAAAATTATGTTAGATGAAGGGGTTACAATGATGGAAATATCAGAGGCCATAAAGAGACAAAAAAAATGGGAAAACACCAGGTCCAGATGGGCTTCCGGCGGAGTTATATAAGAACTTACAAGAGATACTAAGCGAACCGTTGAAAGACGTTTATTAGAAGCTAAAATGCCAATGACGTGGATTGAAGCAAATCTTTCATGGCAATTTATGATTCATCAATTACAAATAATGGATTTTGGACAGAATTTTATAAATATGGTAAAAACAATATATAACAAACAAACAGCCAAAGTGATTGTGAATGGAGATTGTACTGAGAGCTTTGAAATAAGAAAAGGCACAAAGCAAGGATGCCCATTGTCCCCTCTGTTATTCATTTTCACTTTGGAAGTTTTAAATCGAAATATAAGACAAGATACAGAAATTAGAGGGTTGGGGATAAAGGGTGAAACATATAAATTACAAGCATTTGCTGATGATTTAGTATTAATTTTGGAAGAACCCTTGGAGATGATCCCTAAATTGTGGGGGAAGATAGAACAGTATGGAGAAATAGCGGGATTAAAAATAAACAAAGAAAAAACTAAGATAATAGTTAAGAATCTTACGGATAAGCAAAAAAGCCAATTGTCAGAATCAATAGAGGTACAGATAGTGAAAAAGGTTAAATATTTGGTATATATTTATCAGCTAAATGCTCAACAATAAAAGAAGACAATTATACAAGGCTATTGAAACAAATAAAGCTAGACTTGGAAAAGTGGAAGAATTTACAATTGTCAATACTAGGAAGAATTGCTACAGTTAAAATGAATATATTGCCTAAGATTTTATTTTTATTTCAAACAATTCTGATAAAACTTGAGAAAAAATTCTTCCAAGAGTTGAATTCATTAATTTTGAAGTTTGTATGGCAAGGAAAGAAAGCTAGAATAAACATGAAAACGTTGCAAGATGCTAAGGAAAATGGAGGCTTTGGTCTACCCAAGTGGGCTTTGTATTATCAAGCATCTGTATTAACATGGGTGAAAGAATGGATAATTCTTAGGAATAAAAGGTTGTTATATTTGGAGGGACATGACTTACAATTGGGGTGGCACACTTTTTTGTGTTACGGGAAAAACAAAATTCGTAAGTATTTTCAAAATAATTGTATTAGAAATGCTTTGATAACAGTATGGGAAAAAATCAAAACTAAAATATATGTAAAAATCCCAGGGTGGTTATCAATGATGGAAGCTTTCTCACACCCAAATTTGGTAGATTTTGAAAAAAAATTGGGCATACAGAGATATTTTGAATACTGATGGGACATTAAAATCAAAACAAGAGCTGGAAAATCAGGGCATCAACATGTCAGGGTGGGCACTGTTACAAATACAAAATAGATATGAAAAAGATGTGAAACTGTATGGAGTTTATAAAGAACAAACTGTATTTGATAAGATATTGTTAACTTCTGATGAGAAATTAATTAAGAAAATGTATAATTTTTTGTTAATTTTAGAGATGGAAAGTGAACAAACTAAAGAGACAATGACGAAAAACACTGGTTATAATATAGAATTAGAAAAATGGCAAAAATTATGGGAGAGAAATTATAAACTGATAATGTCAACTGCGTATAAAGAAAATTTATATAAAATGTTTTATAGATGGCACCTGCCTCCAGCAAGATTAGCAAAAATGTTTAAAAATATGTCAGATAGATGTTGGAAATGTAAACATAATTCAGGTACATACTATCATATCTGGTGGACATGTGATAAAGTAAAGGCCTATTGAAAAAAATACATGCTTGGTTAGAAAAAGTATTAGGAGAACATGTAGTATTTAATCCTGAATTTTTTCTATTAGGTATAATACCAGAAAAGATTAATAAGCAAAATTCATATTTGGTTCTACATATTACAACAGCAGCAAGAGTAATCTACATGCAATACTGGAAGAATGAAGGAATACCATCAGAGGAAGAAGTAATTAAAAAAATACTGGAATGCGCTGAGATGGACAGACTAACTATGAGGCTGAAACATAAAGAAGAAACAGAATATTACCAAAGCTGGAATTTATTCTACAAATTGCTAGAGGAGAGAACCAAAGAGTAGGACTTGGTTATGTATTAGCGTTTTTTGAACCCAGATCACACGCTGATTGAAAAATTAACATATGTATGTAGAGAAAATAATAATAATAAAAAGCTTACTTGATAAAAAAATATAAAGTGGTATTAACACAATTAACAACAACAACAACAACAAAAGAAATGTACAGAGGTATTTTGAGTTTTATAGAAAAGGGTATGTTACTTATGGTAAGCCATAGTTCTCTTCAAAAGCAGTCAAAAACAAGATGAATTGGTGTCAAATTCGTTGTGAAAATTCGTTCTTGCAGTTTATGTGTCCTATTTGAGGTATGACCCTCTAGAGGTCCTACCAATACTAAATGTGGTAACCATACTTGTCTTCTTAATTTATAACTTATGGTAGTCTGTGGAAATTAAGATAGCCTTTGAAGCCAACAGTGCCATCCATCCCTGCTGCTACCTGCGGTGGCACTGTTGTCCAATCATGGAGACACTAAGAATATAATACTGATTCTAAGTCTCACCAGTCTGTAAAATACTGTACATGGTGATAATAGTTTGCACTGAGAATAACTGGCTTTTCCCCCTCTTATTTTCAATAGAATTCCATTCTCTCTGTGAAAGAACTTTGTGGCCTCCCACCGATTACCAGTCTGAAGCAATGCATTTTGACCTTGGTTTCACGGCTTGTGAACAGTGACAGTGTCCCTTCAGTAGCTCTCTGCATGAAGGACAACTTTCCTTATCTAGAACCATTGGGAACTCTGACAGATGTGCAGAAGAAGGTTCTAGCTGCTTATGACCAGGTTTGAGCTTGCCTATAGTTTTTATTTGCATTACAAAAAATATTTGAATTTGAAAGAAGGAAGCAGGCCATTCCATCTGCCTTGCACAGTACAGAACAAGAGTATGCTCTATTGGATTTTCTATTAGTGTGGCAAAAAAAATAAGCTTTTTGTCAGAAGAAATCCAATTCTCAGTCACATTTTAATAAGGGTTTTAACAACCGATCCACAAATGTTTTAAAGAGCTAGATATATTTAGCTCACCAAAGAGAAGGTTAAAGAAGACTTGATAGGCATCTTTAAATATTGGAAGTGCTGTTGTGCAGAATACATGAAAAGAGACAAGGTTAAACAAGATCAAACTCAGTAAATGGAAATTTAGGAAGCATATTTTTGCAGAACATTTAGAGATAGTTTTTAACTTCAGAGGGGTTTTTTCCTGTGGAAAAGACTATTTTAAATGGTGATATTTTTTTCTGGAAATATTTAATCAAAGTCTGGATATTTTAATGATATTCTGCACTGGATGAGGAATTGGAATAGCTGGTTCTTGACATCAATATCCAATTTTTTGATTCTGTGATTCAAATTGTCACTGAAATTACTTTGGGACAGAAATGGAACAGTGGGCAGATTTAAGAGAAGAATTGATATCAGTTCTAACAAAAAATACCTCCTATATTGGTAAGAAGGGAAATTTGGGGAGTTGATGGGAAAGGCTAATAGAAAGCAGTGGAGAAATTGTGACAATGAAAGACAAGAGAGATATGCCGAGGAGAGTGCATTCCTGAACACCAGCTAGTATGTATGTATGTATGTATGTATGTATGTATGTATGTATGTATGTATTTAGGATCTGATGAGAACATGACAGAAAAGCTGTCAGAAGATAGAATGAAAACTTAATCTCCCACCCCTGGATAATCTCGATCATACTTCAAGCTGGGAAACAGAATCCTAGGCCGTGCTAAATTCAAAAATGCCATTAAGCTTGGCATTCAGACAAATCAGAGATCAGTAGACCCATAGAAATAAACCACATTTACACACCATTCAAAAGGGACAATTAAAAAAGCTAAGAATGAAATCAAAGGACCAGAACACATCGTATCCATCACTCACCATTCATATAAACGCGTATTAACACTAGGCATAATCATCAATCAGAAAATGATAGTCTAATCAAGGAACTACCAAGGTGAAAATCACACTCCCACCAACATTGCAGAACAAGCCTTTGTATGTAAACTGGGAGCAAAGTCCACGTTGACTCACATTGAGGATGTTACCTAGTTTGTAACGAAATGTCTGCAGACAAACAACTAAGTTCAGAGAGCACCAAAAACTCCACAGTAATATAGATTTTTTTATACATTGCCTCATATTTGATGATTATTCAACAGTAATGTATATCTTTCACATTGCCTCATGATGTGCTTATTAGCAAGTTAGTTAAGTGTGGACTAGACAGCATGACAATCATATTTATTTATTAAATTTATATGCTGCTCATCTCAGCAATAAGGTGAGGGTGGCTTACAGATAATAAGGTGAATATAACAACTAGAATTTTAAAAAGTTATATAAGAGCTAATACCGAGCAGATAGATTCCATGAGGGTGAGATCTTCTTCTTATCCCATCAACCACCTCCAACAAAGAAGGCCTCCATTGCCAACTGGCAAAACCAGATTTTACCCCTCCTCCCACTCAGAAGACCAAAACGGTGGGAGCAGATATCACCTCTGACGGTAGAAACTTCCACAGGGATTGGCCACAGCAAAAAAGCCTCTTCTGTTCGACACTGAAAGCTGAAATTAACATCCGGGGTCCATATCCCTTTCTGCTGGAGGGAGCGGAATAGGGTAAACTCCTTGGGCCAAGACAGCTCCTCAGATGCCCTGGACCCATACCATTCAGAAAATGTTACAGCAAGGATCAGACCTGGGTCCTTTTATGTTTTAGTATTTTATTTGTGTTTTTGAATGAAGATGTTTGTGAAGTTTGCAGATAATACAAAACTGAATAGTATAGCTAATACTCTAGAAGACTGAAAGAACATCACAACTAAAATAATAAAACAAAACGAAAAAGCTTTAGTGCAGGGACAATGCCACAACTGATGAGGTTAATCCAAGACACAGTTATTCCTATTGTTTTATCCAAGCCCTCATCTCAAAAAATAATGTTAAGATTATAGCTCAGATATTTTAGAACAGAACTGTGTTTTTTAAATATAGTAATTGGCATATTATTGTTATTTGCAGAGATTTATGATAGATCTGATGTTTTAGAACAGACATGTCAAACACAAGGCCCGGGGGCCAGATCTGGCCCGCAAAGTGGTTTCATGTGGCCCGCGAAGCCATCCTGGAAACAGTGAGGGAATGGCCCCCGCTGCCTTGGCTCTGGCCCAGGCCGGCCAGGAGCCAATGTACAATTTTGTGGTGGTCATCTATGTTGAAATACATTCAGTCTTAGCTCCACAAGGCCATCTGGAAACAGTGAGGGACCAGCCCCTGCCGCATCGGCCCCGCCCCCGGGTGCACGCTGGGGAGGTATCACCCTTTGTGAGGAATGAAGAAATGCACCATTGCCTGGAAGTGGCCAGCACATGGCCCTGCCTACTTCAGGCAGGCTCGGGGCTGGGCAGCATTGTGCTTCTCTTCAGATTTGTGCCACCCGGCTCAGCCTCTCGGCGCTGTGAGGAGAGGGCCATGTGCTGTCCACTTCCAGGCGATGGTACATTTCTTCATTCCTCATGAAGGATGACACTTCCCCAGCTGCATTTCTTGCCTGTTTTTCTCCCTCCCTCATCTCAAATATTTTCCCATCACTCTGTTGGAAGGAAGGAAGGAAGGAAGGAAGGAAGGAAGGAAGGAAGGAAGGAAGGAAGAAAGGAAGGAAGGAAGGAAGGAAGGAAGGAAGGAAGGAGAGGGAGGGTCTGAGGGAAGTCCTGCCTTAGTCCTTCACTGCTGCCCTTTTACCATCCCCTTGCCCCCTCCTCCTGGCCTAACCTGGGGGGTCTCCCATCCTATTGCTAAGGAAGCTTTGGATACAAAGCCAGGTCTCCTCACATGGAGAGGAAGTGGGGCCTCTGATGTTGCCCTCATACCCATCATGAGCAACCTGGCTAAAGAGAGCAAGCACAGCAGCTGGGCACCCCCTTGGGGAAGTGGGGATGGGCTTAGTGCTGCGGGTGCTTGAGGGCTAGGCTGGGCATTTGACCTCTGCATCACCGTCCAGCCTCCCCCCCGCATGGCCTGAGAGGAACAGTGAGGCTCCTCCAGTGGACCATGCCTCGGCACTTGCCCCAGTCCCATCTCCTTCTGCCAGAGACCCTCAGATTTGTCCCACTCCTGCCCAGGCCCCCATAGGTACCATTGACACGAACAATGTAGAGCTGGCCATGCCCACCCAGTAGGTCACACACACTCCAGCCATGCCCAACCAGTAGGCCATGCCCACCCTGGCCACAGCCACCCGGCCCCTCAAGGGTAACCGCAATGCTGATGCGGCCCTCAATGAAATTGAGTTTGACACCCCTGTTTTAGAATGTAGAGGTGATTTTGATTGTATTGTTGCCTTGAATTTATACTCCGAATTGCCACAGACAGGCTTGACTAGGAGCAAGCAGGATAGAAATATGATAGATAAATAAATCACCAAAACGTAATTTTTTCTAAACCAGTGACCTGAAGTCTGATTTATTCCAGTTTATAGGTATGACAGCACCCCAAATTTACATATCAATGAAATTAGAAAAAATACTTCTCATTTATTTACAACTAAAATATTGGCATATAATAAAATGTCATGTTCTCCTTGCCCCCTCCACTTCCAAGTAATTCCTCCGATATTTCCAGAATTTAGATTAGGTAGGCAGAGGATTCTAAAAACAAATTTAAATAAAAGGCAAAGGAATGCACCTTTGATACACCTCTCAGTGTAAGTGAAATGAGAAAGCACCTGATTAATAATCACCTGTCATTCAGGAGCTGACTGAAATACATCAATCCAAAATATAAAACACTGCAGAAATAAACCAAAATAAATTGAAACTTATTTCAAAAACTGCCAAGGGGCTATTTTAAACCTTGCTTGACAGCCTATGAAATTATAGCTGCTAGATCTTGCCTGTTTTGAGTTAAAGCAAGAACATCAGTGAAAAAAAATCTGTTATTAATCGCCGCATATAAATGCAACCTCATATTGTGCAGTACAGTGAGAAGAATAACCTGTAATATGTAGGCAAAGTAGCTTTTAAAATATTAGCCTCCATGTTTATCAAGGAAGCATAACACATGTAAAAAAGGGAGAAAGTAACTCATTTAATTCATATTTGAAGGTGACCACATCTACTTTTTAAATTTTTTAACAATGTATAAAGTAAAAAAATAATATTCAAAGTTCACATTTCCTGAATTTTGCAATGCAGTTTGTGAACAATTTTAAGATGCATGTACTCAGAATGTACAAAATCTATGTTGTTAGAGACTGTTCTTTATACAATTGTGTTAACTAGGCCATTTTTTAAACTTAGAAATGCATATACCTGTATTGAGAAATACAATCTATGCTACATGAAAATTTTAGTATAGACTTTTTTGAAAAAAAAAATACAAATGGTTGATTAATAGAATTTGACAAATTGCAAACATGACAAGGTGGAAAAAACCTCCTATTCTTATTGGAAGTAAATGTCAAATGCTTGGATCCTACTGAATAGGAGGCAGAAACTTCATTGTTCCCATCCCAGTTTCATTCTATCTCAAATCTTCCCTTGCTTCTGCACTATAGTTAGAACAGGGGTCTTCAAACTTGGCCGTTTTATAACTTGTGGACTTTAACTGCCAGAATTCCTCAGCCAGCATGCCTGGCTGAGGAATTCTGGGAGTTGAAGTCCACAAGTCATAAAACGGCCAAGTTTGAAGACTCCTGACTTAAAATGAGGAGTTCAGTTGCTGATATGGGAGGCTTTTTAAAATTCTTTGCTTCAAAAACCTATTCCGCATTGGGGTGAGAAGATGATTTTAGGATGGAAGTGCCACCAAAAATCCCCTCACCTTTCCATGCATTATGGTGAAAATTGTCCTCCACACCAGTTTGGGGTTGTGATTGGGCTGCAGAGCTAAGATCATGGAGACAGAGGCCCAGGTCTGCCTTCAAGCCATAGAATTTTGCTAGGGGATTTTAGGCACCTTGTCCTCTTTTAGCTCAGACTACCCTTGGGATAAGTTGCTGGGTTAAAAGTTGAGTAGCACTCAAGGTGTTTATAGAAAAATACAGCACATACTGGGACAAAATAAAAATAAATACATAATTTTAAAAGCATCGTAACAGGTCAATGCAAACATGTATAAAATAAGGATTTTAACCCTTAGTCACACTTCTGTTCTATTACATTTAAACATTATACTTATTATGAAAAGTAATATGAAATAGCTCGTGAGGCAACTTGTTTTCCATGCTTTAAAAGTATTCTGGCCAGGTAGCCAACCTTACAATCCGGAATGGGCCAGTTACCAGGTGGTTAGCTTGTTTATTTGACCAGCTTTTCATTTTTTGGGTGTGTGTGTATTTTTTAATGGTCCCATTTGGAGCTATGCCACTGCACACTTTGGTCCAGCATTTTGCTACATAGGCAATATGAACATCCAATAAATATGTATATTTACCTGGAGGGAGAGTGAATTGTAAACAATCTATTTTTAAAATATTCCTTTAGAATCTGGATTCAGAATACTTTGTTTCAAATTGAATATATTCTTTTTCCTTTTATGACCTCTACTCACATATATGTAGACACTGAATTCAAACATATTTTTATCTTATGCTTTGGGTTCTTTTAACATCATCCTTTAGCTTTCATGTAAGATTCTTCACTGAAATGACTCTGGAATCATTTGCATTCCAATTTCTCAGACTATGCAGTCATCTTCTTTATTGTGTAGTCTGAGGAAGTGGCTGGCAGCAAGGCCCCATAATTAATTTTGTTCTTTTTATGGAAAGCAAAGAATTTACAGTGTGTGTGTGTGTCCTGGCAGGACAATATCTGGACCATAATTTCTCTCTCACTTGTCCTGCAGTTTCTCCCTATATTGGTCAGATCTGTTTTATTAGAGTTGGTTGTTTGTTTGTTTTTTACAATTTTTATTTCATTGCAATTTCCAAAATTATGTCTATTTAAATAAGTAATGCAACTTGTATTAATGAGAACATTCTCAAAGCTGTAGAACTATTTGTCATCCTACCTCACAGGGTTGCTCTTGTGGGGAAAATAGGTGGCAGGATTATTAGAGCTACTCACCACACACACACACACACACACAAACACAAACACAAACACAGACACACACACAGAGAGACACACACAGACAGAGACACACACACACACACATACACACACACACAGAGAGAGAGAGAGAGAGAGAGAGAGAAAGAGAATAGGGGGGATAAAAATCTAGTCATCAAAATCCCATCCTCCTCTTTGTTCCAAAATGCAAAGAAGATAATTTGTTTTTCATTTTTCTTCTTCTTTGAAGTCATTGTAGATGACATGAGGTTATTTGGAAATGACTGGGCAACATTTTTATTTTAAGATTTGCTTATCTAGCTGAAGCGGGGTTGGACTAGAAGACCTCCAAGATCCCTTCCAATTGTATTAATCTGTTATTTATTTAAAATACAGTATTTATTTAATCTATTAATACATTAATGTTTAAGCCAGAATATAGTTTCTTAACTAATTTATATCTTCTGCTTCTACTTCTGTTGCATGTATGCTGTATATTTTAGCCATTATTTTTTTAACTTAGCATAGTTTGGATGCAGATTTGGAAAAAATATTGTTTTAAAAGACAACATGTACATTTTAAAAGTAGAAATAATGTATTATAGCAGTGAAGTGATTGTTATACCCTGCCCTGAAAGTTCCTGAATGATGCCATCATATATTTTAAATTAAATTCATGCATGAATAATTAAAAACAGGCTTTACAAAAGAGGGAATCTGAAATGGCCTATATGATCTCTTCCTTCTCTCACAGATATAGGGGACTGTGCGTAAATGGCACATCATCCTGAAATATAAAGACAAATGTGTTGACACGATACAGTATTTCTGTCTTTATTGCAACATTATGTATTGTGTAGAACATTGGACTGCATTATAAACATGAACAACACTGTACTGTACCAGAGCTGTGTGAAAATACAAGCATGTAGTCTGGGCCCACTGGCCTCTGAAAACCCCTTTTTTTGTAGCTCCCCAAACTCTCAGAAATTATGTTTTCAAATTTCAGGGGCTCAACGCCAAGAAATAAATGCTATTTCCCGTTGTTTTTCAGTTGTCCTGTATATGCACGAAAGAGCAGGAGCTGCAAATTTTCCCCATGAAAGCTGCAGTTATGTTGTAAAAATACTGCATTTTCCTACCACTCAAATGTATATTTTTTTTAAAAAAAATCATAACACAAATGCCTTTAAAAAAATCCCAGGATGTGTACACTGCTTTTGTGCTTGCTAGAATGTTGTATGGAATGTGATTGAGCAAAAATCTTGTTGTCTAGTAAATGCTTCCACCAGGATACCGCTATTTTTCTTCATTTTTGCACTTTTATTTTGTCTTCCTTTCTTTTATGTTGTAATAACAATTATTGGAAGCCATATGCTCCCCTATTAAGTAACAATATTTTGACATCCATTCAGTATCATTTTTTTTTAAAGTGACAAACTGCTACAAGATTCCCCGCTCTCTCCTAAGGAAGATTTTCTTTCTTTTTTTCCGACAAGGATTCAATCAATAAGTCACATCCACATTAATCTATTGGAGGCTATCACAATTGGGCAGATCTAATAAATTAAAATAATAAATAAACCACAGGCTGGGAAACAGATTCAGGTCTTAAGGCTTTCTAAAATCACAGGACAATGGGCATCATCCAAATTTCTGAGGGGATGCTGTTCCAGAGGGTGAGGGCAGCAACTGGGAAGACAAAGATTTGCTTTTTTAAAAAATAAAGAAAACAAGCTATTGAAAATGTTCCCTAACATCACTAATCACTTAAAATCAAAATTCCCAGTTACAAATTTCTATTGCTCAAAATATAGACCTGAGCTAACATGTTTATACTAATTGACTTTTGGGTTGGGTGGGATAGTCAGCATCAAGAATTTATCCACTTTTTTTAAAAAAATTGCCTTTCTTCTTCTTCTTCTTCTTCTTCTTCTTCTTCTTCTTCTTCTTCTTCTTCTTCTTCTTCTTCTTCTTCTTCTTCTTCTTCTTCTTCTTCTTCTTCTTCTTCTTCTTCTTCTTTCTCTCTCTCTCTCTCTCTCTCTCTCTGTAGAGAAAGAGAGAATGAGAGAGAGAGGGTTATCTCCTACTAAAACTCTTGTTGTCATGACCTTTAATTGGCCAAAACAGTGCCTCCTAGGGCAACATGGTTTTAACCAAGGTACCTCAAATAGGCTAATTTACAGAATGTACCCAAAATCTGGGAGCCATAATTCCCAAGGGATTGAAATTTGAAAGTTGTGGCTGCTTCAGTGCTACTGGTTTCTGCTTCAGTCAGGTGATCTTCATTTTCAACAGTCCATGACAGTTTCTATAAACTCCCAAGAACCAAGAAAGACACATGGAACTGCTTCTGAGCCATTTTCTTTATTGTTCCTCATCTGTAGTCAGAAATCTTGCTAAACTGAAGCGACTATTTGCATCACTTTAGCTGTGCATTGAGAATTGCTAGGGAGGACCCCTAACTCTTTCTCCCAACTACACTGTCTAAGCTTCACTGCCTCTTTGATGCTGAAATGCAGCCCCTCCCTCCTGAGTATCCAGACCATGTTCCACCACCGTTTCCCATCCAGTCTTGTAATCCCTCCCTCTCTCTTTCACCCAGCAGCAGCCACTCACTTGCCTGCTGGGAAGAGGAGGGAAAGGAGGGAAAGAGGAGGGGAGCTTTCCAGTGCTCTCAGCTGGATTCCTATAATCCCTGCCAGATTCCCACAGACTCAGTGGGGAAGCTGGCAGGAAGTCAGAGCACCTGCTCCCACTGCATGTTCACCCAACCTTGGTAATTGTCTCTTTCTTTCTGTAAGGAAATATACCTGAAATGACACAACAGGGCATGATTGTCTAGTAGCCTTTAATTCTTTGGAGGTATTACATTCTAATTCTGAGTGTTTGTGTGTGTGTGTGTGTGTGTGTGGTGTGTGGTGTGTGTGCATGCACACGTGCGTGCATCCTGTTTAAAATGGGGGCAAATAGAAACGGCCTGATGTGATACTGGCTTTGTCACATTACATGAGCACTGGTTAATTTGCATTTTTTTTTTTTGCTAAATATTATGAAGGCTTACGTTCAAGTACCATGGATCTGGATGAAACAAAGCCCTAAGTATTACATTTATCATCGTGTGAATGATTGTTACTGAATAGGACTTGTATCTTCCTAGATGGAGATCCACAGCACATCACAAATTTGCTCTGAAGGATTACTTAATATGGAGAATATTAATATGGGGTCCGTACTGAGGGCTCAGCATGCATGGAGGATTCCATTCCCCATGCAACTTGATGTACAACTTATTTAGAATTGCACAAGAGATAGATAGCTTGTAATTATCTCCAGCCTTCAATTCCTACTGCTAATTACTTGTTGCATTTCCTCCTAATTGTCAGGATAATGTCTACTTGATATTAAAAAGATTTATTCTATTTCCCTCATCAGCACTCTTTGCATTGGTTATTGAATGGCAAACATTTTACAGCAATGAAAAAACCAACTTTTTTGACATGCTATGTTACACTGAACATCAAATAGTTGTGACAGAAATGATCAAACTGACATTTTCTTGTTTGATTTTTCTCTAACAGATGATTCAAGAGAGCAAGTTTCTTGTAGAAACAGCAGATACTGTATACGACAAAATCATTCAGTGTCAGAAAGCAGGTAACACTCTTTGATTAGTGTGTATTATAATAAATTTTATCTATGTCCAAGAAACTGTATGTATCATAAGGAGCCCAAACATTTTATAATACGTAGGTTTATATTACCTTGGGGCATTACATTTTTAAAAATTGGATTTGAGAATTTATTTATTTATTTGATTTCTATATCACAATTTTCATAGCACATTTTAAAATTTCTTGCAAGGGTAATAGTTAAAGAATTGGAGCTGAGGTGGGGTCGGAAATTTCTCAAAAAGTGTAAGTGTTTTTATAATTTCTCCTGAGAAGTTCAGAAGTTCAACTGCTGGCATCTGGGAATGACTCCAATTTGAAATCTAAGGTCAGGTGAGTGAAAAGTGGAATTATACATTCTGAGTGACAAAACATTGTGTTTTTCTGCAGCACAGGGACAATAATCAATACATACTGATTGAAAATTCAGTACTGAGCTTTTCAATTAATGCACAGTTCACATAAAGCTGAACCTTTTCTTAAGGATGGGTTTAGTATCAGTATGTTCCCTGGATTGGTAAATGAATGTAATGGCTCTGCATTTGTCTACCTGTATGAGATGGAAGTAATTTCTGCTTACTCCTTAAGATCTCACATGTGTTTTTGACTGATTGTTTAATGTTCGGGTTCCACATCATTTGCTGGTGGTGTCCTGCACACATTGCTACTCCTGAATGGAAGAAAAACTATAGTAAGCCTTGGGCATGCAGACTTCTTCCTCTCTTCTCCAATTACCAGGAGAAAAACACAAGATTCTTTCCCTTTCAGTTTTAGTCAATCATGGTGTCATCTGGATCTAGAATTGTAGCTAGCATTAATCATTTGGAATGAGTTTCTTTAAAATTGCTTGTGGTTAATATTAATCCTTTTTTGTTGCACCAAACAAACCCACTCCATTTAATTACAACATGTGGTAAAGCTTTTGAAGTCTTAGTTCTGCCCATGCAAGTAATAAAAAGAAGAACACAGAGCATATCCTAATAGCTTGCTGAAATGTATTGTACTGTACTCATGTGCGCTGCACTAAGCTGTTGTTTAAACACCCCTTTACAATTTTCTAAATAACTGTAGGTGGTGAAATTTCATTATAAGATCCTGTTTAGGATATTGTGCGGTAATTAGCAGAACCAGATGGTGAAGTGTAATAATAGTGAGACATAATTCCTAAATCTTGAAGGGAATTAGGCTATGGTTTATATTCTTTACACAATCCACCCTTACCATTAACATTCTCTTTTCAATTAAACAAGCATAAATAAAGCAACTTTCAAGAGTAGCACTCGAGTTTATGTGGATAAAAATACCATATTTTCCGGCATATAAGACGACTTTTGAACCCCTGAAAATCTTCTCAAAAGGTGGGGGGTCGTCTTATACGCCGGGTCGTCTTATACGCCGGAAAAAAACTCCGGCGCGGCTCCGGGACACGGCTGGGCGGGAGCGTCGGGCGGCTCTCCCCACGTGAAGGCGGTGCTGCCTGTTGGCTCTAGGCCCGAGGAGAGGGCCTCGCGCCCGCCGGACTCACCTGTCATCAGCACTGCTTTCCCCCCGCGGGGATGCGCTTCCGCCGGGCGGTGCTGTCGGAGATGAGCCAGCCTGGTGGCTGGGATCGGAGCTGCGCGCCGGACTAAGAGGCCGTTTCGTGAGGCGAGAGGGCGGCGGGAGGGGGGAAGGAAGGAAGGAAGGAAGGAAGGAAGGAAGGAAGGAAGTCCCCAGACGTGGCAGCTCTTCCCGCCGCCCGTGGAGCGAGGTCGGTGTCCTCATCAGCCGCCTTTGCCTTGGCCAGAGGGATGCAGGGTGGGCACTTTAAGAGGCAGGCAGGCGCGGCGTCCCAGGCGGGGCGTGGGCACGGCAGTCGCTCTCCCGGTTTGGCAAGTTTCCCGGCGGGTGACCGAAGAGCAGCCTCTGCCGGCGCTTACTCCAATGCGCTGCAACTAGGAGTGCGAGCCGCCAAGGACGGGAGAAGCAGCCGCTCGGGCGCATCAGTGCAACCGAGACGAGCCAGCAGGCAGCCGGGATCGGAGCTGCGCGCAGGACTAAGAGGCCGGACTAAGAGGCCGTTTCGTGAGGCGAGAGGGCGGCGGGAGGGGGGAAGGAGGCGTCGTGAGCAGCTGCTACTGCCCGCCCTGCTTTTTGCAAGCAGGCTTCCAGCAGCGGCAGGCTGTGGGATGAGCTTTGGCACGTCTTCCCTGTGCTGTGCTCTGTAGGTGGCTCAAATCCGGAGTCTCAGCCTCCCAGCTGATCAGCGGAGCAACGAGCGGCTGGCAGGCCAGGTAGCCGGGTTGCTGCACGGATTCCCCCCCCCCACTTCGGTTGATTGTTGAGCCCGGGGCTTGACAGCCGCTCCTGCTCAAAAGGCAGGGTTCAGCAGCCGGCGAGGCGCTCGTGCGGAGCTCTCCCAGAGCTGGCGGGCCAAACGGGGACTGGCCTCGCCTGCTCTGCGCCAGAGTGGTACCCGCGGAGGCGGCCAAGGGCAAGCAGGGCAAGGCCGCTCCTGCTCAAAAGGCAGGGTTCGGCGGCCAGCAAGGCACTCACGCGGGGCAATGGGGGAGAAGCAGGCTGATCGCCTTACAGGTACCTGGGACTCTGACGCACTTTCCCGGCCATGTGTGCCCCGAAGAAGCGCTGATCAGAAGTCAATCTGGTTGCTGCACTACAAGTCCCTGGGGAGGGCGGGGCCTCGCTCTGCGCCTGCGCGCGCCCTCTGTAGGGTTCCTGCAGGCCGCTGCCAAGCAGCATGCTTTCCGGCAGCAAGTGAGCTGGGAAGGAGCGGAGCGCGGGGGGAGGAGAAGGTGCCCAGGAAAAGCAGCCACACCAAGAGGCTGCACGCCCAGTCCAGCTCCATGAGGGGCAGGGCGGGAAGCCGGACGGGAAGAGGGACCGGGAGCCCGGGCCGAGCGCACCTCGGCCGACAGTGAGAGGGAAGCGGCACGTGAGTTCTAAAAAAGAGGCTGCGGGCGGAGCTGCCCCGCCCTGCGCCGAATGGGAGAAGGTCAAGGCCTGGGGGGGGAAGCAGGAGGGGCGCCGGCCGTGGCAGGGTGGCGGCTGCCCTCCGGCGCTGCCTGCCGCCCAGGAAACTTTGCGCTTCGGGGGCCGGCAGAAGCGCGGGAGCAGCGGGAGGGCCGGCGGGTAAGTATTTTCCGGCGTATAAGACAAAACCTTCCAAATCTTCTTAAAAGTAGGGGGTCGTCTTATACGCCGGGTCGTCTTATACGCCGGAAAATACGGAATACATAGAGAGATGAAAAGTATAAAGATATAACTGATTGCATTAAGCCACGTTATATGAATGCTCGATCAAGTTCACAAAACATACTAAACCATGAACAATTAAAAGGACAGTGGCTGTGTTCATATTGCATGCTAAGTTTGACTTCCCAGACTTAGGAATTCTGGGAATTGTAGTAACCAACACACCTGGAAGGTGCTTTGTTGGGGATTGAAATGTTGTGTTGTTGTTAGCTGCGAAGTCGTGTCCGACCCATCGCGACCCCATGGACAACGTTCCTCCAGGCCTTCCTGTACTCGACCATCTTCTGGAGTCCATTTAAGCTCGCGCCTACTGCTTCAGTGACTCCATCCAGCCACCTCATTCTCTGTCGTCCCCTTCTTCTGTTGCCCTCAATCTTTCCCAGCATTAGGCTCTTCTCCAGTGAGCCCTTCTTTCTCATTAGGTGGCCAAAATATTTGAGTTTCAAATTCAGGATCTGGCCTTCTAAACAGCAGTCAGGGTTGATCTCCTCTAGGACTGACCGGTTTGATCGCCTTGCAGTCCAAGGGACTTGCAGGAGTCTTCTCCAGTAGCACCATAGTTCAAAGGCGTCAATTCTTTGGCGCTCAGCCTTTCTTATGGTCCAACTTTCACTGCCATACATTGCAATTGGGAAGACCATAGCCTTAACTATACACACTTTTGTTGACAGGGTGATGTCTCTGCTTTTTAGTGTGCTGTCTAGATTTGCCGTGGCTTTCCTCCCCAGGAGCAAGCGTCTTTTAATTTCTTGGCTCCAGTCCCCATCTGCAGTGATCTTGGAGCCCGGGAAAATAAAATCTGTCACTACCTCCATTTCTTCCCCATCTATTTGCCAGGAATTGAGAGGGCCGGATGCCATGATCTTGGTTTTCTTAATGTTAAGTTTCATCCCAACTTTTGCATTCTCCTTCATCTGCAAGAGGCTCTTTAGTTCTTCTTCACTTTCTGCCATTAGAGTGGTATCATCTGCATATCTTAGGTTGTTGATATTTCTCCTGGCAATCTTAATTCCAACTTTTGATTCATCTAGCCCTATCTTTCTCATGATGTGCTCTGCAGCCCTATCTTTCTCATGATGTGCTCTGCATATAGGTTAAACAGACAGGGCGACAGTATACAGCCTTGCCAGACTCCTTTCCCAATTTTGAACCAATCAGTGGTTCCGTGTCCAGTTCTCACTGTTGCTTCTTGACCCGCATATAGGTTTCTCAAGAGACAAATAAGATGGTCTGGTACTCCCATCTCTTTAAGAACTTGCCACAGTTTGTTGTGATCCACACAATCAAAGGCTTTAGCACAGTCAATGAAGCAGAAATAGATGTTTTTCTGGAACTCCCTAGCATTCTACATGATCCAGCGTATGTTGGCAATTTGATCTCTAGTTCCTCTGCCTCTTCGAAATCCTGCCTGTACTTCTGGTAGTTCTCGATCCACATACTGCTGGAGTCTAGCTTGTAGGATTTTAAGCATAACTTTACTAGCATGAGAAATGAGTGCAATCGTGCAATAGTTTGAACATTCTTTGGCACTGCCTTTCTTTGGAATTGGAATGTAAACTGATCTTTTCCAACCCTGTGGCCACTGTTGAGTTTTCCAATTTTGCTGGCAAATTGAGTGTAGCACTTTTACTGCATCGTCTTTTTAGATTTTGAATAGCTCAGCTGGAATACTGTCACCTCCACTAGCTTTGTTGTTGTTCAGCTTTTCTAAGGCCCACTTCACTTCACATTCTAGGTTGTCTCGCTCGAGGTCAGTGACCACCTCAACGTGGTTATCAGGGACATTGAGCTCGTTCTTGTATAGTTCTTCTGTGTAAATTTTCCACCTCTTCTTAATCTCTTCTGCCTCTGTTAGGTCCCTGCCATTTTGGTCCTTTATCATGCCCATTTTTGCATGAAACGTTCCCTTCATCTCTCCAGTTTTCTTGAAGAGATCTGTAATCCTCCCTATTCTATTGTTTTCTTCTATTTATTTGCACTGTACATTTAAGAAGGCATTCTTACCTCTTCTAGCTATTGTCTGGAATTCTGCATTCAATTTGGTGTATCTTTCTTTTTCTCCCTTTCCTTTTGCTTCCCTCCTTTCCTCAACTATTTGGAAAGCTTCCTCAGACAGCCATTTTGCTTTCTTGCATTTCTTTTTCTTTGGGATGGTTTTAGTTGCTACCTCTTGTACAATGTTGTGAACCTCTGTCCATAGTTCTTCAGGCACTCTATCTATCAGATCTAATTCCTTAAATCTATTTGTCACCTCTACTGTATATTCAACAGGGATATGATGTATTTATTTTTTTAAATTCTATTTATATCCCGCCCTTCTCCGAAGACTCAGGGCGGCTTACAAGCTTAGCTTCATTCTATGTATATGTCTGCTTATTAGGGCTTTCACACACACCCCAAGCGGCATTATTACAAAGTCAGCTTAATTGCCCCCAACAATCTGGGTCCTCATTTTACCTACCTCGGAAGGATGGAAGGCTGAGTCAACCTTGAGCCTGGTGGGATGCGAACCTGCACTAATTGCAGGCAGCTGGTGTTACTTAAGGAGGCATTAGCCCACTGCTCCACCAAGGCTCTAGTTTCTTATTTCATACCTAATTTCATACCTAATACCTTTCTAATTCATACCTGAGTGGCCTAGTCCTTTTTTTATTTATTTTTAATCCCATTTATATCCCGCCCTTCTCCGAAGACTCAGGGCGGCTTACAATTTAAGCACAAACCAATGTGCTTAGCAATAGCCTTCATTCTATGTATATGCCTGCTTATTAGGGCTTTCGCCCCCCCCAGCGGCATTATTACAAAGTCAGCTTATTGCCCCCAACAATCTGGGTCCTCATTTTACCTACCTGGGAAGGATGGAAGGCTGAGTCAACCTTGAGCCTGGTGGGACTCGAACCTGCACTAATTGCAGACAGCTGGTGTTACTTAAGGAGGCATTAGCCCACTGCTCCACCAAGGCTTTTCCCTACTTTCTTCAGTTTAAGCCTAAACTTTGCAACAAAAAGCTCATGGTCTGAGCCACAGTCAGCTCCTGGTCTTGTTTTTACTAACTGTATAGAGCTTCTCCATCTTTGGCTGCAGAACACATAATCAATCTGATTTCTGTGTTGACCGTCTGGTGATGTCCATGTGTAGAGCCGTCTCTTGGGTTGTTGGAAAAAAGTGTTTGGTATGACCTTTGTATTCTCTTGACAAAATTCTATCAGCCTGTGCCCTGCTTCATTTTGTACTCCAAGGCCAAACTTGCCTGTTATTCCGGTTATCTTTTGGCTTCCTACTTTTGCATTCCAATCCCCCATGATGATAAGGACATCATTTTTTGGTGTTAGTTCTACAAGGTGCTGTAGGGCTTCATAGAACCGGACAATTTCATCCTCTTCAGCACCGGTGGTTTGGGCATAGACTTAGACTACTGTGATATTGAATGGTTTGCCTTGGATTCGAACTGAGATCATTCTGTCATTTTGCGGATTGCATCCCAGTATTGCTTTTCCTACTCTTTTATTGGCTATGAAGGCTATTCCATTTCTTCTGAGCGATTCTTGCCCGTAATAATATACCTGATGGTCATCTGAATTAAATTCACCCATTCCTGTCCATTTTAGTTCGCTGATTCCTAAGATGTCAATGTTCAGTCTTGTCATCTCTTGTTTGACCACGTCCAGCTTGCCTTAATTCATGGATCTTACATTCCAGGTTTCTATGGAGAAAAAATCGTTACAGCATCAGACTTTCCTTTCACCACCAGATACATCCACAGCTGAGCGTCCTTTTGGCTTTGGCCCAGTCGCTTCATTCTTTCTGGCACTACTAGTACTAGCCCTCTGCTCTTCCCCAGTAGCATATTGAACACCTTCCGATCTGAGGGGCTCATCTTCCAGCGTCATATCGTTTTGCCTTTTGGTACTGTCCATAGGGTTTTCATGGCAAAGATACTGGAGTGGGTTGCCATTTCCTTCTCCAGTGGATCACATCTTGTCAGAACTCTCTGCTATGACCTGTCCGTCTTGGGTGGCCTGCACGGCATAGCTCATAGCTTCATTGAATTACTCAAGCCCCTTCGCCATGACATGGCAGTAATCCATGAAGGGGATTGAAATGTTAAGAGAACCCAAGTAAGCTACATTTTTTCTTAGTATAATTTGTGGAAACATGAATTGTCATTCTGAAAAATTAGTCAATAGCGAATTAGTATTTTAAATAGTTTCATTTTTATCTGCAACAATGTACTACTCAAGAAATATGACTGCCTTTGAAAAATGTTAAAACCTTTTTCCTTCCTAGAAGCTATGTGTATATATGTGTGCATTTTGAGTCACATAACTGGGTTAGAGATTACTCTAATTAAAAAGTAGCATGTGTTTAATTAAATAGATTTTCATTAATTTAAGCTTTATAAGTGTCTATAACAAGCCTGATTACTTTGTTAGAAACATGCTTAAATGGCCTTACTATAATTACATTTTATCAACCAGATTAATATCACTGTAACAGTTTAAAAAGACCCAGGTCATACAGTATGACTATGGCTTGAATTGATTTTAGTGAACCGATATTTAGCATACCCCTGCATAAATTGGATAAAAGTAATTGCTTGCACTACTGTTTGTTTTCATTTTGTTCTTAGCAATTAAGCTTTTAATTTTTTTCAGAAGGAAATAAACAAGAATAAATATGTGGGAGACTGGCAGACCTGCAAATGGAGACTATAACTTTTCATGGAGTTTTGGGACAATCCTCATGTCTTTTGTGACACTCAGTGTTTGAGTAGGATAAAATAGTAAGCCAAATAGAAGTTAGGGGTGAAGAAGGATTAAGAGTTGACGAGAAAGAGATGATTTAAAACATGACAGACATATGCATAGCATTGCTTAGAAATTATCTTTAAATCAGAGACATCAGTGCTGTTGCTTTAAGGCAAGGGTCTTCAAACTTGGCCTTTTATGACTTGTGGACTTCAACTCCCAGAATTCTTCAGTCAGGCATGCTGGCTGAGGAATTCTGGGAGTTGAAGTCCACAAGTCATAAAAGGGCCAAGTTTGAAGACCCTTGCTTTAAGGTATACTTGACAGATGCAAACCTCAAATCAGCTTTTACCCTTCCAATTCAGATTGTTACAGATTAGGCTGTGGCTGGTCTGGCGCCTTGATATTCTTCACTGCCAATAGTAACTCTCCTAAACAGTTACCTTTTTCAGAAACTAGCAAAGAAAGACACAGTAAAAGAAAAGAGCAGCTAAATAGCAAGTGCTGTGCAGCGGAAGAAACATGGGGAAACAGGGAAAGTGCCCTTAGGACTTAGGCACCTACATTCAAGAATGTAAATTCCAACTCCTCAGATTCCCAAGTCCAAAAAAAGGAAATTTTAAAAATTGAATTCCACTTCAACCCCTGTTATTTTTTTTATTAAACTTTACTAAATCTTGCATTCTTCAAAATATCCTGAAGTAGCTTTGTATATGATTACTGGATATCATCAGTTTTTCCTGGAAAGATTGCTTGATTCTTTCATTGGAAGAATGGCTACCCAGTTTAAAGCTTTCTAGTAATTGCTGTTTTTTTCTTCTTCAAATGACATGAACTACCCTATAATTCATAACTTAATAAATGATTCATTGTAAAACCATAATTTGCACTGTATTTTAGATTCATTGTTTATTTATTTCTATTTTACTGCACTTGCTTTTTACTTATTTCTTAATCTTTCGTTGTAGTTTCTCTAAAATGTCTAATAAAAAAAAGTTCCCAAGTGTATCACATGCTCCCCTCCCCAAATAAATGGTCTTCTTATGGGAAACAGTAATGAGCTGAACTTTTGCCACATCACTGCAACAGTGGCAAAAGTTCTAGTCCTGCTCTTGATATGTTGGGCATAATCTTTGCTCTCACAGGTTTCACGAAGAAAAGATGTTAATTGAATGTATGATGTCTTCGCCAGGCTACAGTAATACGTTGCAGCAAGAGTGAGTATTGATCACTCTTGCCTGGCTAAGGAAGGTTGTCTGGTTAGTACTTGGATGGGTAACTCTTAAGAAATATAGGCTAATTGAAAAAGTCAAACAAAGGGAAGAAACTATTTGCCAGGAAAATTACATTGGCACATGCATAAAGGTACTAAGAATTTAAGCATTATCACTTCAATCCTAAAGTTATTTTCCTTAAAAAACAGAATATGCTATTTCTGTGTTTAGGAGCAAGACAATCTTTTGGATCAGAAGCACATCTGGAATTTTAAAAGGTCATGAGCACTCTCACAAAATGGCTACCATGGGAGATTTACCTGTTTCGTAAATAGTTGCCATAATGAGCATGATCAGTCACATTAACAGAAAACAAACTATGTGGGTTGAATGAAAAGGAATATTTCCAGTGTTTTAAGTTTCCAACACATGGCTCTATTAATACCCTAAACGATCTGACATGTTCTTTAGAATCTGCTTCTTTGCTTTAGTTCTACTGTTAAAAAAAGTCACTATTCATGAAATGAACCTTCAGTGAATACTCTTTAAATAGCATTTCTTAATTGAATTTTTGGCTGCTGAAAAAGTTCTTCCAATTGAAACTTGTCACTGAAATTGATGACTGTATTATATTCTACATTGCTGGTCCAAAAAAATGTAAGAAGGTAAACCAAGAAGAGCTGTTTCGTGTGATTAAGAAAAAAAGAAACAACCCATGATAGCAACCATTAAATTTCATATAACAAATTCTGATTAAAGATATTCAACATATCATTCAAAGGGAATTACTGTCCAGCTTGACATTTCACACAAAATGGGTCACAAAATTGATGTGTTTCAGTGTTAGAAAGTTAATAACAAGATGTGTTCTTTGCATGCCAACAGTAGAGATAAAAATTACAAAAATTGAAATTTGCCAGCAATTACTGTCATGATGTGATAAGGAAGGTGAAGAATTGTTTCAAAGTATTGTGGTAGCCATAAAACACAGGCTTATTATTATGACACAGAAATGAAGCTTCAGTCCGTGGAATATAATCACAAAGCTTTAACTGGAGGTGGAGGTGGGGAAATCAAAATCCAGGAAAATTAATAATCATAGTCTTTTGGGGATGCAGATGTATAATTTATTTGTTCTATTACTGCTTTATTGTATACTTACTTTGCTCTGTACACCGCCCTGAGTCCTCCGGGAGAAGGGCGGTATATAAAACAAATAAATAAAATAAATAAATAAAATAAATAATTCACATGGATTTTCTTGAACCTGGCACCACTTACCAACTCAGTGCTATACTGCAACACATAAAACTTTGGTATGATTGAAAAGAATTCTAATTTGGAGCTACAAGGAAGATTATTATTTTTTTGCAATATGATAACGCAAGGTCTCACACTTAACCCAAAAGGCCATTTCAATTGCAAAGTAGATCTCATCATGTTATCTTCTACACCAAAGAGCTCAGAATTAGTAGCATATCACTTCTACATTCCCCCAAATTGAAGAAATACCTTTGCAAACATCTGCTGGATTCAAATGAAGAGGTGGAAAAGACATTTAGGACCTTGTTGAAGAAAGTTATTTTGTTATGGTTTTAAGAACATTGTCCATTGTTGGCAGAATCATGTAGAGCAGACATGTCAAACACAAGGCCCGGGGGCCGAATCCGGCCCACGAAGTGGTTTCATGTGACCTGCGAAGCCATCCTGGAAACAGTGAGGGAACGGCCCCCACTGCCTTCGCCCTGGCCCAGAGACCCTCCTTCTGCCAGAGACCCTCAGATCTGTCCCACTCCTGACCAGGCCCCCATAGGCACCCTTGATGCGAACGATGTAGAGCTGGCCACGCCCACCCAGTAGGCCATATGCACTCTAGCCACGCCCACCCAGTAGGCCACGCCCACCCTGGCCACACCCACCGAGCCCCCTGAGGGCAACCGCAATGCTGATACGGCCCTCAATGAAATTGAGTTTGACACCCCTGATGTAGAGAATGGTGATGATTATGTGGAGAAATACAGTAAATATTGGCAACAAGAAACCTTGTTCCAAGGTTTATTTTCTTGTTTCATTTATCCAAGTATCCCCGTTGAAACTAAAGTTATGTAGCTGGAGCCATTACTTTTCATTCAGCCTTTGTAGCTTGCTTGCTTACTTACAAGGTTGCAGGACCTAAAGTATTGCTGCAATAAATGGTGCTAGTTTTTTGGTATTTTGGAGCATAGTGATTATAAGTTAATTATTGTTTTATTAAAATATGCTTTTAAAACTTAGGCAGGGAAATTGCTGTTCATCAGGATTATGTTTGAAGGCACACAGGTTTTGCCAGCACCAGGTTGTTTATCTATTGTCTGTAAAACTTCATGGAGCATAATAAAGATTTTTCAAAAATTTACTTTCCTTCAATAACTGCCTGTAATTACTTTGCCACCACATATTTTGTTAGGTATGGAGCTCCATGAAGAACTACATAACTTAGGAACAAAGGAAGGCCTGAAAGGAAGAAAACTCAGCAAAGCAATTGAGAGTTTTGCGTGGAATATCACTGTGCTGAAGGTAAATGTAAACTGAACTATTTTCCTTCTGTAAAAAGTCTGTTTTGGCTATGTAAGATACTGATCCAGTATTTTTTTCTCTCCACAAACAAATAAGGAATATTGAGCAAATAACAAGAACATGCTTACAAATAACAAGCTACTAAAGTAATTCTTAGTCAAATAAAAATTTATTGGCTTGGGTATAGTACAGTTCAAACCAGAATCAGTTGTTTTGCTTCTATGGATACCAAGGAGTAGGCTTCTGTTTTCTCTGCAAAAAAAATTACTTTGAAAGGCTCTCTTTCTCTCCGAGGTCTAGCATGCAGTACCTAGGAAAAGATTTTCTTTGTTGCTAAAGACATCCATAGTGCTTTTATGCCACCACTAGCAATCTATCTATGGCTCACGCAAGCAGACAAAAACTTTGTAATTGTTGAAACCAGATTCTTTGGGGAATGTGTTACTCAGTGTGTTTGTCTCTTGCTTTTCTATTTCTCTCAGGCGCTTCTAAGTGAGCATTGCTCTTTGGTGTTCTTTCCAGAAAAGAAAGCTTGATTGGGACTATTAGCAATAGCAAAAGCCCTTAGACCAGACATGTCAAACACAAGGCCCGGGGGCTGGATCCGGCCCACGAAGTGGTTTCATGTGGCCCGCGAAGCCATCCTGGAAACAGTGAGGGAACGGCCCCCACTGCCTTGGCCCTGGCCCAGAGACCCTCCTTCTGCCAGAGACCCTCAGATCTGTCCCACTCCTGCCCAGGCCCCCATAGGCACCCTTGATGCGAACGATGTAGAGCTGGCCACACCCACCCAGTAGGCCATATGCACTCTAGCCACGCCCACCCAGTAGGCCACGCCCACCCTGGCCATACCCACCCGGCCCCAAGGGCAACCGCAATGCTGATGCGGCCCTCAATGAAATTGAGTTTGACACCCCTGCCTTAGACTTATACACCGCTTCACACTACTTTACTGCCTTCTCTACGCGGTTTACAGTCAGCATATTGTCCCCAACAATCTGGGTCCTCTTTTTACTGACCCTGGAAGGATGGAAGGGGGACTCAACCTTGAGCTGGTCAGGATCGAACTCCTGGAGCGAGCAGTGAGTTAGCCTGTAGTACAGCATTCTAATCACTGCACCACCACGGCTGTTTAGGACACATAAGGTCAATGCACTTTGTGACATAATCTGCTAACGTTTTGCTCAAAAAATAATGGAGAGCCTGCCTCTTTGAAGCCATTTACTTTGGCTCTTCTATTTGGTGTGCAACCAATAGGGAATCATAGCAGAAATATTATTTCAGCCCACGTAGCCTTCAGATGTGACAGTATTATCACAGCACTGAATGCAGATGGACTCATCAAATCTAAAACATTGTGAGAGGAAAAAAAGAAACTTTATTGCCAAGGCAGTTGCATTCTTCATCCGTCCACTATCTGTAGAAAAAAGAATACATTCCTGTTTCTGATTTTTTAGACTACCCCCCCCCCCAAAAAAAATTTTTTTTAACAAAAAAGGGAGCATTTTCAAATAAAAACTTACTGTTATTAATTATTTTGCTGAGTGTGGACAAAATTACCTAATTGGATTGTGAATTATTATTATCCAAGTCTGTAACTCATTACAAGTCGAAGTATCCAGTCTTTAAAAATTTAACCAGTTCTGTGGTTTTTATTCTCTATTAGAATTGGGGGAAAAAACTGCCATTGTAAATTATTTGTGTGCTCTGTTTAGCATTGATTAGAGAGAATGGAGCCCCAAATGGCAATATGTTTTCCTAATATCCAAGTGAGAGTCAGATTTTATGAGGAAAACACATTTTTATATATATGTACACAGACCATCTCCTTTAAATACCCAGTTACCTCAATGGAGCAATATGTTTTCTGAGGAGAAAAAAAATTGAACTTATTCAGAGTAAACATGCATACGATTGCACTGTAATTATTGTTTTCCCCATTCATCTTCTGGATTCAAAACAGTTTCTAGGGAAAAAAGATTTGAAAATAACTTTTCTTTGGAATGCAGCTGCCAATATGAATACTTCCAGATGGGGAATTTTTTTCAGTCTAAGAGCCTTTTGCTCATCTTGAGAGCTTCTGGGGGGGAAGGAGGGATACATGCATACGTGTATCTCTTAATATCATACAACATTTTCCCTCGTTATTTCTGCAAACACATTTATATCTGCCAGTGTACTTTCCCACCACTGTCCTATGCACACTTTCACACTTGTCTGCATCTATTTCCATTTTTTTTCCTATTCATAAATACCTTTCCACATCCACATGATCTCCATATTCTCATCCCTGAAAAGAAAGAAGAATCTAATTTCTTGGAGATAAATCTCAATTGTGAAGAAGAAAGCAGTAAGGTAGATTTTGAGGAGATGAAGGTGGGTGGAGTGGCCAGTAGAAAGTGTGGGACTAAGGGAGAGATAGGGCTGGTGGGTGGGAGAATATAGTGTGAGCCGGGGGACGCCATGGGCCAGAGGTTCCCCATGACCAGAATAAATATTTAGAGATGATTCAATGAATTTACTCACTCTAAGACAGGATGACATGTTTAGTGGAATATTTTTGTAGCATATTAAAGCAATTGAGGCAAGACTTTGAGACACCCCCTCTTAAAAAATAATAACAATGGTGACCATGTAGCATTTTATTTCTAGAAATATATAATAAAATGCTAGGCTTACAGGGGGTCCAAGAAGAAGAAGCATCCAGGTTGTCTTGCAAAAATGCCAGCAAAAGGGATTCATGTGTCACAATGAAGAGAACAGAATGAGTAGAGCCGACTCTGACCGTCCAAATAATTTTCTGTGGTTTACCACAAATACTTTGTAGGTGCTGAGGATGCTGAATAACAAGGCCTGTCCGGTAAGCCTCAGATAGGCAAACAGTTTAGGGCATGTAAAGTGTTCTGGGAAGAGAAGCATCATGGTGGAAGCAGCATTGAAACTCATGTCAGTTCGACTTGTGCATTTCCCAGTAAAAGGACAGAAGAGTGCTACTTATATTCCACAGTTTTCTGGGCACAAGGTGAGACTTACTAGGAAAGGCAGTCCAGGAGGCTGTCGAGCCTAAGGGAAAAACAGAGTTTTTTTTACTAACAGAAGGGCTACGTGTAGCCAGTCTAAGCAAGGGTCTTTAAAAAAAAAAACCTCCAGTGTTGGAGCATTCACCACCTCTGAATGCTGAATGCTGAATGTCTCACCATGACAAAGGCAATATGCAAACAAGTTAAATCTCTTCTAGGTGAAGGCAAGAAAGATTGTGGCAGTCAGAAAGAGGAAAGCAAAAAAAGATGTAAAGAAAGCTCTCTCTACTCAGCTAAGAAAAAGGAGAAAGAGAAAAGCAGGATTTTTGTACCTCTCGATAGGTTGAAATTCCTAGATTATAGCCTCTTAAATATGATCTTGAAAAAAATATTACATATTAGCTCAGTAATAAAACCAAATATCGATGAAATGAAATGAAAAATGTTAATGAAAAATGCTTTCAGCTAAGTCATCAAAGTGAAATGGCTTTTTCGCAGCTCTGTTTTGCGTGCATGTAGCTCTGTTTTATTCAGTGCCTTTATACTTCAAGGCCTGCCCCACTATTCATTTTCAAGTTACTAGATATTTTTGAATCAGTGCATAAGACTTCAGTATTACAACCCTGAAGCTAATGAGGTAGTCCTAATATGGCAGTTGTCGTGATTTGCATTTGGTGGACAATATCTTCTCCTTCAGATTTAAATCCAGTTTAGTAAACTGTTCACTAGTGTGACTACTTTTCAGAAATAAGAAATGTCAGAATCTTTGGGCAATTACAGCTGAGTACTGGGAATCATTGACTCAGCAAATAACAAGCTACTTATTCATTGCAGTAGGCATCTTTTCTTAAAAAATGGTGGAGGTTTATTTCAAGCCGCATCTGCACAACCTTGATTATCTATAAGTGTCCCTTTGAACAAGGTTTATTTTATTTATTTATTTATTTTATTTATTTGTTTTTATATACCGCCCTTCTCCCGAGGGACTCGGGGCGGTGTACAGAGTAAGGTAGGTATACAGATTGAACAATAGTGAAAAACAATAGTAAAAACAACTGAGACCCCAAGAGCTATCAGGCCAGGCCGGACTGCTGGAACAGGTAAGGTTATGGTTTCCCAGATGGAAAGAGAGTTTTGGAATTGTAAAACAAAGAACTTGAAAAGAAAACAGACTTGTGCCTGAGGTTTGTTTTATCCAGTCCTGAGGCTAAGTTCAAATCTCTTCTGCAAATATTCAAGATCAGACCAAGCTAAGAATACTCCTTCCCCTGGTAACTTAATGAGAATGGAGAGAAGGAGTGGGAAAAAGAGGGAAGGAAATCGCAAAAATGTAAGAGGCGAGAGGAAGCAAAGTTTTGCTCATGGTTAACTTTAGCTCTTTGTAGATTATCCTGGACAGAACGTTTTCTTCAACAAAAACAGGATTCAAGCTATCTGTAAATTTAAAAAATATGGAATATGTCCTTTCTTATTGTAAACTAGGCCAATAAATGCATAAAACGTCTAGTTTTAAAATAATGAGATAGAGAGGGTTCCCTCATCTCTGAGACCTCAAATATAAGAGAGGAAATACATTTTTTGTCTTATCATGGAGGAGAAGGATATCCATTTTCGGATATCTTTCCAGATAGATTTTCTCTCAAGGAAAAGGAGCTCATTGTGCTTTGATGCCAACAACCACTAGCCAAAGATGAAGAGGGGACTTTGCAGTCCCCCCCCCCTTTGCCTTGACCCTTGCAAAAAATCAGTGCATATTAAGGGGGAACGCTTTGGGAATTGGAACAGGAGGGGGAGTGCCCAATATTCTAGTAACATGGATCTTTAATGAATCACAATAATTCATGAGTTAACTTTTGCTGAGCATAGGGAAAAAACATACATTGGATTTCAGCTGCCTAATATAAGAATTAGCAAGTCAGTTACTATCACTATGTAAAGTAGTACACTGTGTTTTATTGTAAGCAGTAAATATAGCCTAACAGAATATTCCCTTAGATTTACAAATTTAATATTGATTTTTCCATGTTTATAATAAAAAAGGCTTGCCGAGATAATGTATCTCCATTGGGAAGATAAAGTAAAATCTATTTGTTTTCTTCGCTTCAGAAAGAAAAAAAAATCAAACCTTCAGACAACCATTGACTTCATTTATTTGATACTCAAATAAATGTAGCAGAGTTTTTCCTGCGAAAATAAAAGGTCACATCTGATAATGAACTTTGAATTATTTATCATAACTAGATACATCCTAACAAAAAGTTGATTGCATATGTACAAAAAACATATGTTGATCCCTCCATTGCAGTAAGAGCTGATTTGCAACTGTTTACAGAAATACTGCTTCCATTTGGAAAACTGGGATCAGTCCGACAGTAATAAACTATTTAATAAACTAGTTTAAAAGGAAAACTGATTTAACCATTGTATTATAAAGGAATGATCAGAATTCAAGCAGTTTGTCCACATGGAGTTGGAAAGACAGGCTGTCAGGCATCCATTCCCCATCCCACGATCCAGAGGTATCTCCTAGCACCTTTTGGGTGGCTTCCAGAGCAGGCTGCAGGAAATTGAGCTAAAATGCTAGTTTTATTTTGCATGCTGTAGTGGTGGCCGTAATTTCTCTGCAGCTCCCCAGAATGGGACATTTTTCATGAGGGGTTAATGAGCAAAAGTTATCTATTCCCGCATTAGAACAGATTTTAATAATGGCCCTTGACATGGGCCTTTTAAAGAGCTGCAAACATAGATAGTTAATAGATTACATTACATGGCTTTTTGCTGACAGATTTACAAACATCTTCGTGAGTGCTTCATTTTGTTTTCTCACAGCACCAGGCTATCATTTACAAAGCTAAAAATAAGCATGTGTCTGCATGGTTTTATTAATGTGCAAGACAGGGTTCTCAACAGGCTTTGAGTTGATTATTTTCTAGCTGCGGGAAATTGTGGATTAATTCTTCACAATAATTTCAAGGTAGTATTGGTTTCCTCAAGGTGGTAGTTAATAAACCTGAGTCATTTCCCCCTCCCCTCCCCTCACAATGTCTCCAGGCTGCCAGTGCCAGTTATTGCATTAGAAAGCAGGCATCACTTCTGCTTCAAATAATGTCCAGTCCATCAAACTTTATTGCAGATCATTGACCCAGACTTCAAAATAAAGTTATGTATATCGTACAAATTGCAATGCAACTTGCATAATGAAAAAGTCCTGTAGTTGTGCGTAGCCTATTTTCCTGTCAACAGTGTGCAGATTTAGAAGCTACAAATACAGACTTTGCAACTGCAACAGTTATCCTGGGATCTTTATCTGCCTAAAGAAATTGCGTATGAAATTCTATCCAAGCTAGAAATGAGCTAAGGGTGTTACTAGATCATTGTGGATGTCTTGGTACAAAAGGACAGGATCCCATAGTTCAGTGCTCCCATCCTAGCAGGGACAAAGCATTTCAGGAGAGGGACTTTTGTGGTTTTGCACTTCAGCACCGCTGATGGTAAATTATTAAATTTCAGTAGCATACAGATAGTCCTTGAGTTATGACTATAATTGAGACCATAATTTCGGTCATAAGTCATGATGATCGTAAAGTAGGTCATCACGTGAATAGACCTGATTTTATGATGTTTTTTGTACGTGTGTAGTGGTTGTTAAGCAAATGCAATGATTATAATGCAAATCCACAGTCATTAATCAAAGTCATTGAGGAGTGCAATGGCTGATGTGGTTAGGACACTGGGTTGGAGATTAGCAAGCCTGCATCTGAGACCTGTGTGCTGATGCGTGGTGAGGTGAGTTCCCATCAGTCGCCCCTTTTTTTGCCGTCCCTAAGCCAACATCCCATTCTTGCGAGACATAGTGAAGACAAGAAGGTTTCCAAAGGATTGTGAGAATGGGGTGCCGGATTGCAGAAAGAATGGGATACCGGCAGTGGTGGGATTTTTTTAATTATTTTTATTATTATTATTATTATTATTATTATTATTATTATTATTATTATTATTATTATTATTATTAATTTTATTTGTATACCGCCCTTCTCCCAAAGGACTCAGGGCGGTGAACAGGGCAGTACATGTTAAAAGACAAAATACAAAAATTAAAAGAGATTAAACAAAATGCCCACAGCTCTTACAATAAGTTAAAACACATTAAAAGTAATAAAACCCAACCCCATCCCATCAGGCCAGGCCAGCTTGTTCGAAGAGATAAGTCTTTAGATCGCGCCGGAAGCCAGTTCGCAACACTTCGGCAGAACCAGTAGCTAATTTTTTTTTGCCCAGGCCCAGAATGGACTTCCCAAAGTGGCATTCACACAGAAAACCAGTTGTTCACATATCTGAATCCCCCCACTGGATACCGGGTTAAAGAATGGTGCGAGGCAGTGAAGATGAGCAGAGCAAAGCATGTGAAGCTCAGGGTGGTGAAGGCAATTGGGGTTTTGCAGAATGGTATGGCAACTCTGGCCATGGTATGCAGTGGCACTGGGGCTAAAGCAGAGGCCTGGGGGAAGCGGCAGCCAGCTGGAGACCCCAGACCTCTACTTCAGCCCCAGACCCGGCACTGCCACCACCGCATACTAACGTGCAAGGTGGCAAAACAGCATAGATGGGGAGATAGGCAGGCGGGGAGAGTTACAGGAGCTTTGTAGTCATTTATACTGGCAGGCTGACAGGTGCCCTGTTTTTGATCACATGACTATGGGAGAACTGCAGTGGCCTTAACTGTGGCCACAGGTTGTAAGTTCTTTTTTTTTCAGTGTTGTTTTAATTTTGAATGGACGTTGAATGAATGGTCGTAAATCAAGGACTACCTATAATTGGATCAAACAGGCCTCTTCTGATGTTGTTATACTTAGTGGTTTTTGCACTCATCCACTTCATTCAGCATGTGGTCTTTATCTATGTGCCAGATCTAAAACAAATCCTTTCAGTTCTCAAGGAAGAAAGTAAAGGAAGTTCCATCAGCTGCCTATTATTTTTCCATTGTTTTGAAAAGAAAAAAAAGATGGTTTGCCGGATTGTTCAGACACTTTATTCTAGCTAGAGCTGATCTCTCTTTTGTTTAAAATCAATAAATTCCATTTTACGTATTTTAGAGAGGCAAACCAATATTAGCAAATAACCTTATGTTACCTTACCCAACATCAAAGGTCACACTGAGCAATTATACCAACCTTGTTAGCTGCAACAATTTTTAAACAAGAACTTTGACCCCAAAACTTTCAGAAGGATAATTTGTCAAATCAGTGTTTTAGTAAAAATAAACAGTCTTCCTATCATTTTTATCTTGTCTCATTCCTTTTAGATTATAAGCCTTAGAATAAGCCACCATGGGAAATTCTTTTTGAGTGAAACTGTAGGAAAAAGATGAGGCCAAGAATAAACAGGAAATTAAAAAGAATCTAGCTTCAGAAAGGTGTCTAGAGAAAAACAAAAGTTTGAAAGATGAGAAGAGATCCATACTGCAATAGACAGAGCAGCCTTGAATCCACAATTGCTATCCAAAAGAAGCAATTGAGATTGATCCCCACAGACCTGATGTTCTGCCATTTCTGAGTTGAACACTTAAGTAAAATAAGGCAATAATAATAATAATAATAATAATAATAATAATAATAATAATAATAATAATAATAATAATAATAATAATAATAGTAATAATAATAAAATCTTTAAATTCCTTAAAATAATAAATCTTTAAATTCCTCAATTTTATAATTTAAGACAAATTATATCATGGGTCTGTAGCCTTTTTGCCTTCAAGGATTATGTTAGGGGCAATCATATAAATTGTAAGAGGGGCCAGCAAAAGTAAATGTAATTTCATTTTCATTAAAACTAAATTAACTCTAGTATATACCTCATATTAAACAATTTGCTACTTCTGGCATTCTAAAACTTATATCAGAAACAAGCTTTGGCACAACTCTGATGGAAAAGAATAGAGTTTTTTTTTAATTGAAAAGTTTTTCAATACATTTTATCTTTAACAATCCCTCCCCCCCTCCCCCCACCCAACCCTTCTTAACCCTCCCTAACCCTCCCCCCACCCCTTCCCCCTCCCCCCTCCCCGACTTCCCAGAGCTAAATACAAGGTATAAAGGTAAAAACAATCATAAACAACCATATGTTAACAACAATAAACTATTAAGTCTATCGCACTCTAGCTCATATAAAATGACTACAAGCAATACTAATATCACATCAAAACTTATACAAATGCTAAATGAAACTTTTTAGTCCCATATTTGTTCTGGATATAATCAATCCACTTTTTCCACTCCATAATATAACGTTGTTGCGAATGGTCTTTCAAATAAGCCGAAATCTTTGCCATTTCCGCCAGGTCAGAAACTTTTAGAGTCCATTGAAAAGAATAGAGTTTTTATGGGGACCGAAGAAACCAAATTAAAGAGATTTCTTGGTTCCCTACAGCTAAAACTAAAAAAAAATTAAGTTTAAGAAACAACTACAACATTTTTTTCTGTTCTCATAATTAAATAAAAATTATTTGCTGCTAGAAATCTATTTATTTATTTGTATCCACCTTCGTTATTTTTTTAAAACAACTAAAGGTGGCAAACATATCAAACAAATCTTCTTCCGCCTATTTTCCCCACAACAACAACTCTTTGAAGTGAGTGGGCTGAGAGACAGAGAAATGTAGCTGGACTGTTTTCTGTTTTTTCTTTGCTAGTATACTTTTATTTTATTGCTTTGTTGCTGATTTATTTATCTTATTTCTGGGGTGATGTGTATCTTCTGTTACTCCCCTTACATAGGTTATCAAATTCCATTTTAAATTGCCTTTATCAGATTTTAGTAACAATTTGTTGCTGGAACTTTGCACTTTGATATGGCCCAAGGGCTAATCAATAAAGACTTACTTATTGCTTTGTTGCTGATTTATCTTATTTCTGGGATGATGCGTATCTTCTCTTACTCCACTTACATAGATTAATTATGTTTAAACCACCATAATGAAAGATGTATTATGTGAGCGTCTGGAAGCAACAGATGTTGAAATAAGTAGGATACAATTTCCTAGTGAATATGCTAAGTATCAGAGTGCGGATTCCATTTGTTGAAGAATGCAGTTTTTAAAAAGTCTCATCCTGCTTTTGTCTTTTCTTATCTTTCTCTTCTCTGTTTCTATGTTTTTCACTTATTAGTTCTCTTTACTTTCCTTACTTTTCTCTTTCAAATTTTCTATTGTTTTTTCCCCCCCAAATTTATTTTTGCTCTATTTTATAGAGCTGCTACTTTCCCCCCCCCTTATGTTCTAACACAGAGGTCCCCCACCTTAAGGGCACAAGGGACTGGTTATGTGGAGAGAGATTTTTCTGCAGACCGGAGGAGGTGTGGTTTTGTGTGCTGCCTGCATCCTGCGGATGTGGCTTTCCTTATTTGTATGGACCGGTTACTGGCATCTCACAGCCCGGTACTGGTCCATGGACCAGGAGTTGGGGACCCCTGTTCTAACAAATGTAGCCTCTGCAGGTAGCCCCTGTTGGCCCTTGTCTGGACTTTGAAGGTAAGCAGAGTTGGGTTGATAAGTGCTTAGATGGAGGGCCAGCAGAAATCTCAGGGCTGTGGGGCTAGATGAGAAAATTGTCCCCAAAGAAGGCCATGGCAATCCCTGGTTTCCTATTGCCAAAAAAACCTGCAAGGGTACTGCATCCACTGTAAGTTATGCTTGACCAGAAGCAGATTCTACTTTTTATAATGGTAACCATGCTTCCCACTCTTCGAAAGGGAAGCATGTCCTTTTACCATGAAAGCGCCTTTCATTTTTATTTTTTTTATTTTTCTGGTAACAAGGTTTTTAGCCTCACCTTTCAAATCCTTTGGCTGATTTTGGACACATTACCCTTGGTTTGGTTTGGTGTGTATTTTCTTTCATGCAGCAAAATGTTTGGGGCGAGTGTCCCCTCCCTATTTACCTCTCCTCATATTGACAGATTCTGTTAGCTTTAACCTGCGCTCACTCTCAAGATCTCATCAATCATTCCTGGAAGGAACCAGTCTAGGTGCTATCTATCATCCCTGGATTTAATTAAATTCAATTAAACCAGAGCCTGCCACATTTTTCATTTTTAATCTCTGATTGTAGATAAACCCTTCATGTTAGATTGCTTATTATCATCACCAGACCCTCTGAGACGTTCAGCTGCTGTGGCTGATGGGCCTGACCATGACTGTAGACTCCCCATTTGAAAATGGGCAGACCAAATTATTTATGTAGGTAGAATTGTGAAACCAAAGCCGTGGGCAGGACAGGAGAGCAGTTTGTTTTGCAGCGGCTATTTCCACAGGCACTGCTAGGCAGGCTGCTTTACTGAGCTCATAAGGTGTTGAAGAGGATTTGTACAAGAGCTGTCGGAAGAGCTGAACTGCTCAAAGGATTACAGCGCTCTCAACATGAATTAGACTTTGCAATAAAAACAATGCATGAATCTCCAATCAACTGAGCTTGTATCCTTGACAACTTAAAACTACCTTTAAATAGGCCAAGTGCGCTGGAGAAGACAGGGAGGAGTGCAGAGCAGCAAAACCTCTCTTCATTCCCCTTTTCTAATTGGTGTTTCTTGGTAGGAGAGACAGAGGTGATCTTTGAAGGTTTTAGTGTTAGAAAACAGAAAAAGCTAACACCATTTACATCAGAATAAAACAGGCCTAGAAACCCTGCTCCCAGGAAGGCCTGATCTAACACACTCACTAGTCTCTTCTCCTACTGAAGTTTATCATATTGCCATTTAATAGAATATTGTCATATTCGTGGATAGGTAGAGGCCAGAAAGCACAGAAACAGAACGATGGATGCTTTTAGTAAATGTGATTTACTCCAAAATAAACAGATTGAAGAAAATGTCTCACTTAGTTTCTATTTGTTTCACACAAGAAGTAAATGCCAACCTTAAGCTGCCACTTTAATGTACCAACGGGAGAGAACTGCAGTCTATCAGAATGGGGTTGTATTTTCCCAACTTGATGTCATCCAGATAATAAGGGGAAGATGGGAGTTGCAGTTTATTCATCTGGAGGGTCCCTGTGTGGGAAAGTGGGTATGCGTAGTGTTATGTGTTTTACTCCTCCTCCTCCTATTAATTATTGTTATCTTTATATGCCACTTTATATGCCAAGGAGGGGAGGAGTGGCATATAACAGGATTAAAAATACACGTGAATTTAAGTTTTCTAACTGCTTCATCTTATAAGCAATGCCAGTGTTTCTGTATAGTGGTATTATGAAAGAGGTGTTAGGAAGGAATTATGTTAAAAACTTGATTATGAGGTTCAAATTCTTTGAGGCCTTCCCAATATTTTGGAAACAGTTCTACATACAGAAATATCCTTGAGTCACTTTGATTTGAAGGTTCCTACACAGAAATATAAGAGAGTCACTATGTGGGGTGGCTATATAAATGTGTGAATGAACGAATGAATGAATGAATGAATGAATGAATGAATGAATGAATGAATGAATGAATGAGAGAGAAGGCTTAGCAGATGTCCTGCCCTCAAAGCTAAGCACTATTAGTCCTGGTTAGCAGATCATAGGCTAGAAGTTGGAAAAAAGTCTAAAAGAAGGCAGTGACAAACCACCTTGATACTGTTGACAATAAAAGTACAGAGATAGGTCTCTAAATTCATCGGGAGTCACGAAGACTTTCCATTTTAAAAATTTCTGTCTTAAACCTGTTGATTTAGATGATTTAATTTGATTACTTGAAATGAGTCTGTGAATTAAAGTCAGTCTGTGTTGTCAAAAATCTAATAAGGTTTGAAAAGCTATCCTTTATTTTAAAAGATGAATTCCCTGCCTTTAAATCCAGGTGCATACAAAATTGTCATGTTTATTCAGTCTTATTTTAAAGAAAGCCAGAGCCAACTTTTCAGTCTGCTTCCAATTGATAACATGATTATGGATACAGGATATTCTCAGGCTCTTAAATGCCAAGTCTGAGAATCTAAGATTTGACACATGTTACCTTGAGAAAAAGTGCCAGGTGATGAGGTAAAATGCTATTGCTTATTCTTCTGGTGTCAGATATGAAAGGATTTGAATGGGTGCTGTATGTTCCAATGGATTCTATACAGAATATCTGAAAATTAGAAAATTCTGCTCTACGTAACTGTCCTTTAACATCAGAGTAGCTCTCTGAAGGGATATTGGCAGGTCATTGTTAGGCTTCCAGGAAACGTCAAAGAAAATGTCCTGTGTTTTTGTTTGTCTGTTTTAGGGTTTAAACTCATTGGGTATCTTTGGGAGACTCTCTCAGCCCTGCTTATCTCATAAAGTTGTGCTGTGGGAAAAATATGAAGGATGAATTGCTTCATACACTACTTGAGCCCATGCAGGAGAGATGGGATGTAAATCTAATGAATAAATAAACTGATGGAAAATGTTGGCTGTATACAGTCAAATATAAAGATCTTTACTGACTATTTTATGAGTTCTAAAGTGCTATTGAGATTATTCATATTAGAAGTGGTCATGTTCTTCTGGTGGTTTTAGATTTGGCTTTTTACAACATCTGGAAAAGAAGCCATGAGATGCCATGTTTTATTTAATTGGAGGTGCTACAGCAAACAAGGGAGCTGCACTTTTCTTTCTCTGTGTCTTCAGTTGTTCACCTTTTAAAATATCCAGACAGCAGTACAAATTTTGCTAGACCGTAAAAAAATTAGCTTACTTAATCACAGGCATTTTTATTCATAAACTATTCTCTTGACTTTTAAAATTTGAGAAAAGCATAAAGGATTATAATGACATAATGGAGGATTCTTTTGTTGTAGATCCTGATTTACACATTAAATAACCTTAAGGACTGCAGAGCATAGTGATAACTTATTGCCATCTTTTATCATGAAACGTACATGAATAAGTGAAAAGTACTTTTTAATTCTATAAAGATGAAGAAAAACTGTATTTTTGAGGCAGGAACCTTTCAAGTGGGTGATTGTGTAATGGCATTGTTCATGGTGCAGTTTTGCTTTAAGATATGCTGCAGAAGAAATCTCTGACATGCAAAATCATATGTATGTAGAAGGAGAACATTCCCAACTTTATTACAAATTGGCTTTGTCTCATTAGCCACTGAATTTCCTATAGCTTTGTATTTAATGCAGAGACTTACTAATACTTATCTGAAAAATGGTTGGAATTGTTTTCCAGTAGAGAAGAAGGTTATACAGGGTTATGAGGTTGAGAACCCAATCTTCAAGTAGGTAAAGGAACTCCCTGACCTGTTTTTCTACTATGCTGTTTGTTTGTAGCTTTTTGTCATTAAAGATATGCCCTTGACGATATTTGGCAAGCTTTCTTATTAATGAGAGAGAATTGAGCTAAGAACTTTTCTCTGTGAAATTGAAAATTATCTAGAATTCAACGTTCACCTCTTGTTTGAAGATGGACAGTGTAAACTCCTCCCCCCTTTCTGCCTAGAGATCTAAGCAACCAATTCTCTTCTTTTTTCCAATTTTAGAGTTGTAATTTCTCTCCTTCTCCCCATGTGTATATCACAGATTGCCTGTAATGCTATACCTGCAGGAACCCAGGCAGCAGCAAATATCAAATATGTATCATGATCCAGGTGCAACCATCTGAAAAATTTGTAGAGTGCTTTGTGCTCCTCCATGGTTCTTTTGCTTTCAATATTTACCTCAGCCAGGATAAGCCATGGTCTATTGACATCGCAGCCTTTACAATATGAGATAATATTACAATAGCGATAATGCAAAAATTGCAAAGACCAGTAATATTGGTCTTCGATGTTGGTATTGAACTCTTGTAATGTAATATTTGTGATTACCACTTGGACTACTGCAATACTCTACACGGGCTGCCCTTGAGCATCTGGAAGCTTCAGCTGGTACAAAATGCAGCAGTACAAACTGTAAATGGTGTCAGCTCTTTGGCACATGGAGCAATACTGCTTCAGGGGCTGCATTGGTTGCCAGTGTGTTTCCATGTACAGTTCAAGGTGTTAGTTGTCACCTTTAAAGCCTTTCATGGCTTGGGACCATTTTCTTCCAGTTGCTTTTACCCATCCAATCCATCCACCAGGAGGTGCGTCTTCTCTGATTTAGGCCCTCCCCTCTGGACCATTTTCTCTCCAGAGATTAGGGTGACCCCAACCCAGCTGGCCTTTCAGACCTGGCTATGTGTTTAGGTCCGGGGTGTTCTTAGTTATGTTGATTCCAATGGATTATAATAGCTTTTGGTTGATATTTGTATTTAATTTCTTTTTTATATAGCTTATGTGTTTTAATTGTTTTTATATTTGTTTGCCACCCAGAGTCACTGGTTTGAGAAGGGCAGCTATACAAATTGATTGAATGAATTGAATTGAAATGAAATGAAATGAAATAGTCATACCTACATTCGTGTTTAGTTTTGGTAGGGTGGGCTCCAAGATGGCAGGATTCCCCCGTCCCCCTTTTATTTTTTCCCCTCTCTATATGTTGACAGTACTTACAAATTAATACTTTGGCACAGCCTTCATGCAGTCAAATTGGATTGCCATAAAACCATCTGTCTCTTATTAGGAAACCCCCCCCCCCACACATATTTAATGAACAAAAATGGTGCAAATTTTTTCTACATTACCAGGCACATTTATCTCCGTGTGCTCCAGAGAAAGTCTTGTGAAAGAAAAGGAGAAACCATTTTGTGAAGATGCTTATGGAATAATACATTCTGCTTTCAGATAAGCTCTTTACTATTCTCCTGGAATGCCTGATTAATAGCTTCCAGGCTTACATGGCATCCCACCAAAAGCTGACCTGACCTTTCCTGTGTTGATTTGATATTTATTTCTAGAGTCAGTGATAACAATAGTAACAGAAGGAAGTAAGCAGCGATGTTAGAAGGCAAAAAGATAGACATATGCTTTTTTTTCTTTGTTCCAAAGCCTTGTTTGTACATGTGTACCTGGATTCTGTGCTCTCAGCTCATTGCAGCAACTGACTGATTTTCCAAGAATGATTTGGAACTGCATTATTTCTAGGTTTAATTTTGCTTAAGGTGTTGATCTACTTTCACCGGCATTTTTCCTTAGGTGATTTTTGTTCATTTTTCATTGCCAGCAGATGGCTTCTGAACAACCGTATGGGCACAGAAATGTTTACTTGCAGATCCTTTCTAGTAGTCTGACAGTGTTGTCACAAGGGACCTAGTTTGCCATTCATTCTCCTGGGCTTCTCAGAACTGTTCTTTGCAGTCCCATCTTGTTCATATGAAGCAACAGTGAGGGTTTCTTTTCTTTTTTTTAAAGGCCAGAACACTGTAAGGAAAATGTAAAAGTTTGCGCATGAGCTACAGTATAAATAACCATTTGATGTTAATGATGTAACAAGTCATAGTTTCCCGTGGGAAGGAATACCCTGCATCATTATCTCCTCACCAGAGGATACCATGGCTCGTTACATATTTGGGGCAATGGAAAGGTGTGAGAGGGAGAGAGAGACAAAGGGGAGCCTTTTCTCTGTTTCCTTTGTTGATCTCATACTGTTACTAAAAAAAGGAAAAGGAGAATGGGAATATTTGGAGCTAACTTGTGTTCATGGGGAAGGGCAGTGGAGAGAGACTGGTAACATTGCAAACCTTCTGACTTTCTTTCATGGGCTTTGAAGAACATTTTTTCGTATTTCTGATTTGTGGGGAAAGGACGCTTAGGAGATCCAGAGATAGCTTAAGGAAAGCCTCAGTTTTCTTTTATTCTTATGCTCCAGTCTGAAGCACCTCAACCTTTAGAGACAGATAGAAGCCTCAAGAATGGAGAAACCTTCCTATATTCCATTGGAAGAGAATGGGAAGTGTAGCAGATTCCTCAACACAAATCACCTCAAGACTCTCCATTTCTGTTAAGCCTCTGAGTCTAGTGCCAGTATCATTCTGCAATCCCAAAGGTGCTTTTTCATGAGGCAACTGGACTTTCTTGTTTTTCTTTGAAGACGTTTCGCTTCTCATCCAAGAAGCTTCTTCAGCTTTATGACCTGGATGACAAAGAATCTCTTTAGATATCATTCTGTAAGCCTCTCAGATACCGGACCATTGATACCCCTTTTGTGTGTCCTTCTGTGACTAATTTAAAGCCATGGAGGGAAGAGTGAACAACAGGGAAACAAAAGGACCATTCTGTAAAACAATTGTCTTCCCCTTGAGGCTGAAGGTCTTTGTTATTTCTGCAGTTATATGACTGTATAACTCCTGACTACCAGAAAGCAGCAATGTGTCTTACAATTGTTTCAATTGAGAACTCATACAGATTTTGTATTCCCCGCTACTCCCAGGGGTAGGGTGACCATCTGGCAAATCTATAATAAAGCACATATACATCCCAAAATAAGATTTATCTAAAAATTAGAATATTAACTAATATTCCCTTCAGAAATTAATGTGTTGAGACTATTGTTACACACGCTCCTAAGTTCAGCTTATGGTCACTTATTCACACATTCACAGTCCTGGAAAATAGCCACACTCAAATTACTTTCAACCAAACACTGAAGCACAACCAATTCTTTAGAACACACAGAGATCCACTGAATAACAGCAAAACTTTAGTGGTTACAACATATCTATTTGCTCTTTCTCACATGCACTCATATACGCAAACACAAACACACACCCATGTCCTTCTCAACTAGGCTGGCAGGCACTAGTCAGAAGGACAGAAGCCACCAAGTCTGGATCCAAGGATGACTCAAAGAGCGGGCAGGCTTCAGGGGCCCCCTTTTCCCCCAAAGCCCTTCCTTTGTTGAGTCTCATGTCTGGTAGTTGTTGATGGCACTGAGGCAGGAGTTTCCCATGTGCTCAGGCTTAATTTCTTTTGTTTGTTTTCAGTGACATTTTTTTTCCTTAATGAGTTGGTTCCTTCTTAACTACTTCCCCTAAGGCAGTGGTGGGATTCAGCCAGTTTGCACCTCTTTGGCAGAACCAGTAGCTAATTTTTTGTTGCCCAGGCCCAGAATGGACTTTTGGAAGCGGCATCCACACAGAGAACTGGTTATTCACATATTTGAATCCTACCACTGCCCTAAGGTTTCCTTTCCTGGTCTTTGTCCATCTTGCTTTATGTGCCTACTTCAGCTTCAGCCTAGTCTCACACTATCTGATCTAATTTGGAGACTCAGTAAATTATAAAGTACTCCAAAGATATAGTCCAATTTGTCTTGATGTCTGGAACTAGAACAAGAATCAGAAAAATAGAACTCCATTTTCCTCTAATATAGCATGAGGAAAAGACCAGAAATAGTTGTCCCTTCTTTTGTTCTTCACCAGAATATTCCATTATACTATTGTATATATCTGGGTTAGAGCTTTATATTATGGAAAATATGCCTAATTTCTTAGATATGGGGCAGGTTGGGGGAATTATGATCATTTAGAAACTGGCTTTTTGTTTAAAGTACTCATAAATCAAAATGAGACAATAAATCTAGATCTGGAAGCATTCTTACAAAAATACAAAGCATTATATGGAGAAGGTTTTATTCAAAGAAAGGGATGATTGCATAACTTGATGGTCATTCCTAGATGTAGTTGATTGTTGGAAGTTGAGATGGGTATATAAAAGTTGATGTTACTGGTTACTAGGCTGGGTTAATTAGCTTTAAAAATACTGTCACACATCTATTCAAGAGTAGAGACTGAAAAATAGTGTGATGGAGGGAACCATTAAATAAAATATCTCAATCGTTAGTATGCTGTGATTGATGAAACCAATAGTGGCTGAAATGTAAGGACTTGAGGACAGATCTGTCTATTACTGAATCTTATAATCACCTTTTCTACACATTATCTGAGCTTGCTCTTCCCTCTTCTCTCTGCATATGAAAACATCTGCTATATCCCTTTGCAATGCAGTGCAGTTCTGGAAAAAAAATCATGAATAGAGTTTCATGGAAATACAAAATTAGAACAGAGATCAGATGTGTCTGCCTTACACAGGCTAAATTAAAAATTAATTTATATTGCCCTGTTCTATGTAATGTTTTATGTTTCAGCAGACTCCGATGCAGATGCTGACTATAAACATCACTCTAAGTACTACCAATTACAGAAAACTAAATGTCTTTTGTCCCAGTGTAAAAAATTGTACTACATTTTAGATTTGTTGTAAAAAGTATAGCCCTACTATTATTATAATGTTCAAAGCAAAGATAGAACATTCCTTCTTCTCAGTGTTGTCCTTGATGCACAAACAAACAAACAAACAGACAGACAGACAGACAGACAGACAGACAGACAGACAGACAGACAGACAAACAAGTTCATATGTAATGCCATTCCATCTGTCTATTCATGCTATTTTGCTCTGTTCCACACAGGAAAGTATGAGAGATTGGCATACATAGTTGTCAGTTGGGTTCACATATCTTTCTCAGGCAATTTCATGACACACTCTGTGCTTGGCAGCACTGGAAAAGGATGATATTCTAGAGAGTCACTCTGACAAGCAGAGGAACCTAAGCTGCAAAAAATATAATCAGTTGTTCATATGTGTAATGACTATTAATATGATGTTCCATCTATTCCTTGAGGGTTTTAAAAAAATCTAACTAAAGAAATTAGTTTTATGGTTTTTTTAAAGATTAGTGTTTATCCTGGCATAAGCTTTCATAGACGATAACCTAGTTTATTGAAAGCATAAAGTTCACAAAAGTTAATGTAATAATAAATGGATTAATCTTCAGTGTTCCACAATAGTCTTGTTTTTAATGCATGAGATTGATCCAGTTACCCCTCTGGAAAGTATTTGCAGGTTTTGTGTAATTTCTGTACTCCTATTTCTATAGGACTTACAAAGCAATTTTGACATTCACATTGTCAAACTACTTTAGGAGTCTGATGCAAAAGGTTGACGTAGTGATCCTACCAAGACCTAAGGTTGAACAAAGGCTCCATTGTGCTATTAAGTCATCGAGCAGAATGGTTGAATTATCCCAGATGTTATCAACTTGTGACGCAATTCTCATTGACATTGGTGTTCCCAGAAGCTTTTGTTTCCAGACATTGTTGACTGGTGCTGTACCTTGCCAGCTACCATTGTCTCTCTAAAGTTGTTTACCAGGATGGGTGCAATACTATAGTGAATGCAAAATTACTTGGCTTGTGTCAGTAGATTAAATCATAGCAGATTATCTTCCCATGTCAAATTGCATTGGGAGACAACTGAGGATGAATGGAGAGTAGAAAACAGAGATTTGCACTGGAGGAAATATCAACATTCATTTATTTCTTTAAGATATTTAAACATTTATATAAGTTCACAGGCTGAGAATTTTAATTTTAATTTTAATTGGGGTTTTTACTCTTTCAGGGACTGTTATAATCTTTTTAATTGTTTTTAATTTTTGTATTTCTTGTTTTAATTCCCTGTAAACCGCCCTGAGTCCTTCGGGAAAGGGCGGTATACAAATCCAATTAAATAAATAAAATAAATAAATAAATTATGAAAATGAGGAATGTTTTAAGAGGGAAATGTTTTAGATTTTATGTTCAATGGTCATTTTACATATATATGTGAATATTGCATGTTAAATATTTCTTCATTACTTTAGTAAGACTTATTAAAAGTCCTTTTCAGTTTCATCTTCTGAGCCTGTAAGGTACTGAGAGCTCTCCTAGGAATGGTTTTTCTGTCTTACAAACTGTCTGCTGACATGATTTTCCCCTTGGATTATGGGATTTCAAATGATATGATTTCCGCTCCGAACCAATACCAGTGCATAACTTGCTTGCTGTTTTTCTGTTCTATTCGTTTAATGATTGGATTCAAAGTTACAATGGCACTGAAAAAAAGGGACGGCCATTTTTCCCCATTTACAACAGTTGCAGCATCCCCCCATGGTCACGGGATCAAAATTTGGACACCTGGCAATTGGCATGTATTTATCACATTTGCAGTGTCCCACTGGATCATGTGACCACTTTTTTGTGACCTTCTGACAAGCAAAGCCAATGGGGAGGCCAGATTCACTTTAAAACCATGTTACTGAATTAACAACTGCAGTGATTCACTTAACAGTTTGGAGAGAAAGGTCGTAAAATGGGGACAATTTAGCAATGGAATTTTTTTGCTCGTTTAGCAATGGAAATTTTGGGCTCAATGACTACCTGTACAGATTCACCATTATTTTCAGTATTTTTTTCTAACTAGCTACTTGGTACTCCAGTGAATGTGTCTCCTGAATAAATCATAGCACAGAAAGGAATATGGGTGAAAGGATGTATCTGGTTTCCCTCAAGCAGTCTGGAGTTACCTAAAGAGTTTGTGGAGTTGCCTCAGTTGGTTGCATATGCATACCAAGCGCATGCCACATCTCTGCTCCTTCCCAAGGCCTTACATGGACAATGATTTTCATGTGTATTGGTATGCACAAAGGACCTCTACATGATAATAAGAAGGGATATTGCCATACTCCCCATGTGATAGCGTGATTGCACCATGATTCCTTTCTGTACTATGATTTAGTAAGGAAGCTTAGGCCCTGATATCTATCTGTCAGAATACGCTATCCGAACAAACTACTGTATATATGTGCCAGTCTCCCCAAATTCATTTTAGAAATTCAACAGTTTAGAGCCAAAATAAATAGAAAAAGATTGATATGCTAAATCAGAGATTAGATTGCCAACCCAGGTTCATCCTGGCCTAGGAAGAGCCTGTTGTCAGCTCAGAAGAAATTGCTATCCTGAAGCGGCTGCCTCTCAAAGCAGGCCTCAGATCAGATGCGCACAGAGCCACTTTGTTCGCTGTCCAAAACACTGTCACTGCGAGGGAAGGGAAACCAGATACGAAACCTTCATTGTTCATAGCTTTGTATTTTATTTTGATTCCCTGTTTTTCTTGTGTATTCTTAGGGACAAGGGGATCTACTGAGGAACGCCAAAAATGAAGCCATAGAAAATGTGAAGCAGATCCAGCTGGCTTGTTTATCATGTGGACTGGGCAAAAGTGGAAGTGGGAACTCGGATGCCAAGGCTAAGCGAGGTCCTGAGCCAATCGAAAAAAAAGAGACAAGCAGCGAGAATGCCAGGCTCTGAACAAAGCCAACGGTGTCATATATTTCAACAGTCCAAAATTATTTTTTTAACACGTTAATAAAATGAGAAAAAGAAAGATCCCACTAGCACCTTCTACAGGGCATCAGAAGTATTAAAATTCTCATAGTGCCAGTGTTTTACTGCTGTCATTTGCCTAAATTTAAACTCTCTGGTAGTGGCATTCTAATAATTTCCAGCTTTCTGTGGGTCTATTTGTTTGGGTAGATCCTTTAACATTTTCCCATGAATTACATTATTGCCCTTTTATACTTTGCTCTACCAGCTTTTGACAGTGTGGTTTTTCAAATCTGTAATATAGGTTTTACCAGCAAAACAAACAGAAGACAGAAAAAGAACTCCACCTTTTATTAGTATGAATTAATAATGGTTTCCTCAACATAGAAGAATAAATTATTAACTTTTTCATTAAATTAAGTTAATAAATTATTGAACACTTTCTCTTTTTAATGGAAGTCAGGATTTCTGACGTACATTCCATAGGCTTTTGCTAAATCACGATTTGAAATGCATTAATCTGATACCTATTAATGGAAGAAATTGGTCACTTTTTATTTCAGTAAGGTGGCAGGGGTTCAGCCTGAGCTCTACAAAATATGCTACAGCTCTGGACAAAATGATTCCAGGCTTTGGTTATGATTTGCAAGTTTATAGAATGGAACATAATATACAAAGATAATTTAGCAATGCTGAAATATTTCTCACTGCCATTAGCTGAACAAAGGTAATATAAACAATTCGTGTTTGTAAAAGATACGTTAATTTTGATTTTTCATTCATATATAGACAAATCTGCACAGGTCACAGGAACAAAGGTCCATCTCATGATTGATGCCAAAACATGCTCTTAATTTGCAGAGGTTCCTCCTCCAGCTTTCTATACCAGGTAGAGCATATGGGATGGCTGCCTATTGTGAGACATGAAGTGTGAATTACAAGACCTTTGCACATTTTCTAAGCAACCATCATGCAATTGTTGATCCTTTATACTTAGGTGTATGTAGTTTTTTCAACATTTGCCATGTTTCCTTGGTTACATTATTGTGAGAATACTTTCACATCTTTGTAATATATATCATGAGAGACAATGCTAAGATAGGCACGTGATAGTCTTCTTTTATCAACTCCAGCAGAAATTAATGCAACCAAACTGAACTGATTAACATGGGATAAACAGATTTAAACTGAGTAGGTGAATTGAAGCTGCCATTTGACTCCTAAATAAATACCACACAATCATATTTACCATGTTTCTAAGCAGAGCTCCATGTGCATTGATGTAGTTATACAATGTTTAACATTTATGTCACAAAGCTAAAAATAAGTCACATGGGTGATGCAGCATAGAGGAGTGAATTGCTAGCAGTGCTTCTAGTGAGTCAGGCACATGGTGACCCCCCCCCCCGTTGTTCCTTCCCGTTTGTCCAAATCTTACTTGTGTCACATCAGATTCATTATGTGTTTTACCACAGGTTTGATAGGTTGGAAATGTGAAGCAACACAGAGAGTAAGAGCTTAAAAAACTAAATGGCTATTATAAATTCTCAGCATGTTCCATAAAAGAAACATTTAAATGTTGAGAAGAAGAAATCTGGGTTCTGCTGTTGTTTTCTTTGCCAGTAAAGCTGGAAGACAAGTGAAAATGCCTCCATGTTACCATTCTTCACAGTGCCTGGCTCAAATACTTTAGCAATGGTTGTGTATTTCAGATTTCTCAAGGCTTCAATATATATATTTGCATTTCCTCAGTTAGAAGCAAGAGTTCTATGAATATAAGAAACTGTATTTATTTAAAGCAATTGCTTTTATTTTGAAAAGCTACCTTTTAATTAATTTGATTAGCAAATGTGCTGACTTTTCTCAATATAACAAAAAGCCAATTGTTAAAAGTTTGTCTAAAACTATTATATGCATTAAGTTATTTTTTTTCTGATTTCTTAACAACACTACAATATTCATGTTGCACAATTCTGAAAGAGTAAAGATTTGGGGGAGATGACCAATGTTTAAAATTGAGTTTATTTATTATTATTTTTATTTCAAAGACTTTATATAACCACCCATACTGTAACCACAACTCTGGCCAGTTTTCAAGACAATAAAAATTGTTTTAAAAAAACAGTAAAAGGTTACTGCCCACTTGTATAACATTCATTTAGAATTAAACCTTCACTATCACATGAAACAATATAGCAGTCAGGTCCTTGACTTAGAATCATTCATTTAACCACTGTTCAATCTTATCAATAAAGGAGAATATTTGTACTGATGATGTTACCTACTTTGGGTCATGGAATATCTGCAAGAAAACAACCAAGATCAGAAAGCACCAAGGACCCCTCATATTGAAAATTATGAGGGCATCGAAAAAAATTCTCACTTGCAGTTGTCACAGCCATCTCCATAGTGATGTGCTGACAACCACTATGTATTTATGCAGCATCCCGAGATTGCACAATTACCACGTGCAATCTTCCCAGCAAAGTCAATGGGGGAAGATGGATTCACTTAACAACTATGTGATTTGCTTAAGGATCTTAGGAAATAGGCCCTAAAATCAGGTATGACTTCTTTTACGGTCTGCATCACTTAGCAACAAATGTTCTGCCTCCAGTTGTGGTTGTATGTTGAGGACGGCCTGCATACAATAAAAACGTATCACTTTGCATAAACCATTTAATAGAAATTTTATGAATACGGTTATGTGTATGAGTATTGAATGGATTTCTCTACAGATTCAATTTAGGAGCTACGTCAACCGAATAACTAATTGACAACATTCGGCCATTCAGGATGTGCATGTAATCTCGCACTGAAGAAAGAAATGTACATATCTCCTTATCAGTTCCTATATTTTGCAAAACAGTTTGAAAGATGTTCATACGTCCTGGATTGGTTACCACCAGGCTTTAGAGCATGTGATTTTTTTTTTACTGTGTTTTGAACATTTTGCTGGGCAGTAATGTTCACTGCCAATAGGCCTTTTATGTTTCCATGAGAGGGTAAGAAAAAGTTAACACTATCTTCCGTTTGTGATTGATCTCCACCTGCATGCTCAATTATATTAATGCAGCTGAGTAGCAGCAAAAAAGAGACAATAACTATGCACTCTTTAGACAAGGCAAAAAAACTACAGTGAGCCCTTTGTCATTATGAAGTCAAGGGTGTGTTTCTGGGAGTTTATGTACATATACATTGGCTAATGAATAGGCACATTGCCCAAGCAAAGTTTTAAGTGCATATTCCAAAGATGGGGAAACAAGGACCTTGACTAGGAAAGATTCATAGTTCCCTCCAGAGTGTATATGGTGGTTGATGGCCATGCACATTAAAAGTGCAGTTTACTTTGCCCCTAACAAAACCTATCGAGTATATCAATTTTGGAAACTGCTGGGCATATGATTAATGGGGACAGAGGAGGCCCACTTTCTCAAAATGGCTGCCATTTTTCATTGTTGCTAGTTGTAAAACATGCACAAGGTTGACTCAGCCTTCCATCCTTCCGAGGTAGGTAAAATGAGGACCCAGATTGTTGGGGGCAGTTAAGCTGACTTTGTAAGAATGCCGCTTGCGGGTGTGTGTGTGTGAAAGCCCTAATAAGCAGGCATATACATAGAATGAAGGCTACTGCTAAGCTTGTAAGCCGCCCTGAGTCTTAGGAGAAGGGCGGGATATAAGTGGAATTAAAATAAAAATAAAATAAAAAAATAAAAATTTACTCCCACCAAAAACAATGCCAAATCCCAAAAACAAATTTAGGAACTTACTTCTCATTCTCTTCCTTTGATTGATGCAAACAGGAATCTTTATACCATTCTCAGTTTATCTCTTTATCTTGTACAGATGGCACATTTCTAAACAAAGCACTGAAATGCTACCACCCATTGATTTTATTTTAAAAAAATACCTTAGGGTTCCCAGGTTATCTTGCACATAAAAATAGGGCTAGAATTTGGTGCCTTAAGTCCTTAAGTGGATAAAAATAATCTCAGCAATAATAACTCAGCTGGGTACATGCAGTGGGAAATGCTTGTAGGCAAACTGGTGCTCATTTTGGAAATTCCAATATTACAATATGGGGGACCTTGATTGTTAATGATAACATAAAGAAAGCATCTCCTACTTTCAACATGTGCAAGAAGAACATTAGTAACTAAGCCAGATAACATCATATTTGCTGATCAGCACAGTTAATTTACTACATAGGTTCCTGAAAATCCAAAGCCTGGGGTAACTAGTGAATAATTCAGAAGGCTTCCGTCCTATTCAAGGACCTCTTGGTGACAATTTCTTGACTCCTGATGTATTTAAAGGATGCCCAATTGCCACTGGAACATTAATTTATAAGATTTATAGCTCTTTCATTGCATAATTCTTTTTTTTTTTAAAAAAAAGATAGCATTTTTCTTCAACTTCTGAATACAAATTACAGAACTATAAATCAGAGCCAACAGTTTTGATTTGTCCCATAGATATTATTAAGCAGAATCATGTTAAATCCATCGCTTTGCAAAATTGAAGGCAACATGTTCAAACTGTGTAAAATGCCCTGTATTTGTATAGGAATATTGGCTGGTAGCAAGCTTTGGGAATTCAATGAAAGATAATCGATTCACAGAATATAATGTTTGTAAGTGACCTGAGAAAACATCTAGCCCAATGTCTTGCCCAATGCAGGTGTCTACATACACTATCACTGACCGATGACCATCCAGCCTCTATTTAAAGACTTCTGTTGAAGGAAGTTATCTTCCTACATGCGCTCCCACAGAGAGGGCCTCCTCAGGGTGCCTCCGATCAAAGAATGCCGATTGGTGGCCCCCAGGGGGAGGGCGTTCTCTGTGGGCGCGCCAGACCTATGGAACCGCTTGCCGGTTGAGCTCCGGACGGCCCCCGACCTTCACTCCTTCCGGCGCGACTTAAAAACATATCTATTCGAGCAGTCTGACCTGGTCTGATGGGTTAGGGTTGGGGTTTTAATATGTTTTAATACTGTTTTAAACTGGGCTAAATATTTAATCGTTTTTTAAACTTTTGTATTGCGCTTTTTATATTTATTGCCCTGTACACCGCCCTGAGTCCTTCAGGAGAAGGGCGGTATAAAAATATAATAATAATAATTTACTGTTGAATAGCTTTTACTGAAAACTTATCTCTTTGTAACTGAAATCAACCATTTCTTCTGGAATAACTAAGAACAGGTCTACCTTATCTTCTGCATGACAACCCTTCAGCTACTGGAAAACAGCTATCATGTATCCTGCAGCCTCCAGGTGGGTTAAAAATATCCATCACCAACAACATTAATAATTTTTTCTTATAATTTTTTTTCTTTCCTGGCTCTTACCATTTTAAGTTGCTTTCCTTTGGACATGCTCTAGTTTGTTGGTGAATTCCTAAAGTTTAGTAGCCCAAACTGGGCATAATATTATTGGTATGAGCTGGCTAACAGATCTCTTGATCTTGAGGCTATATTTCTATTGATACAGACCAGGATTGTCTTTGGGCGTTTGGGGACTCATGTGATCCACCAAGACACCTACATCCTTTTCACGTCACTGTCTCCCAGTATGATTTCTTTTATCTTGCACTCATACCTTTGGTTTTTCCTATCCAAATGTATGCCTTTGCATTTGTCTCTGCCGAAATCCATCTTCCTCTACCTATTGTTTCAACTTGTAAAGATCATACTGAATCTAGATACCATCAGTAAGGTGTTTTTTTTTATCCAGCCTTTCTGGGTGTCATCTGAAATTCGATAATCATATTTTCTAATCCTTAGACAGATTAAAGAGCACAGGGTCTCTAATGGAGTCTGAAACACCTCAGTCACCACTTCATTTCAGCTTGATGTGGAGCTATTGAGATACATGGATACAATTGTTCAACCAGGTTTAAAGCCAAATAATGAGAGCAAAGCCCAACTCACAGTTTGGCATTTTCTCTACATGAATCTTATGGAAAACTTTGTCAAGAGCAATATCTGCTGAGGAGATGCTTTATATACAGTATGCTGATATATAAAAGAGATGTTTGAAGAAAAAGAAGATAGATTGCCTAGTAACTTCAACTGTTTTTGTAAAGCCTAAGTGTAGTTTTACGTTTGTTTTTTCCTTCTGTAAGGCTGACATAATGCTGAGGAAAACGGTACCATTAAAATACAGTTGCCAAATTTGTTGCTCAGACCTTAAAGCTGTATCGTGCATTTCCTTGTTTGCATTTTGAACCATTTCTTCTACCCAAATAACATAAGGCTCTTTGCAGTTTTATGGTCTTCAGCAAACAGTAGGATGTTATAACTGAAACGGAATTATAATTATCAAAAATATTTGCATGAAGCTATTTTGTGGTGTTTTAGTAGGTTTAGAATTAGGACCTTTATAAATTAACTTCCCCATTAGAATTTGGCTTTTACTGATGTCTTAGAAGCATTCCTTCATTTCTGACAACATGTTATTATTTTAAGCAATAAATACTGGTACCCAATAGGATTCTTTGGAAAAAAATAGAAACTACACTTTTTCAGTTCATTGTTAATAGACTGATGATAGATTCAACCTCTAAATCCGTTTTTAAAGTGGGACTCAGTTCAAAGTGAGCAGCCCAGCACTGAAGAAAAATGTGATACTGAGAAATTGTTTTGCAGTTCAGAAAGTAAAAAAGGAGTTAAAACAGCTACCACGAAAACCTTGTCAGAATTGAGGCAATTGCTCATTCCACAGTCTCCCATTTCCAGGCCTTGTCCTTGTTCACACAAGTGCAGTAGTACTTTTAAGCTCCCATGAGGAAAATTATATAGATAGTCCTTGCTTAGCAACTGCTTTGTTTAGCAAGCTGCAGTTACAACAGTGACGAAAAAAGTATTTTTGTGACCAACCCTTGAATTTGCGATCTTCTTGCATGAGTAACGCATAGGAAAGCTGAAGTAAGATCATAAGCACAGTTACGAGCGACCACCTTGCTTAACAACCAAGTTGCCCTTCCCAATTGTAGTCACTAAATGAGGACTACCTATATGTGAAAAAGGGAATAGTAGCAATAATCAGTCTAACTTGGCAAGTTTTAATTCTAATGAAATTTCATCAAGAGTGTACTGAATGTTTTTCTTGAAACTTTTTCTATCGCAAAGTGCAGATGAATTGCAATTCCAGTTAAATGACATTAAATTAGTATTCCCTATGTTGCTGTGTTGAACCCAATTCCAAAATTGCTTCCAAAGAACAGTCCCTGTGCAACAGAAGTGATAGAGATCCCACAGGAGGCTTTGAAGCAAAGGGTAGAAAGCCATTTAGTCTGGCCTGATCCTGTTCTGGGCAGAGGAATGAAATAGAAAACCCCTACCTATGGAAGCGTTTCTTGACTAGTTTGGGCTAAAGAATTCAGACAATTGTGGCCTTTGTGGCGGGGAGGTCCCAGGTGATGAAAGATGCTCTCTTCTACCACTTACCGGGTGCTTTCATGACTGCAGATACTTGTAAAATCACATTGAAACTGATGTGTTGCAGCTCAAGACAGCAACATAGGGAATACTATAGTATAAATTAGAAGGCATGGAGAAAAATCTATGTGGTTGCTAGGGGTTCAAAACTACTTGATTCTTCATCATCATCATCATCATCATCATCATCATCATCATCAAATAATGGACAAATAGGAACAACATCTACCATCCCAAATCAGATCACTGGAAAAATGTTGGTCCAGCATCTCTTGGTACTTATATCTATCAATTTCCTGCTCTTCTCTAACTATCTCTTTGGACCTGCCAGCTGCTGCTTCTTACCTGGACTCCACAAAAATTCTCCATCACTGCCTGGATGCAGCTCTAGCCTCAGATATAACACAATCTTGTTCAATGCCAACTGATGCTGTTCTTTGGAAGACAGGTTAGTCCAAGGGTGTCAAACTCAATTTCACGGAGGGCCGCATCAGCATTGCGGTTGCCCTCAGGGGGCTGGGTGGGTGTGGCCAGGGTGGGCGTGGCCTACTGGGTGGGCATGGCTAGAACGCCTATGGCCTACTGGGTGGGCGTGGCCAGCTCTACATTGTTGGCCTCAAGGGTGCCTATGGGGGCCTGGGCAGGAGGGGGACAGATCTGGGGGTCTCTGGCCGAAGGAGGGTCTCTGGGCCAGGGCCAAGGCAGTGGGGGCCATTCCCTCCCTGTTTCCAGGATGGCTTCACGGGCCGCGTGAAACCACTTCACGGGCCGGATCCGGCCCCCGGGCCTTGTGTTTGACATGTCTGGGTTAGTCGATATAGGAGATTAATACATCGGTACCATGTATTTTGTATTGAAAGTGATACATAACATGCTATGTAAAATTTATCTTCTAAATAACTTGGCTTAGGAGTATGCTTACAGTATGTGAGCTGGCAAAAAAAAAATGGGTTTCATTCCTATTCTTCCCTCCATCTACAAGTTGATTCACTTTGAGACGATACAGTATTTGCCTAATTGTGATGGAATTATTTCAAGTCTTTAACTAGAAAGATGTAATCGTGCGCATTCCATATGCTTCTTGGCTGGGTAATATAGGCAAGATACATTAAGCAGTTCACCATTGGGTGTTTGGCAAGAACATATTCACTAAATGTTTTATAGGTTTGTCTTGAAAATGTCTGGCAAAGGTTTCCACAGTTGTAAAGGCAAGGCTTTTCAGACAAGTACGATGACTGTTGAATCAAAGTGACTTTCTTTAGAGACAGATGTGAAAATGGCAAAGTTGTGACCTTAATAAGTCACAGAGAGAACAAAAAATGCAGAACAGAGAAATGAAATCAACTCAGAGGGCTTGTTCTGTACCAGCCTGCTACCGGCCCTGCAGAAAAGGCAGGGACAACCCCTTTACAAACGGCAAGAGGCTGGAATTAAGCCTGCCAAATTTATTAACATAAAACAGAGCAAAACAAGACACCAACCATGAAACAGGAGCTATGAAACAGGAACTATTCAAGTGGTTGCCTTCAGTAAACCAGCCCTCCCACGCATTCCCCTTTTATACAGTTCAGGGCGTGGCTTCTCTCTGCCTCCTTCCGAGGTGCCCCATTGCCTTCCTCTGTTTACTCCTGATTGACTGCCTCCTGCGTCGGGCGTCCTTGAACAGGGCCAGCTGTGGGTCATCTTCATCCACGCTGTCAGGCTCACACAGCTGGGTCTCCGTCGTGACCAGGTGGGAGGGGCCTGGCTGAGGGCTCTCATCAGCAAGCTCTCCAACCCCCTCAGCAAGCTCTTCAACACCCCCCTCCTCCTCTGAGTCGTCCGACCCAACTGCTGAACCCACAGGCTGACCCTGAATCACAACAGGGCTAAGAAGGGGAAAGGCAGAACCCCAGAGATATGTTGGTCACGTTTTCTCTGTTATATTGAATTCAATAGCATCACTTCACTAAAATCATTCCTATAATTACTTATAGTTAAGTCTTTCCATAACCTTTACTATTAGTAGGAAAAAAAATAGTTCAGTTTATTTCTTGCTTAAGAAAGGTAGAAGCTTTGAAATAACTATCTCTTCTCACTTTCCATAGGATATTTATAAAGGAAATTTTATGCCCTTTCTGAGATATTTTTTTTACCTCCAGTTTCATCTCTGGACAACCTTTGTCCCTGAAAGACGTGGCTTTTAACAAAGATCTCTGTATTATGAGTCAATGAGAACATATGAGGAACATAAGGGGAAGAAGACACAACAGCAACTGTTTATAGTGGTCCCAATCCTGGGCTTTTAGCAGCAGCATCAACAGCATCCTAAGGAAAGAGTGATTTGTCAGAAGAAGGTTTTTGTCCATCAACAGAATGGAGAGGGGGGAAAAAACCTCTTGTTGCTGTGAAAATCCCTGGAAATGAATGCCAGTGGAAGTGTTGACATTTTCAGGTGCTCATAGCGCTTATATGGTATTTGAAGCTAGGCATTCTCATTAAACTGAACCCAAGCAGAAAATAATGGTAGTTATCCCTTGTCCTGCAAGATAGAGTCTGTCCTTTAGGGAAGTGAAATGTGCCTGCCATCTAGTGGCATATATCACCAAGATCAGCCTATCCAGCTTTTCTCTTAATATCCAAACTCCAGATCCCCATAGAGCAGGGGTGTCAAACTGCAGGCTTATGGGCTGGTTGCATCATATGGATGCCGTGCCCACCCCACCTCCAGCAATGCAAAAAAAGTTGCGATACGTAGTGAGTGTGACACCTGTGCCATAGAGCAAAGGTACTTGCAGAACAACAAAGAGAAGATCTCCCCCGACATCACATTCTCAGTGAATCTCAGACAGCAAATTTAAAGGTTGTTTTTTTTTTGGAAGAAAAAACATATTTTAGGTAAACCTAGAAACTATTCCATCAACGTGTTTTCCCTCCACCACATCTTATATCATCTGATATTCACTCTTGATAAAAATTTCCAATAAATAGCAAACTGGGAAAGTCAGTGAAATGTTTTTAGGAACCCTTGATGAAGCAAACCAAATGCAGAGTGGATTAATTTGAACCTCAGTGAGGTGACACGGGTCACTGTAGCTCAAGGTTTAAATTTCTGCTTGTGGACTCCTGCACAGAGATAAGGATGGGCCAAAGGGGAGGGAAAGTACTTGCCTCATGTTTTATCACCCTTATGATGCAGGTACATGAAGTGTGCACATTTGCACGATATCTTCATGAACCATGTCATATCCTTTTGCTGTCATGATGGCTTCTACTGGATGCCTATGTTCTTCCTTATCTTTGAAACTCCAGAGTAGATTAGGCCAACCCAAAGGCTGTGGTCACACATCGCACACATCCAGGAGTAAGCAATATAGTGGTCTCCCAAAACTTCAGCAAACTCCTACAATTCCTTTCAATGAATCACAGCATAGTTTACAAAATGTAATATGAGTGAAGGAGGCAGTTTCAGCATGGGATGAGGTGAGCGATGGGGGACAGAGGGCAGAAGGACAGTAGCAGCAAGACAAAAAAAAAAAGATAAGATCCCAGCAAGCTAAAAAAAAATCCTTTTGATTTCAACCTTTTTTAATCTAAAAAAATTGCTCAGTTCATAGTAGTCATTCTGGGCAGTTCTAGTTTCCTAAGATTACAATTCAAAGTTTTCTGATTCTAGATCAGGGGTGTCAAACTGCCGGCCCGTAGGCCAGATGCATCATAGCGAAACCGTGCCCACCCCATTGCCGGCAATGGCAAAAAAGTCACGATACGTCATGACACGTCACGTGACGTTGCGAGTTTGACACCCCTGCTGTAGATAATGCTCCATGGCTTTGAACTCTTTCTTTTGAATGCAGAATTTAAGGACTCGTACTCATGTCCTGTTAATCACACATAGAGTAGGCCACTTGTCAGCTCTTTGAGAGAGGTGGGTCAAGAAACAACTGCAGCAGGGATTCCAGCGATGCTTTTTCTTGTACTAGGCTAGAATGACAGTACCTTGAAAAAGTGTCAGAGTTTTCTATTTTTTTCTGCTCCATCTTATACCAAACAAAAATGAGGTGGATTTATTTTGAATTTATTGTCCTTTCGTCTTTCTCAGGATTGAGTAATCTTTTTTGCAAATTCCTTTAAAAGGCCAGGTTTACCTTTTTTCACACTTACTAACTCTTCAGGCTTGCATGGGCATTAGCCCTTCTCCAGAGTAGGCTAGGCCAATTCAAGGGGTGAGGTTACACATCACATTAATCCAGGGGTAAGCATAGTGTCCTTCCAAAACTTTGGCTGGTTCCTGGACAGTTTTTCAGGGTCGTTCCTGCTTCTGCCAGCAAGAAAGGGTGGTTCTTTCAAGTTCTCCTTCCCGCCTGCTGGATGCATGGAGCTGGTCTAAGGAAGAAGATGGCTGGTAGGGAGAGAGCTATCTTTTTTTCCCACTTCTGGAGGGGGGATAAAAACGTGGAGAAACTGATCCATAGGAGTCAAAGTACTGGCAGGGAGGCTGACCAGAAGAAAGGAAAATAAATTTGATTTTTAAGGTTATAATTAAGGTGATGGTTCTAAATTTTTTTTCCCCATTTATGTTTAAGCCACAGACATCAGTGGAACATAATGGCTCTCCCTTAACAGGGATTTGTGCTTTGTCTGCAATTCTATCATTCAAGGGATTGTTTAACTCTTGTAATCATAACACTTGTTCAGTTCTGTTCAGGGTATTTAATAATTAATATTAGGGAGGTGTCTCACCCCAGATTAAACTACTACTCCATGCTGTTCAATAAGTTGTAAATCTAATTGATGGCAGCTCCCCAGGATCTCAAACAGAGGGTGGTTTTTCCCGCCATCTTCTACTGGATTTTTTTTAAGACTAAAAAAATATATTAAACAATAGGTTCTCTCACATATTTTTTAAAATGAAACTAATCTATGTTGAGTTCCCAAAGCTCCGCTCCCAGGGAGGCCTTGCAGATATTCCTTACTCCTGTTGACTCAAGAGAGAGCCTTGCTGTTTCAACACCAACTGTGCTCACTTGTCACACGCCATCCATTTCCTTTCCTACCAGGACAGATACAAATTAAATTATTGCTAGAGTTGAACAGCCAGATACTTAAATTACAAATAATTAGATTATAATGTATAGTGTAAGGAGGGTATTAGATTTGGAGACACTTCTGTTCTTGCCGGCTGAGTAAATGCTGAACTGCATAAAAAGTGAATTGATAAACCAGTGTTAACTTAGAATGTACTTTGCATCTAATAATTTTGCTCTCAGTGGTTGGGCTGTTTTGCAATTTAGGTGGGAAATGGGAACAGACATCGGAGTAAACAATGTGCTGATATGGAGTCAGTGCTCTGCTGATGAGCCAGATGTATGCATGAGACAAACTGCTTTACAGGTAGTCCTCAACTTACAACAGTTTATTTAGTGACCACTCAAAGTCACAGTGACACTGAAAAAAGTGACTTATAACTATTTATCACACTTATGACCAATGCTTTTTTTGTAAAAAAAAAAAAAAAGTGCCAGAACTCACACATGTCATACAACCGGCCTTGCCTACCCTACAAGGTTCCATCCAAAAAAGGTGTCAGAACTCCGTTCTGGGTGTTCTATGACAAAAAAACCCCTGCTTGTGACCATGGCAGCATCCCCGTGGTCACATGGTCAACATTCAGACTCTTGGCAACTGGTTCACATTCATGATGGTCGCAGTGTCCCAGGATCATGTGATCCCCATTGGTCACCTTCTGACAAGCAAAGTCAGTGGGGAAGCCAGATTCATTTAACAACTGCATTACTAACTAACAAGTGCAGTGATTCACTTAGCCACCTTGAAAAGGGAGCACAATTCACTTAACAAATGTATTGCTTAGCAACAGAAATGTTAGGCTCATTTGTGGTGGTAAGTCGAGGACAGCCTGTATTTCAGAAAAAAATCTGCTCTTGTCTTCCTAGTGGGGCTGACATTTTCCCAGTGTAATGTATTGGGCTTTGTTTTACTAAGTGTATCAGTGGGTTTGATTGCTGGAAGGTTGCTTAAGCAGGGAGCTGGTTAACGGCTCCCAGCTCCTCAGACAACCCGTCTCCAGCGCCGCCATTGGCTGCTTCTAGGGTAGCAATAGGTTGCTTTAAACCTATTGACTGCCACCTAGAGGCCAGGGTATAAATAGCTGCATTCGCAGCCCTGTTCCCCGGTTCAGTTCCTGCAAGCAATAAAAGAATGTTTCTGACTGAACTCACTCGCCTCCTCTCTACACTCAAGCAAAAAACCCAGTACACAGCACCCAGCATCATCTGAAACAAAGGTGTGGAGGATAAAGGGGACTGAGAACCACTTTCTTCTAACACAGGACCCAGACCCATAAATGGAGGGTCCTTCTGCAGCCACTCTAGACTGAATTCCTGAGCTCTGGGTTCCCCTGCTGCTGTGTCTGTGTTTGGACGCTGAGCCAACTCAGGGACCTAGCAAGGTCAGCCCCGAGGCGTTCTTGACAGGGGATCCCCTGGGAATTGCAATGTGGTTAGTAGATTAGGAAGTTACAAAAACATCCTGAAAGAGTCACAACCATTACTTCCTTATAGTTGTGGGAAAAAATGTACGGGAATAAATGCAGCAGTCAAACTGAATGTGTCTTTGGAGGCAAAAATTCAGTTGAAACATATCTGAAATTATAATGTTGCAGCAAGGAAACACTGGTAGTTCAATGTAGTAAAAATAAACAACAAAAACAGAAAGAATACAGAAAACAATTAAAATAAAGAAAACATAGTTATACCTTCCCTTCTTGACTCTATCAAGTTATTTTAAATACTCTGCCCTGATTCCCCACCATCTTCATGCTTTTTTAGTCCCTGGATCTCAACATCATTAGTTCAACCTTTTCTTCTTTCAAAAAAAAAAAAAAGAAGAAGAAGAAAGTCTATACAAGAGGCTTCCAAAAAGATTTTGTCATTTTTTTTTTCTCTTAGTTGGTCAGCTTCACCATTTCTGCAAGTTCAATTAATTTTATAAACCAGTCTTCCATTGTAGATATTTCACTGCTTCTCCAGTTATTTGCATACAATAATCTTGCTGCAATTACCATATGCAATGTTGCTTTCCCATATTAATTTTCTGTTTTTTTGGTCCATAAAACCTAATAGGTATAATTCTGGTTTTATAATAGCAGTATGAAATATCTTTTGCATCATTGTATGAACAGATGGGTTGCCTTTTAATATTGTCTTGCTTAAGGAAGAGGAACAATTCACATATTAGGCCCCGGAGCAAGAATGGAACCTGTTGCCTTCTAAAGGAGCTAAACTGCAGTTCCCAAATGGCCTGGGATTTTGGGTAGTGCAGTTCAGCAATATGTGAAATACCATAGCCCCTCTGCTCTCCCCTCGTATGAAGAAGAAACATATTAAGATAATAAGCTCTTAGTGTGCTGAAATCTTTGTTCAGAATTAATTTAGGATATTTTTTGCTGCACATCTAAATCATTTGTGGTTATTATTCAACATGGCACTAGGCAACATGTTTAGAGGGTGATTATCTAATACCCTGAGAATACAAACACCTGATAAGACAGTTCTCTCAGTACCATTTTACTACACTGATACAACATAATCTGTGCCTATTATACAGTGGATAGATGTGTTTCAGCATTGACAGCTTAATATGGCAACACAAGATTCTTAGATGAGCGACACATTTGAGTTCTAGAATTCCTCCTAATTTGTGTATGTGGGCTGTTTACATACAGTTACAACCCTCCTACCAAGTGACAAAAAAACAGACATATGACCTATATCAAAACATTCACCAGTGTATTTGTCTTCTGGTTTGATTTAATACAGGTAGTTCTCCACTCATGAGCACAACTGAGCCCCAAATTTTTGTTGTTAAGTGAGACACTTGTTAAGTGAATTTTACCATCTTACTTGCCACATTTGTTAAATGAATCACCACAATTGTTAAGTTAGTACCACTGTTGCTAAGTGGATCTGGCTTCCTCATTGACTTTGCTTGTCAGAAGGTGGCAAAAGTTGATCACATGACCCTGGGACACTGCAACCGTCATAACTGAGTCAGTTGCCAAGCATCTGAATTTTGTCATGGGGATACTGCAACGATTGTAAGTGTGAAAAACAGTCATAAGTTGCTTTTTTCAGTGTCTTTGTAACTTCGTATGGTCACTAAACAAACTGTTGTAAGTAGAGGACTACCTGTATTAAGGTTATTTTTGTAGGGATGATTGTTACTAGTTACCAGGACTACATAAGTCCCATAGTACATTTTATTCAAGCTATCCCTACACAAATAGCTCTACAGGCCACGACAATATTAATGCCATTATCCATCCAAGCTGGGAGGTCAACCTCAATTTCTTATTTGGCAGCTGCTTATGTCTGCCTCTTCATGGATTACTGCCTTGTCGTGGCGAAGGGGCTTGCGTAATTCAATGAAGCTATGAGCTATGCCGTGCAGGGCCACCCAAGACGGACAGGTCATAGCCGAGAGTTCTGACAAAACGTGATCCACTGGAGAAGGAAATGGCAACCCACTCCAGTATCTTTGCCATGAAAACCCTATGGACAGTACCAAAAGGCAAAATGATATGACGCTGGAAGATGAGCCCCTCAGGTCGGAAGGCGTCCAATATGCTACTGGGGAAGAGCAGAGGGCTAGTACTAGTAGCGCCAGAAAGAATGAAGCGACTGGGCCAAAGCCGAAAGGACGCTCAGCTGTGGATGTGTCTGGTGGTGAAAGGAAAGTCCGATGCTGTAAAGATTTTTTCTCCATAGGAACCTGGAATGTAAGATCCATGAATCAAGGAAAGCTGGACGTGGTCAAACAAGAGATGACAAGACTGAACATCGACATCTTAGGTATCAGCGAAGTAAAATGGACAGGAATGGGTGAATTTAATTCAGATGACCATCAGGTATACTACTGCGGGCAAGAATCCCTCAGAAGAAATGGAGTAGCCTTCATAGTCAATAAAAGAGTAGGAAAAGCAATACTGGGATACAATCCTCAAAATGACAGAATGATCTCAGTTCGAATCCAAGGCAAACCATTCAATATCACAGTAGTCCAAGTCTATGCCCCAACCACCAGTGCTGAAGAGGATGAAATTGACCGGTTCTATGAAGCCCTACAGCACCTTATAGAACTAACACCAAAAAATGATGTCCTTATCATCATGGGGGATTGGAATGCTAAAGTAGGAAGCCAAAAGATAACCGGAATAACAGGCAAGTTTGGCCTTGGAGTACAAAATGAAGCAGGGCACAGGCTGATAGAATTTTGTCAAGAGAATACGATGGTCATAGCAAACACTCTTTTCCAACAACCCAAGAGACGGCTCTACACATGGACATCACCAGACGGTCATCACAGAAATCAGATTGACTATATGCTCTGCAGCCAAAGATGGAGAAGCTCTATACAGTCAGTAAAAACAAGACCAGGAGCTGACTGTGGCTCAAACCATGAGCTTCTCCTTGCAAAGTTTAAGCTTAAACTGAAGAAAGTAGGGAAAAGCACTAGGCCACTCAGGTATGAATTAAATCATATCCCTGTTGAATATACAGTAGAGGTGACAAATAGATTTAAGGAATTAGATCTGATAGACAGAGTGCCTGAAGAACTATGGACAGAGGTTCGCGACATTGTACAACAGGTAGCAACCAAAACCATCCCAAAGAAAAAGAAATGCAAGAAAGCAAAATGGCTGTCTGAGGAAGCTTTGCAAATAGCTAAGGAAAGGAGGGAAGCGAAAGGCAAGGGAGAAAAACATAGATACGCCCAATTGAATGCAGAATTCCAGAGAATAGCTAGAAGAGATAAGAATGCCTTCTTAAATGAACAGTGCAAAGAAATAGAAGAAAACAATAGAATAGGGAGGACCAGAGATCTTTTCAAGAAAATTGGAGAGATGAAGGGAACGTTTAATGCAAAAATGGGCATGATAAAGGACCAAAATGGCAGGGACCTAACAGAGGCAGAAGAGATTAAGAAGAGGTGGCAAAATTACACAGAAGAACTATACAAGAATGAGCTTAATGTCCCTGATAATCACAATGAGGTGGTCACTGACCTCGAGCCAGACATCCTAGAATGTGAAGTGAAGTGGGCCTTAGAAAAGCTGAGCAACAACAAAGCTAGTGGAGGTGACAGTATTCCAGCTGAGCTATTCAAAATCTTAAAAGACAGTGCAGTAAAAGTGCTACACTCAATTTGCCAGCAAATTTGGAAAACTCAACAGTGGCCACAGGATTGGAAAAGATCAGTTTACATTCCAATTCCAAAGAAAGGCAGTGCCAAAGAATGTTCAAACTATCGCACCATTGCACTCATTTCTCATGCTAGTAAAGTCATGCTTAAAATCCTACAAGCTAGACTTCAGCAGTATGTGGATCGAGAACTACCAGAAGTACAGGCAGGATTTCGAAGAGGCAGAGGAACTAGAGATCAAATTGCCAACATACGCTGGATCATGGAGAAAGCTAGGGAGTTCCAGAAAAACATCTACTTCTGCTTCATTGACTATGCTAAAGCCTTTGATTGTGTGGATCATAACAAACTGTGGCAATTTCTTAAAGAGATGGGAGTACCAGACCATCTTATTTGTCTCTTGAGAAACCTATATGCGGGTCAAGAAGCAACAGTGAGAACTGGACATGGAACCACTGATTGGTTCAAAATTGGGAAAGGAGTCCGGCAAGGCTGTATACTGTCGCCCTGCCTATTTAACTTATATGCAGAGCACATCATGAGAAAGGCAGGGCTAGATGAATCAAAAGTTGGAATTAAGATTGCCGGAAGAAATATCAACAACCTAAGATACGCAGATGATACCACTCTAATGGCAGAAAGTGAAGAAGAACTAAAGAGCCTCTTGTTGCGGGTGAAGAAGGAGAGTGCAAAACTTGGGTTGAAACTTAACATTAAGAAAACCAAGATCATGGCATCTGGCCCTCTCAATTCCTGGCAAATAGATGGGGAAGAAATGGAGGTAGTGACAGATTTTATTTTCCTGGGCTCCAAGATCACTGCAGATGGGGACTGTAGCCAAGAAATTAAAAGACGCTTGCTCCTTGGGAGGAAAGCCATGGCAAATCTAGACAGCACACTAAAAAGCAGAGACATCACCCTGTCAACAAAAGTGCGTATAGTCAAGGCTATGGTCTTCCCAGTTGCAATGTATGGCAGTGAAAGTTGGACCATAAGAAAGGCTGAGCGCCAAAGAATTGAGGCCTTTGAACTCTGGTGCTGGAGAAGACTCCTGCGAGTCCCTTGGACTGCAAGGCGATCAAACCGGTCAGTCCTAGAGGAGATCAATCCTGACTGCTCTTTAGAAGGCCAGATCCTGAAGCTAAAACTCAAATACTTCGGCCACCTAATGAGAAGGAAGGACTCACTGGAGAAGAGCCTAATGCTGGGAAAGATTGAGGGCAAGAGAAGAAGGGGACGACAGAGAATGAGGTGGCTGGATGGAGTCACTGAAGCAGTAGGCGTGAGCTTAAATGGACTCCAGAAGATGGTAGACGACAGAAAGGCCTGGAGGAATGTTGTCCATAGGATCGCGATGGGTCGGACACGACTTCGCAGCTAACAACAATATGTCTGCCTCATAGTGTCAAAAATCTTCTAGAGAACAATGCTGCCAAGCCTTGTAGGAGAGTTTTGTATAATTATGTTTAAATCTTTCAGTAGGAATCCCTAGCATGCTGGGATGTAAGAAAAATTAATTTGGCCTGCATTTTAATAGGATCTCATCTAATTTACACTTCCCAAACCTATCAGTGAAGTGGAATGCAGCTATTCCCTTGTTTCCACAGTTCGCCGAAGCCACCTACTAAATGAGAAAAATAACACCACCCTTAGAAATGCTTATCTTAGGGAAAGTCACAATAATTATTTTGTAGCACCCACACACAAACAGGAATATAGATATCAAAATCTGAATCTGTAGCATTGACTTCAGATTGTAGTGTTCACATATGAATGTCCATTTTACACACCTTGGGTTGACCCGCCATATAACACAATGTGCATAACTGAACTGAAATCTAGCAACATGCATATGTAAAATGGCTTAGAATTAGACTTTTTGAAATTTGATGATGTGAGCTGCCTACACCTAAATTATGAGGTTCCCCAGTGGGAGAACAGCACAGTGGAGGTGGTTGATCAAGTAACAACAGATCCCACCTCCCCATCTCTGCCACCGCCTTTCCAACGTGTCCTTAGATTTTTAACATTTTATTTATGTTTTAATTGCATATGTATAGACATATTTTTATGACTAAGCTTCCCAGTTACCTATGGTAAGATGGGTGGCCAATACATTTTATAAATACTACTACTACTACTACTACTACTACTACTACTACTACTACTACTAATAATAATAATAATAATAATAATAATAATAATAATAATAATAATAATAATAATAATAATAATAATAATAATAATAATAATAATAATAATAATAATAGAGAGAAGCAACCTAGAACTAAGGAGAAACTTCCTGACAGTTAGAACAATTAACCAGTGGAACAACCTGCCTCCAGAAGCGGTGAATGCTCCAACACTGGAAGTTTTTAAGAAGAGACTGGACAGCCATTTGTCCAAAATGGTATAAGGTTTCCTGCCTGAGCAGGGGGTTGGACTAGATGACCTCCAAGGTCCCTTCCATCATCATCATCATCATCATCATCATCATCATCATCATCATCATCATCATTATTATTATTATTATTATTATTATTATTATTATTATTATTATTATTATTATTATTATTAATTGCACAGTCAGCCAGATGTTCAGACTGGATTTGGCATTTTTGTCCACCTATCGAGTCCTTACCAAGGACCTGGGATAGGCAGATATAGATGTTTGCTGGTATTACAGATATTGTCACAGGATGGACAATATATGGATAGACGATACCAGTTCCTAGTAAGGCCGCCTTTTGCAATTGACTAATGGCGAATTTGTCAATGCCAATGGTATTCAAGTGGTGCTCCAGTTGTTTTGGGATTGCACTCAAGGCGCCTATTACTATTGGTACTACCCTTGCTTGCCTTTGCCGCAGTCTTTCTATTTCTATTTGTAGGTCTTTGTATTTTGTTATCTTCTCCAGTTCTTTCTCATCTATTCTGCTGTTTCCAGGCACTGCCACATCCACTATCCAGACTTTTTTGTGTTTCTTATTGACAATTGTTAAGTCTGGGGTGTTATGTTGCAGGTCCTTGTCTGTTTGAATTCTAAAGTCCCAGAGCAGTTTAAGTTTATCATTTTCTATGACTTTCTCTATTTTATGACCCCACCAGTTCTTGCTTACAGGTAAATGATATTTCTTGCAGATCTTCCAATGCACCATTGTTGCTACTTTGTCATGCCGCTGCTTGTAGTCAGTCTGTGCGATCTTCTTGCAGCAGCTTACCAGGTGGTCCACTGTTTCCTCAGCTTCTTTGCATAGGCAGCACTTACTGTTTGTTGCTGTCTTCTCAATTTTGACTTTGTGTGCATTTGTCCTTAAGGCTTGGTCTTGTGCAGCCAGAATTAGTCCCTCAGTCTCTTCCTTCAACTTTCCTGCTCTTAGCCATTGGCAGGTCTTGTTATTATCTGCTTTCCCAGCTATTTTTTTTTAATGTACTGGCCATGGAGTGCTTTGTCTTCCCATGCCTCTATTCTGTTCTTCATTTGGTCTTTCTTGTAGGCCAGTTTGGTCTCTCCAGTAGTCAGTAAGCCTTCCTGATATACTAATTTCAGTGCTTCTTCATCATTGTCCTTCAGATATTCTTCCAAAGCCATTTTTTCTTCTTCAACCATCTGATGTACTTGCAGCATTCCACGTCCACCTATTTGCCTTGGTAGATAGAGACTGTCAATGTCACTGCGTGGATGAAGGGCATGATTCATTGTCATTATTTTTCTGGTCTTCCTATCCATTGCTTTTAGTTCTGCTTGAGTCCAGTCCACTATTCCAGCTGTGTATCTAATGACTGTAATTGCCCAGGTGTTGATTGCCTTCACGATATTTCCTCCATTGAGTTTGGATTTTAAGATCTTCACTCTCTTGATGGATTCACTTCTAATCTTTTTCTTAACTTCAGTGTGCTTGATGTTGTCAGCTTGAAGGATACCCAAGTATTTGTAGTAAACTTCCTCATCCAGACTCTTAAAGTTATTTTCGTGGGGTATTTTTATTCCTTCAGTTTTCACTATTTTTCCTTGTTTGAGAGTAAGTGTGGCACATTTGTCCAAGCCAAACTCCATTGCAATATCTTGGCTATATGTACAGACAGCGTTCAGCAGCGATTCTATTTCAGATGATGTTTTTCCATACAGCTTCAGATCATCCATGTAAAGGAGGTGGGATAGTCTGGCAGATGTTTTTGATGTTTGATAGCCATGTCCTGAGTTTTTCAGTATTGTTGACAGAGGAAACAGTGCAATAACAAATATTTCAAGGAATATCTCCTTGAAATATTCCTCTCTTGATATTAACATTTATTGTAATAATAAATAATTGGGAAAGCATACTGCACAAATTTAAAATCATGATTGCCTTCATTGTTTTGGGGCCATATTTCAAAAGTGATTCCACGCAACATAAATTAGTTCTGGGCCAAATCTGCATGAGAAATGATATGGTGTCTTGAACCATTTCATCCATGGACAGGGGCTTAACTGACCTTTGCCCTGCCTGTTTTTCCCCTCCTTGGCCTCAGTAAGGGAGAGGGGAGAGGTTCAGTAGGCAGTCCTTCCCCATCCTGCTCACCATTGCTTCTCATCAACCAGAAAACAAAGGCCTGAACTGCCTTCTCTCTGATCCTCCCTTTTATCTACCATACACAGCATTACCCTGAGCGTGGCTTTCTCAGCTTTTTGTGAATTCCCAGATTTTCTGTAGGAAGGGTGACATCATAGTCATTGCAACCACTGACCAGCATTTCCCCAAGTCACGTGTGTAGCTCTTTAAGGGAGCCACACTACACCAAACTAGGTTTCCAGTTTATTCTAGATAAAATAGTCTTTACTATGCTCTACAGTTACTTCCAGGCATTTGGATGCCTGAGACAGATAAGTTAAATCTCCACTTGAGCAAGTGATTAAAAAAAACAACTTTTTTAAAAAAATAGTTACCCTTTCAACCTCTTCAACTGTTGAGCAGAGCCCAACTATCCTTCCACAGAGCAGGATAAATATTATTTGGGCTGAAGTTTGGAGATGTCAGCTGTTCCCATTGTTCTAAAACAATAGACGTAGAGACTAATTCCTCATTATGCCATCATATAAGCAATTTTAAAAAATGTGGTTGCAAGTTAGCACCTCAAGAAGCTCTGATTAAAAAATGGCATAAATATTACAAGCAAATACCTTTTGCTTAACCTCATCTGATAGGTTTATCTGCCCTGCCATATTTTCTTTGGTGTTTTTTTTTAAAAACCTTGTTGAGGTTTTGCTCCAATCAAAGGCAAACCCCTGGAGACAACTTTGGCTATGCCACTGCTTTGTAGCTCTGTTTTCCTTAAAGCAAAGAAGTAATGAAAATTTCAGGTTGACCGTTTTCAATTTCCCATAAAAGATTGATATCACATATATTGCGCATTGCATTTTTGTCCTCCTTGAGGGCAAAAGAGAGCCTTCTCTCGTATGTGTACCCTAACTGGGAGATGATCCATTCCCAAAGATGATTAACTACATTTAAAAAAGAAGTATCTGAGTTCATCTAAAATTCAAGCCATTATTATTCAGTTTTTTAAATTATGATCTATCGATTTGTTTTATTTAGAGGCCTGTATCTAGCATAATCTTTCCCCTGTGGTTCTACAGTGGTTGAATGCTTTATCAAAAGTCATTTAACTATCTTTCAAAGATAGTCAACTTCTGCATTGGTGCTGTTTGATGCTATCCTACAACCTTGATTTTGCTGAGTTCACAAATTTCCAAGCCCAAACCAAATAAACTGCATGACCACTTAGCTTATTGTGTGAAAAGATTTCTGTGGCAAAATAACCTCTTGAACCAAAATATAAGGGACCTTCTTTCCTAAAAATGGTAAAGATTTTTGTGGGATAATTACCAATAGGAAGCACACCTCACAAAGGGTCTGTGAAATACGCTACACTAACAAGATTTCTCTGAGTATTGGCAGCCTTCAAAGGGTTTCTTGTTGAATTCATAGTTCATCAGGAAAGTAGCACATACAGAAGTCATTAAAAACAGTCTCTATTTATTTATGTTTATTTCTTTATTTACTTACTACATTTCTAAGACTTTCTGAATCCATAATAACTGTACTATGCTCCCAACCATTTTGAATCTAGTTTTAGTTCTTCCTCATTCAGGGCTATCATCTGAAAAAGAAATGAATTCATTATGGTTTTTAACAAGTAAGATATATAAATTGAAATGATTACTAGCCAGGGTTGATTATAGACAGTCTAGTTACCTCAAAAAAAAAGCAGCCAGTTTTCTACTTCACAAATTATCTCTTAAGAAAAGACTGGAAAAATCTCCACTGTAGCAAAATGAAAAATGAATTGGTTCTGTCAGCCTTTCCAGATAAAGCAGTCAGGAAACACAAGTAAATGATCTAATTTTACCTTATTGTAAGGCTACCTTAACAGGATCTTGCAAGTCTGAAAGTACAGATCTCCTGCCATCTCTTTTACAGTCTGAAAAATTAGGGAGAGTCCATGGTAAGCCTCTTTCTCTTCCCATTTTGCAGTTGTGGTCTACACCTTCTCTTATCTGACCATCCCTAGGCAGCATCTCTTTGCCCTCCTCCATTTCTCAAGTTCTTTCTCACATACTGGACAGCCATTTGCCTGAAATGGTATAGGGTTTCCTGCCTGAGCAGGGGGTTGGAGTAGATAACCTCCAATGTCCCTTCCTCCTCCTCCTCCTCCTCCTCCTCCTCCTCCTCATTATTATTATTATTATTATTATTATTATTATTATTATTATTATTATTATTATTATTACCACCATTAGGGTTCTAAAGAGAATAATTCGGTTGATCTAATTTTTTGTAACAAATCTTTTTGACTGACTTGGTTACAAGAGACCATGATAAGCACAGGCACATAATACTCGATACATGCAAAACATATTTGTTTTTGTTGTCCAAATGCCCTAGGGGTTTTCCATTTATGTGCACTTAAGCTCTTCATAAGATGACTGATTACCTATTTTAGGAATAAAGTTCAAGATCATGCTAAGGATCTTAACTAAAATATTTTCTGATGAATTAATTTTATTTTTAACCCATAAGAAGTACACTTTATATTTTTTAACTCTCAAACCCAGATGTTCTATTTCTTCAGTCCAGAATTCAGATACATAACTAATATTTTTGTTTTACCTTTTATTTCTTTATAAATTTGTTTTCCTGATTTCTTTATGAATAAAATATTATAGATTGTTTATATTTGTTTAACTCTTGGGTTTGTAAAAAAGGGAATACACCACTAACACCAGAACATCCAAGTTTAAGCTTTTTCCATAGTAAACTGGGTCTAAGAAGATAGCAACATCAAAAGGGTATCTCCTTTTATAACAATTAGCAGAATATCTTCATGCTGCAGTTAATGGGTTGTGAGGATGAGCCAAGGTTCTAGTTCTGAAGGAGGATCAGATTCTTTTTTTCTTGAAGCCAAATCAGTATTGATATCCCCTTGCATTCTCTCTCTCTTTGTGTGTGTGACAGAGTTTCTTAAACTTCCAAAATCTCAGTGTTTCAGGCCTCTAAACCTCGAGTAAGCATACCAGAATTATAACATGAAACTGAGGAAAATATTGCAGATTTTTTTTACGTATTTCTGACTTTTTCTCCCTATATATTGAAACTTTCATTACCTTGGAATTCTAGAATCACAGCTGTTGGAAACAAAACAAAAATATAATTAGAGAGTAATCTAATATTTATAGTTGTGATTCTCTCCACCTGTGATAGTCTGAAAATGCATTTTTTAAAAAAAATAAACTTATTACACAGAAAGTTATCCACTGTCATGCTGTAAGAAGCCCTGCAGAGATAATAGTTCTCCTGACATTTTTTAAAACACTAAAATGCAATTAAAAAAAGAATTGCCAGGAAAGGTAGTTGCAGTCAAACTCATGAGGGGTATTTTTAAGTCTAATATAACTTTGTAGTGAGGTATTGTCTCATTTGGTTTATCTTTTTCCTTCCATAATCTTATCATTTTTTTTATTTAGGCCCACAGTATTTCTCTTACACAAATTTCATTGTTAGATTCTTTGTTTTGGATTGGTTCCATCTATCAGATTTATCAGTTTCAGCTCAAAGTTCTAGTCCTTATTGTCTTCACCTTTGGCTTTTTCATTGCTTATATTTTCTTTGGAAAGCTGTTTCAGAAGCACCAAGGGCATCATGAGTACCTTGAGAGCAGTTTAAAACAGGGGAAGGTATATTTGGCTACATAGGTAAATTTGCTTGATAGGGAAACTATATGTGAAATTATTATTATGTAGACATCTGTCCTCCAATTTTTCAAATGTTTTTCCTTGCTTCTATTATCCTCTCTTGTTCTCAAAGCTGCTTTATTCTTTACCCCAAATGCCAAGTGTCTAGTATCTCCTCCTCCTCCTCTTTCCTTCCATGATAGCTAGTGGAAGAAACCTTATAAGAATTTGGCTTTTATGCTACATAAAAGAGGAAAGACATTAGACCTTCCACCTGTTCACTGAACATGAAAAGGGACCCCCCACTAACTGATACGGCCACAGAAAGCTTCCTGATGAATTGAAATAGTCCTGTGTGTAGGTATACTTCTAAGTGTGTGAAAGGATCTTGGACAGGATAGTTGTTGGACAATCATGTAGTCCTCTGTCTTTTCGTAGAGCATCCCTAGCCATATGTTTAATTAACTATTTGTTAATTATCTCAATAACTGTGCAGTATGTTGACAGAAATTAACTCTGAAATGTAGCCCTGTGATCAATTGCAAGGGAGCCAAAAGTAGAAGAGGTTTTTTTCCCCAAGGACATTGAGAAACATTTCCTGTTTCAGAGACATTCAGCAACCTCATGCATGACCTCACACCTGTGCAATGTTATCTTAGTGAATTCATTTATGAGGTCATCTTGTTTTAAGCTATTTATCCTGGGAGATTTAAATACATGCAGTTTATTTCCCTTACTAACATCCCTTTGCTTTTGGGTCAAAAAAGGTGTGAGGTTATCACTTTAAAATGTGATTTATTCCAGGAAATACTACCAAGTCAGGAGAAACAGGATTAGTCCACTGTAAGGTTGGTGTAGAACTCTGTTTTTTGAACATTCTGTGTATCCTTATTGGACTGATACATGATTGGTGGGCCTGAGAGTAATGGGGAGTATTACTCTACATGCCCTAATACACAAAGGGAAGAACTGTGGCAGATTCGTCTTCTTGGCAGCAGCAGAAGATCTTTGCTTGGGCTGAAGGCAGAAGGAGGAAAAGAGGCCTCTTTAGCCTCTGTAGTTTTGCCAGGACTGAATTTCAGAGTTTAGAAGTTCCAAAGGACTTGCTTTAGGGAGGGAGTAGCGTCTCTCTACATTGCTAAAAGAGGCAGTCAAGTCTGTCCATCTCTGCTTTTGCTTTGTATTTGTTAATCATAGGAGGTTGAGGAACCATCACTTGGCAAAATTTTTAGAGTTGGATGAAGGCAAAAAGCAAACAAGGCATGAAAGAAGTACTTGGAGAGTCTGAGGAAGTGTTCAGAAGAAGTCCTCTATGATTGGGTGGCACAGTTCCTTCTAAAGGAGCTATTGAGAAGATGACTTTTAGATAATCTATATTGGCTGTGGAAATCTAGTTGGGGTGATAAGAACTAAAAATGCCTTGTACCAGTTTTGTTGCTATCTCAGCCACAGTCTTATCTCAGGAAAATCTGGGTAGCTTCACAGAGATATTACACTAATCTATACATACTGCCACATGAAGTCCCCAACTTATGACTACAATTGAGCCAAAAAAGTGAGACAGTTGTTAAGTGAAATTTACCTCTTTTTACGACTTTTCTTGCCATAGCTGTTAAGTGAATCATTTCAGTTGTTAAATTAGTAACACGTTTGTTAAAGTGAATCTAGCATCCTCATTGACTTTGCTTGTCAGAAGTTCACATAAGGTGATCCTAGGACACCACAACCATCATAAATATGAGTCAGTTGTCAGGTGTCTGAATTTTGATCATACGACCATGGCGATGCTGCAAAATACGACCATGAGTTACCTCTTTCAGTGCAGTTATAACTTTGGTCACTAAATGAACTGTTGTAAGTTGAGGACTATGTGTATTGCATGATTGTCCTTGTTGAGGCAAACTGGATGGACTTTATCACATCAATTCTGTACTAGCTGCACTGGTCATTCCTATACAAAATAATTTGTTAAAAATAGCACCTTATCAACTTTCTCAAAATTGTTATGTGCACATTGAATTCTGTGGATGGCATTGAGTAGGCTTCATCATATTTTAAGGTTCTTTGGGAGAATTCCAATGCAACGACGGAGCGAAAGGCTGGCCATCCTCCAAAAGCTGAGACCCATTTCATACCGGGAAACAGGAGTGAAAAGGTACATGAGAGTTATATACCCTAATTTATTGCTCTGACATCTGTGAGAATATCATGGTGGTTCAGATTAGCAAATTTCACTTCGGTGTAGTTAGAACCAATGCACATTCTTTCAATTAGTTTGGAGGAACCTTTGTATAAATTCAGTTCTTGAGAGCAAATATTACTTCATGGTCCCCCAAAGCAAATCCTTCAAAATACCATGGAAAGAATTTTTGAAACTGGGGAGCTGACAGAAACAAAGGTTGCTTCAAACACAATCTCTGTAAAGTTTCTGGAGTGTAATCAGCTTCTCCTAATACCTTCAGAGCAGGATTAAGCAATAGCTGGGTGGCCTGGAATCACACAACGTCTTTGAAGGAAATGAGGACTGCAGCTGGGGTAATGATATATAGTGAACAAGGCTACTGATGCATTTTAGTGAGCCTGGAATTTTTTGCTTTATTCCCCTTAATTTTGGATGGATCACTTCCCTCTCCTCCCCTCCCCTTCATTTTATTTTCCACCACTACACCTACAGTTTTACTAGAATTTCTGGATGTTTTCCATATCAATTGATACTGCTGATTGATTAAACTTATATACGATAACTTTAATTGTCACTGACTTCTCTCTGAATGGGCAGCCCTAGAACTAATATATTAGGCTGGATCTTCCTGGGCTGATTGCCACGTGCCAGGGCCACAGACTTCTCATTTCCATGTCTTTATATCTAGCTAAGATAGTTTAGAATACTTTCCAACCAGTGGTGGGATTCAGCCGGTTCACACCAGTTTGGCAGAACCGGTAGCTAATTTTTTGTTGCTCAGGCCCAGAATGGATTTCCAGAAGCGGCATCCACACAGAGAACCGGTTGTTCACATATTTGAATCCCACCACTGCTTCCACCTACTCTTTCTTTTTGAAGCCACAATAAAATACTTTGTACACTGGAGTTGTGTGGAGTTCTCCCTGTGCAAAAGCATCCCTTGGGTCTCAGCTTCTGGATTTGCTTCTGATAAGATTCAATCTAGATGTCAGATTGCACCAGACAGCTAATGTTTTTAATCTTCATTTATGCATCTCAAAGTAAGTTTGAAAATTTCTGTAGCTTTCTCTTCATGGCCATGCCCCAAAATTGCACAGGGGGAAGTACCCAGCTGTTCTCTAATGACGTTGATCTGAATGTTCTTTCCTTGTCAGGGTTTTCAAAAAAATTCGCAGGAAGCGCCGTTCTCCTGTTCTATATGAAGAGCCAGAGAAGAAATTGTGGCAGGAGGCCTGGAGCCAGAGTAGCTGCAGATCTGAAGATCCATCAAAGCCTTGCTGTAGTGAGTGTGTTCATTGGCCAAGTGAAGCGAGGCCTTGGTTGCTCTCTTTCCCTAACTATCTCTGGATCTGTAATAATAGCGAGCAGAGACAAATACATTCAATTACTGTTGCAATTTTTAAACCATAGATCACTGAAATCCCTGGGTAGCATACAATATGCCCCAAATCTTAAAGACAAATATAAATATGCAATCTTACGTTAAAAATAGGATTAACACATCATTTTTGGGGGCAAAATAGCACGACAGGGATGTTTTGGAGCCCCATTAAAGGGCAGTATTGATGTAGTCCCCAGATTGCATTTGGAAGGGAGTTCCATGTAGTTGGGGCAGCTGTGGGACAAACTCCATCTCCTGGAGATCATCAAACAGGATGGCTGATATTGCTGGAGTCTTCCAGATGATTTGAGTAGGTTTTGGAAAAAAATGTTTCAGGGATTCCAGGCCAAGCAATTTAAGGCTTTAAAAATAGTCAGCTTATTGTACTTGGAAACAAATTGGCAACTAGTGTAGATTTTTCAAAACTGGCATCACATGGTCCCTACGGGATACTGTATTCCAGGGACCAAAGTAGCTGCCACATTTTGTACCCTCTGAAGTTTCTAAGGGGAATAATAGTAGGCCCTTCGGAGAGCATATTGCCCAAATCAAGCCTGGAAATTATCAAGGGTCATAGCACTGCTTAAAGGCAATATGTTCTAGCAATGGATGGTCCATCAGTGGCTCTGCCTTGGTCCTTTGTACCCAAGTGCCCAGCACTTCACCTTGGTTTGTGCTTGGTTTAGGCTTATAGAGCAGCTCTTCGCAGCTGGAGTTTGTCAGCAACATTAGAGCAATACAGAAGCAATGGAGAGCAGACCTTCTGGCTTCCAATCAAGGCCCAAAAGATAGCAGCTCAGCCAGTGCACCACTAAAGCCAGGAGGGGTCAGATGATAGGAACACTGGCTTCTCACTTGGCTCTCCAGCCCTCCTTGCTGAGATCCCTTGGCTAATATCATAATAGTAAGAGCATCATTCTGTCTTCTTTGAACACTGAAATGTTGTGTTTGTGTTCAGGACAGTGCAGTTCACCTGGAAAGGACCAGGAAAAGTATAAGATTGACCAGAGATATTTGTGGAGGGGAGCAGGTGGGGTGGTGGTGGTAGTGTCAAGTAACAAAAAAGTGCAATTCCATAACTCAAACTGTTGTGTTTAATGTTGGGACTCCTGCGTGAACGAGTAAGCTTTCCACTGTGACATCACTGTGTTCATGTTGTCCTGTGCATTTAAGTTAGGTTAACTCTTGTTGTGCACAAATTTGAACATGTGCAAGTCCCCTTCATTTTGATGGGAGAAGGTCAACCTTTTGCTTCAATGAGTGGTCAACCTTTCTGATTTTGGCAAAGTACAGCTGCCTGTCAATCCAGGCTTGGAGAATAGGAAATGGAGAGTATGCCTTTCAGAAGGTCCGAGAAAGTTTCTATGCAGAGGGGGACCCATGGGTAAGGGGGAGGGCTCAAAAGGGGTAAAGAAGAGGAAAGTGACTGGGTGATAGAAGGCCTTGTGCCTTTTTAATGACTGTTGTGACATATATAAAAAGGCAGAGTTTGATCATGAAGACATAGCTGCCATTCTGATTTTTAACACTGGTGTTCTGTAGATATTCTGATCTAGGTACATAGAAACAATCTCTTGCTCAGTCAGTAACAATATTAGCAAGTAGCTATAGGATGCCTCTATTGAGAAGTGACACGAAGACAGGTTTCCTGGGGTAGCCCTCTCATTCCATCATTGCATGATGGTGATTGCTGATGGTTTTCAGAGACTGGTAACGTGTAAGCCTCACATAAGCATGCAATTCTCACATAAAGCTACCCGAGAGAGCTGCAGTGCACAAACAGTAGTTAGCCTGGTAGCACGTCCTTTGTGACCAACTTTGCCAGTTGCAGTAACCCTTGTGTATTGACTTTACTGCCCCAATATGCTAACAAACTGGGCCAAGAAAGAATAGCACACCTTCTATCGATCTCCATGGCTTCTGAAACTGGTGCACTGAGTCCTTTCCTAACTCTATACCGACTGAAAAATCAATTAACACTCCCTTATTTTATTGCTGTGCAGGCAAGCAATGTACTAGACCAATGTTAACCATGTAATTTGTCTCCCATAGGTAAAGACCTGTTGGATCAGAGTTCTTTCATTATCCAGCATTGTTTTGAAGCTCCCTGCTTAGTGGAACCTATGGCTAACATCACAGTGTACCAGGTTCAGCAGCCACTTATTCTAGGTATGTTAGACCAGAGGTCCCCAAGCTTTTGGGCACCAGGGACCAGTTCTGTGGAGAAAGATTTTTCCACAGACCGGAGTGTGCATGGTTTTGTGTGCTGCCTGTATCCCACGGACGGGGCTTTGCTTGTTTGTGCGTATCGGTTGCTGGCATGCTATGGCAGGTACTGGTCCACGAACCAGGGGTTGGGGACCCCTGTGTTAGACATTTTCCTTGCAGATGGGGCCAGTAGTTCATCTCTAAAAAAGGATTGGTCCAAGATATTTGGCTGCTTAAAACGAGGGAAACACTGCTCTCTCCCCAACCAAAGTGTACTCAAAATTATTAAAAACTTGATCTTCCTCTTTGTGGGAGAAAAATTCAGTTAGTAACAAGTCAGACAATAAACAGCTGGCTGCTCTTATGAAATACAGGTAGGCTTCAACTTATGACCCCAATTAAGCCCCAAATTTCTGTTGCTAAGTAGTCAAGTGAATTTTGTCCCATTTTTTGACCTTTCGTGCCACAGTTGTAAAGTGAATCACTGCAGTTGTTAAGTTAGTAACAGGGTTGTCAAATGAATCTGGCTTCCCCATTGACTTTGCTTGCCAGAAGGGCATAAAAGGGGAATAGCATGACAGCCCCCCCCACCCGACCAAGTGAGTCAGTTGTGAAGCATCTGAATTTTGAACACGTAACCATGGGGATGCTGTAGCGGTCATTAGATGTGAAAAACTGTCATAAGTCACTTTTTTTGTGGTGTTGTAACTTCAAACTGTCGCTAAATGAACTGCTGTAAGTTGAGGACTACCTGTATTCCAAATTAACCGAAGCTGGTGGTTACCCTCATTCTACCTAACGATAGAGACAGCTTTGGCTAAAAATCACCTGGGAAGAGAGTCGAATGCTTCTTTAGAAGGAACAAAATATTCCCGGGATGAAGAAAATATTCCCCAATGCTCCGGAAGCATCATCTCTTTGCACTTTTTAAAATCTTTTTGGCCAACTTTAGACTAACTAGCAAGAGGGATAGCAAGAGGTGATTCCCTCTCTGTGCCTCTTATTGCCTCTTCTTTGCTTTCCTTACATTGGAAAGACTCTCAGGTTTAGTTTAGTTTCTGTAGGAAGGAAATTGTGTCCTCCTCCTTTCCCCCATCACGAGAACAGAAAACGCAAACATTCAATCATTCTCTTGGAGTGCTGCATGTTCTTCTTTAATAAGCATTAATTATCTTTTTTTGAACCTGATATAAGCTTAGTTCTACTCGTACATTTATGCTCAGTTGAATATAGACCACACGTAATGAACAAAAAAGGACTCTGTACTCTTAGAAAGTCCTATCCCGGAGAAGCGCTTTCCTCCTGGCACAAAATTCCTAGAACTGTAATCAGGGATGATTTCTCTACATGGTACCACCCTCTTGGTGGACCTCCATCTATCCTCAACTTCCAATATACTTAGCAGGCACGGGCAGTGAGTAGTGTCGTGAATAGAAGCTGCATTCCTCTAGATTGCGCTCTGGAGCAATCCTGATGTAACATCAGTCTTGGGTAGGAATTTTAATGGTGATTCTAAATGCACAGGAGTTTATTGGCGCCCTGGGGAAAGTGGCCTCTGCCATTTCTGGGATTTGCCAAGATCTTAGACAACTGGCATCTGCTCAGGAACTGGGCTGCTGCCTTTAGTAATGCTTTGCTAATTATAGAAAATGCAGTGAGGCTGGGGAATTCATTAAATCACCACTTAAAGCGCTGCATCAAAAAGTTATTGTGATGCCAAAGAACTCTCTCTAGCAAACCTCTCTTCACTTCTTTCATTTTGTGCTTCCTTGGAAAACAGAGCTCATTGAAGCTCTGACTAGAGGTGCATAAGCTGACTTCATGAGGCTGGAATCCTATCCTCATTCTCAGTGAATATAGTGGGGTTGGCTTGTGTAGGAATGTGCAGTAAATCTAACTAGCAAGGCTGTGCAGTGCATCAGATTCCAAGGGAAGCTCTGGAATCCCTTGCAGGGGTTGGGCAGCAGCTGTGAAGAACAGCCGGACAATGGTTACTTTCAGGAGTTATAGGAGCATTCTCACATGTTCAGAAAACTTTTCCTATCAAACCTTTCACCACCCACTAACTAATGTGCATTTCTTCAGGTCTGGTTAATTTGCTGGAGTTTCTTTTGTGGATTTGTCATTAGTTTCAAAAATGACAATTTAGTCAGATCATTGAAAAACATTGCAAAGCTGCAATACCTATAAACTGATCATGATTATCAGGATTAAGGTGATTACTGCCATGTGAGAATTAACCTGGTTGAGCCTTGGAGTGCCTCTGGTGCTCCTAATTATATTGGAATGAACACATTCTTAAAAAAGAACACCCCTCCCACTTCTGTAGGACAATGGCTTTCCTGTTTATTTCCACAATCTACAACTGTTGCTAAAAAAGGTAAAGGTAAAGTTTCCCCCGCACATGCGTGCTAGTCATTTCCGACTCTAGGGGCCGGTGCTCATCTCCGTTTCAAAGCCGAAGAGTCAGCGCTTGTCCGAGGACGTCTCCGTGGTCATGTGGCCGGCATGACTAGACGCCAAAGGCGCACGGAACACTGTTACCTTCCCACCGTAGTGGTCCCTATTTTTCTACTTGCATTTTTACGTGCTTTCGAACTGCTAGGTGGGCAGAAGCTGGGACGAGTAACAGGCGCTCACTCTGTTACGCGGTAATTCATCCAGTTGGCTTTATGACTGCCTATTGTCTGCAACCCTGACTGCTCTTTAGAAGGCCAGATCCTGAAGCTAAAACTCAAATACTTTGGCCACCTAATGAGAAGGAAGGACTCACTGGAGAAGAGCCTAATGCTGGGAAAGATTGAGGGCAATAGAAGAAGGGGACGACAGAGAATGAGGTGGCTGGATGGAGTCACTGAAGCAGTAGGCGTGAGCTTAGATGGACTCCAGAAGATGGTAGAGGACAGAAAGGCCTGGAGGAACGTTGTCCATAGGGTCGCGATGGGTCGGACACGACTTCGCAACTAACAACAACATTGTCTGCAAATCTTTGTACTTTTTGATTATATGTAATCTTCATTTCCAGTACAGAACAAACCCTACATTGTATTAATGTCCATTTCACTCTGCTTTTCTTTCCTCAGAGCAACATTGGAGGCTTTTCGTGAAGGTGTTGACTTGTATAATGCTAATATTCATCCTGGGCATCTTTGGGGGTGAGTGCTTCAGCAAGCCAGTGTAAATACATTTTTGTTTTGCTGACAATTTTTTGTTTTGCTGACAATTTCAGAAAGGTTTTTTCCCCCCCTACATGTGAAAAACGTAGATGATATGAAGACAACTGGAAAGGAGAAACACTTTGAGAACCTTGTCTCTTCAGTGGTGCTGCTTGCGTTCCTGGTCTTAAATCAGTCCCAAGTATGGGATTGACTTCTTCTGTTTTTCCTCTGCACTAGAGAATGTCACTGAACAAAAATTCATGAAGGTTTTATTTAAACAACCAGGTGAACTCATTACCCAACATCCAGTGGATGTTGCACCAAGCAAGATCTCGGATTAGATGACCCTGATGACCCAGATCCCTGATTCTCTGAGTAGTGTGTCGTGTGTAATGTAGCTCTGGCAGCATTTACACAGGATGATACATAGCAATTACATGCAGACATAGAAAGAAAAGGAATTCATCTAAAGCACTCTTCTTGCCTCTCCTCTTTCTCTATAACTGGGAGGAGATATAAACCAGAACTTCATGATGCTTTCACAATCCCTGTCCTGTTATTATGAATGAAACAGGAGGAGCTGTAATTTAAAATGAATTCTAGTCTGTTAAAGAAACTAGCTAAATAATCCTAGGTTTCTAGTTGGCTTGCTTGGAAATGAAACAAGGTTTCATTTTAGATCAAGATCCCTAGCTTGTTTATCACAGCAAGCTAGAAATAAATCATAATCCTACAATGGAGAAAAGTGAAACTGAATTCTGGTTGATTCCTTTACCTCAGCACGCTGGCTGAGGAATTCTGGTAGTTGAAGTCCACAAGTCATAAACGGGCCAAGTTTGAAGACCCCTGCTTTCCCTCATTGTGCAGAAGGAAAGGAAAAAGACAGCAATAGCAACAGAATCAGAATGGCCAAAACAGCATTGCAATATTGTACTGCAAGCTTTGTCTCCTTTTGGGCATGCATGTTGACATCACAATGCATACACACGTATCTGCATCATAATGGCGCAAGGCTGCTTTCATTAGTCTGAACTCCCTCTTTCCCATAGCCAACATTGGAAATGGAAGCACAATTCAGGTTCTTTGTTGGGATAGGCTACTTCCTGCCTTTACCTGTATAACTAAGCTGAGTCAGTGTTACTTTTCCACTTCCTTATTCTCTATATTTATGGATAAATGTCTAAGGAACACTTCAGTGACACGAGAGATGTATTGATCAGGGACTGGGATACATGTGTACTTTTCTATATGGAAAATGCCACATCGACTTACACCAAAGCTTAGATAGATTGTATGATGGGCAAGAAGTTTGGATTTTAAAATTCAAGTTTTTGATACAATGGTAGTTGTGTTTGTCAGAGAAAAAGGAGTGATGTATTCCAATGCATACATAAACGACAATAAACTACAGCAAATATATTAATGTATGTACCTTGAAACAATATTTACTAAAGTTGGGGAAATGAATGGAAATGTTAAGGCATGCAGAAATGGGTAATAAAGCATTGAGTATATTGCAATGACTGCCAAAAGAAGCAAAAATGTTTGTGTATAAGAATATGCTTCTGTCCACTTTGTTATATGGGAGGACTGGGTATGTCAAGAGAAACAAACAATTGTGATGGCCTCCTTGGACGCTTCCCCAGATGCCTATCCAGATGTCAGTTTGGAGGAGGAGGAGGAGTCCAAGGTATGTCAGGAGGAGGAGCAATCAGATAAGCAGCTGGCTGAACATGGATTAGTTGAGGCACAGCTGCAGCAGGACAGCCCCGAGGCTTTGAATGGAGACAGCACAAAGCAACAGCTGGCCAGCACACAAGGTGGAAAAGAGACAGGAGCAACGGAGGTCAGCCCGGCTATTTGCCCCTCTTGATGGACTATACTGGGCACCGGCTATTTAGTGCAGTGGGAAGTAGGAAACGATGCTGGGAACATTTGTCAGTCTCTTGGTTGAGTTTCCTAACCCTTGACCATGGATTTTAGACCCTGAATTCGTGCTTGATTCTTGGACATGCCTCCTGGACTTGCCTTTACCTTGAACCCTGCTCTCCAGACGCCAGACCGTGAACCTTGGTGTTTGTACTTTGCCTTGCTTCTATTTTGTCTTGCCTCGTGGACTGTCTCAGCTTTCTGGATTTGTGCTGGAGTTATTCTGAAACTGAGCTGGAAACATGTTGTAGGGGGGGAGGTGCCTTATCACTGGAATGGGCATTTTCTGGGAAAGACCCTTGGAAGGACTTGCAAAGCCTCAATAAAACCCCTTGAATTCTCTGTGGTAAATGTTTGTGTGTGTGTGTGTGCATGTGTGTGTGTGTGTGTGTGCGAGAGAGAGAGAGAGAGAATGAGAACGAGAACGAGAACTTGAGCAGGACAACAAGTGAGTTGAATGAAAGTGGTGAGCACTGCATAGGTGCCGAAAAACACTTTTTCTCCTTACCTCCCACAGTTTCCAGCTGACTGAAAGAGTGTATGGAGTTGGACCTGATTCAGCTTCTTATCCCACCCCCTGCAGTGTACTCATTTACATTTGATTTCTTATTTTACAATTGACCTCAAGTGGGCTGGACAGGGACAGTTAAAGGGTCAGATGTGGCCCGGGGGCTCTAAAATGCCAGGTCTGTTATAATAGGACTAGTTATGGTCAGGATGAACATGTGCTGAATAAGAAGGATGTATATTGAGATGAATTGGTGATATAGAGAGCATACATGAGGACTGTGCCACAAAGATAATGGAGGAGGAAGAACGAATGCATGCATGAATAAATTGAGGGTTGGCGAGAGCTCAGGAGATCTTCAGAGATTGATGAAAAGGTCAAAGAACAGAATGCGTACAAAAATAGTATATGGATTTGGTGGAAGTAAGGACAGTTTTTAAGATTAGAAAGTAATTGAGAGATGTAGTCAATAGAGTTGATAGAAACTAATTTTTGCTACATTTTTTGACCCATTTTTTGCCCAATTGGCAAAAGAAAGCTCAGGACCATATTAGTTGGGAACATCTGGAAGGGGCCTTCATCCCACAGTGAATAGACAATGGCTAAAATGATAATGTAGGGACGCGGTGGCTCAGTGGGTTAGGACGCTGAGCTTGTCGATCAGAAGGTCGGCAGTTTGGCGGGTCGAATCCCGAGTGCCGCGTAACAGAGTGAGTGCCTGTTACTCGTCCCAGCTTCTGCCAACCTAGCAGTTCAAAAGCACGTAAAAATGCAAGTAGAAAAATAGGGACCATTATGGTGGGAAGGTAACAGCATTCCGTGCGCCTTTGGTGTCTAGTCATGCCGGCCACATGACCACGGAGACGTCCTCGGACAAGCGCTGGCTCTTCGGCTTTGAAACGGAGATGAGCACCGGCCCCTAGAGTTGGAAACGATTAGCACGCATGTGCAGGGGAACCTTTACCTTTAAAATGATAATGTATACATATATGTATTGTGTACTGTATGTATGCCCTATGGCTGACCATATCTATCTCCACTGTACATCAGGAAGCCTTTAAGATCTTGAGAAATCACAGGCATGCATACCTATTTCATTTTCTGGATGGTTTTCCAAATTCTCTACAAGCAACTGAATTCAGTTTCATGATATTTGTTAAAAACTGGGAGGAGAGGTACTTTAGCAAATTCACTGGCTGAGTTTTTTCTTCCAAGGAATTCCCATTAAAAGTTAATTATGACAGATTCCCCAATAATCTTGCTAGTCTGTTCCTAGCTCTCTTACTAAGGACTTCTTTCTTCTATCCAACCATAAGTAAGCAGAAAGGAAATTGTTTTCAATCTTCTTCTTTAGGTCATAAAATGGGGCAAAACTCACTTCACTGTCTTGCTTAGCAACAGAAATTTTGGACTCACTTGTGGTCATAGATCAAGGACTACCTGTATCTGATTTGAAATAGGACTCAGAACGTTTCATATATTTATGACGGCTGCAGTTGTTAAGTGACATAATGTTCTACTGAATAATTCTGAAAAGGGTCTTAATGAAATTCATGTTTCCTTCTAGGTTTTATTTCTGTCCTATCTACTTCCTCTGATGTTTTCAAGCAGTTCATGAAGATGCAGTTAAGGTAAAAAGATGTTTTTAATTAATAAATTGCCCCTAAAAATTTTGAAACATGCTAATGGAAAGTCTTAATCATTCAGCATCAGCCAAAATCTTTCTTTTTTAATGGTGAAATAAAAGTGAAGAAGGAAAAAAAATAGTAAAGAGGAACCCCCACCCCCTCTATACGTATTTAATAAGGCTATCCTAACCATGTAGAAGAGTTAGCAGAGGGAAAGACCAGAATCTCTTAGTTTTTCCCAGTCTGATCTCTTCCACTTTTTCACTGGTCTAGAATTCCTAAAATTCCTGCCCAGCAAAGCTGCTGTAACTCTAGGTGACTTTGAACTTAATGGAATGTGGGCTGACCATTAGGTTGCAAGGAAAAGATGGATTCTATTTAAGTTTTCCTTAAGCTCAAAAAAAAAAAAAGATGGTCAGTACTGATAGTGGCCTTCCAGCGTTAAACGCTGGTGATTTATTTTCTACTTTTTTTAAAAAAATCTCCTATTATAGTTGTTCTTCAGGTCCGAGATGGAGATTTCACAATATTCTGGATATCATCAACAGCAAGCTTGCTAAATTAGAGATGAAAGAAAAATGGATGAGTCTGTTCTGTGTGGCAGATTCTACATAGAATAAAAGAATATTTTAACAATGACCTCTTTCTGTTGGGAATGAAAAAATCAGAAGTACAAACAGGTTTTCTCAATGAAATGTGTCAGAAAGTTGTGGGAAATTGAGTACTCAGTAAGGGATGTAAAATATATACTATCAATCTTTGATGAAGTCCCATATTTTTGGACTTTAGGAATAAATGTAATTTTTTTATAGAATGATTTAAGGTGTACTCCCTCCTATAATTTTGTCCTATGTGGAAATATGCCGATCAATAAACTTTTAGCTCACACATGAAAACATCATGACATTGGTATAAGTAAGCAATTGTGGTTATGATTTTCTAAAATGCTCTTTCAGTGAACAACAGAATGTAAATTTCAATCCTTTCAATCCTTTTCCACTGTTCCATCTGTACATTATAACCAAAATGTTTAGCCCGCTTTATCACATATTTTTTCTTCTTGTTCTCTTTCATGTTTCATTAAAAGTTTATACATTTTAGCAGTTATATTTTCATCATTTATATACCATTCTATTTTACTCTGATAATATTCAAAACCACAAATTCTTTTGTCTACTTTAAATCTTTCGAATAACTAAGGAGACTTTGCAAATTATATCCTCTGCCACCAGTTCTCTTGATTTTACAGTCCCCTTGTCAAAATTCTAACAATTCACAAGAGATTAGCCATTTACATTTGCCTATTATTTCTCATTTATAAAATGCTTTTTATACTGACAGCCACAAAGGTGTTTTCAGGCATAATCTGGGTTGGTATTTATTCTATATTCTTAATGTGGCATGTCTAACGTAATGATAACCTTGACTTTCTTGTACCACAAATATCCATGCCACCACCTCTCTGGTGATGTTCTTCTAAATCTAAGAGCACTTAGTTTCTCAGCAGCAGCTACTCATAGCAATTGTGCTTATGAGTTTTAATGGTAGCTGTGCTTTTGATCCATATAAGCGGAGTAACATGAACAGACATTTCTGCCTGGATCATGAGTACTGTACAGTGGAGATATGATAAAGCATGGGCAATTTTGTTTAAATTTCCTTTCCCTGACTAGTGGTTTGATCCAACTCAGATCATGAGCAGCTACACACACACAAACACAGAGGCACATATCACACACAGAGTTGCGGGTGGTAAAACCTAGGTAAATTAAAACCTTATGTTCTTCATGAACCTCCTTCCCTCCCTCAGAAAAAATTGATTCTGTTTCCAAGCAGCCATGCAATCCCTCCTCTGGAGTCCGACATGTAACTCCACGTAACAGCCTCACCCCACAATTGATTCAGGTTTGATCTAACCAAGTGCAATAGATAGCTTACTTTGAGTGTTATGTATCCAGGTACAGCCTCTGCATAGCAGCAGCCACCAGGGGGCATTGGTCTGGACGGTTTTGGCGGGAAACCCAGTTGTCGGCGGGAAACCTAGGGCCAACCCCATTGGCTAGCCGCCTACCTGGCGAGGTATATAAGGAGGCCAGGTAGCCCTTGTTCTTCAGTACGAACCCCACCACAATAAAGAGCTGAACTCGTACTCCGGCTGGCGTCTCTTCCTTGCGTCGGACCCACTACACAACAGTGGCGACGAGGATGGGATTCTGCCGACAGAAGAGCTGAAGTCACTAGGGGAACGCACCACGAGCTGAAGGGAAAACGCATTTTTCCTTCCTCCTTCCTCCCGACACGACCGCTAGCCAACCGGACCACGCCGGTCACCGCAACCGCGACTCAAGACCCACAACCAACCCCGTGATGGCACGGGCTGGACAACCCCGCGAATTCGACACCCGCCACCCTGAGACATGGGCCCGGTACCTGGCACACACCGAGCTGTACATGTGGTTCAACCAGATCTTGGAGGACGGCGTGAAGGCGGCAGCCCTGCTGTGCATCGGGGGACCCGCACTCCTAGAGATCACCGCGGACCTGTTCGCCCCAGAAGCCATCAATACCATCTCTTACCGGGACCTCGTTGCCAAGCTCAACGCCAACTTCCGGCCCCGGCGGTCCAAATTGGCCGCAAGGTCGCAGTTTGAAAAAAGGGACCAGCGTCCCGACGAGTCCGGAGCCGAATTCCTCGCCGCCCTACGAGAAGCTGCTGTCGCCTGCAAGTTTTCGAACTTGGAGGAGCGGTTACGGGACAGGCTGGTTTGCGGCCTACGAGACAGGCAGCTGCAAGAGCGCCTGTTCGAAAAAGAGGAAGTTTCACTCCAGGAAGCCGAAGACGCCATCCTGGCCCACGAAGCGGCATGCGGGGCCATCCAAGCAGTCCAGGAGACCAGAAACGGCAGCCAGGCAGCCAGCATACACCGGCAGGTTGCCACAGCCGAGGACGAGTGGAGCATCGACCTCCTCCAGCGGAAGTCAACCCCCGACCATCGGGTTGGACGCCCAGACAAGCCCAGGCCCTCTAGCAATGCTACCAACCCGCAGAAGTGCGCAGGGTGTGGTGGAAACCATGTGCGCAGCCTCTGCAAGTTCCGGTCGGCCACGTGTCGGGCCTGCAAGAAAACAGGCCACATAGCTGCGGTCTGTCGTAGCTGCCGCCCCCGAGAGGAGATCCACAAGCTGCAACCGGAGGAATCGCCATTCGAAGGTACTGGGGCCCCGACCAAAATGCGAATTGGCTATGTTGAGAGCCGGCTGGCCATCCACCACATGGGTAGCTGTCGGCTGCTCAAACCCAAAATTAGATTAACAATCCGCTTGCAAGGCGTTCCTTGCAGCATTGGGCTTGACTCTGGATCTGCGGTCTCCATCATTTCAGACAAGACCCTTAACTACATTAATAGCCGGAGCAAGCAGAGGATTAAATTATGGCCTACAAATTTAACCCTGACCAATTTCCAGAATTCGCCGGTCAAGGTAAGGGGGGAGGCTACCGTTTCGGTGGGGTTTAAGGGTCGCGAAGAGCACCTGGAGGTTGTAGTGGTAGAGGGCCGGAGAGTCAGCCTAGTTGGTCTAGACTGGTTTGAGGCCCTGGGAATCACAGTCTCCGGGATCCACCGTATCCAGGGAGACTCCGTCGAGGCCGTCTGCAAGGAGTTTGCAGATGTCTTCGATGGGATGCTGGGCAGGTACACAGGGCCCCCCATCTCGTTCAAGCTAAACCTGAGCATTCCCCCCGTTAGGGTCCGGCCACGGCAAGTCCCCTTCGTGCTCAAATACAAAATCGAGTGCGAGCTGGATAAGCTGGTGGCCCAGGGAATCTTAGAGCCCGTAGATGGGGGGCAGTGGGAAACCCCAATCATCACCCCGCTCAAATCCAACGGGGAGATAAGGATCTGTGCCGACTACAAGTGCTTGGTGAACCACGCCCTAAACCCGCACGCTTACCCGGTCCCCACGGTCAGCCACGTTCTCGCTTCCCTCCAAGGCGGCGCCATTTTTGCAAGGCTCGATCTTGCACAGGCGTACCAGCAACTCACGGTTACTAGGGCAACAGCTGACATTCAGACTATAGTAACACACAGGGGAGCGTTCCGGGTGAACAGGCTGCAGTTTGGGATCAGCGTAGCTCCTGGCATTTTCCAGGAAATTATGGAGAAAACACTCAGGGGCATCCCAGGAGTCTGCCCTTATTTTGATGACGTCCAGATTGCAGGAGCATCAGCAGAAGAGCTGGCAGGTAGGCTGAGGGAGGTACTACCCAGGCTGCGCACAGCTGGCCTCAAACTAAAGAGGGAGAAATGCAGCATAGGTGTTCCCTCCACAGAATTCTTGGGATTCAGGGTAGATGCCAAGGGGATCCACCCCACAGAGTCCAAGGTGAGGGCAATCAAACTGGCACCCACACCCAAGAACAAGGCAGAGCTACAGGCATTCCTGGGTCTGCTAAATTTCTATCATACATTCCTCCCACACAAGGCAGCCATTGCAGAGCCACTTCACAGGTTACTGGATAAAAAGGCAGCATGGGCCTGGACTTCTGTCCATGAGCAAAGCTTTAGAGCATTAAAGGCACTACTGTCCGACAAGTCCACAGTAACACACTTCATAGAAACAAAGCCCATATGCATTGCGTGCGATGCATCCCCTTATGGCGTGGGCGCTGTTCTCAGTCACCTTGAGCCTAATGGGGCTCAAATTCCCATTGCCTATTATTCCAGGATGCTGTCTGGAGCAGAAAGGAACTACGCCCAAATTGATAGGGAAACCCTGGCAATCGTGGCAGGAATTAAAAAGTTCCACGATTATCTGTATGGCAGGGAGTTCACTGTCTACACGGACCACAAACCACTCCTGGGCCTGTTCACAATGGACAAGCAGACGCCCCAAATTCTGTCCCCCAGGATGCTCCGGTGGTCCATCTTCCTTGCAGCTTACAATTGCAAGCTGGTGCACAAGCCAGGGAAGGAGATGGGCCATGCAGACGGCTTAAGTAGGCTACCCCTTGACACCACTGAACCAGACCCGGCACCAGCAACGCAGATCCTAGCTCTGCAGGAATTACCAGAATGCCCGGTTCATGCCAAGGACATTGCCAGCAACACAGCCGCTGACAACATCATGAGCAGGGTACACTCATGGGTTTGCACAGGGTGGCAGGACAAGTCCCCGGGGCCTGAGTTCCAGGCCTATTTCACCAGGCGTCACGAGCTCTTCACGCACAGGGGTTGCCTCCTCTGGGGAAGCAGGGTCATTATCCCCACCGCAGTCCGGGGCAGAGTATTGGAATAAGGACACCCGAGGGTGGTTAGGATGAAGGCACTGGCCAGAAGCTACCTCTAGTGGCCAGGGCTGGACAAGGACATTGAAGAACAGGTCAAGGCCTGTTACACGTGCCAGAGATCCAGGCCAGAAATGCCACACGCACCAGTACACAGGTGGGAGGCCACACACACACCCTGGTCCCGCATCCACATTGACTATGCAGGGCCATTTCAGGGCCAACTGTTCTTAGTGGTAGTGGACAGCCACTCCAAGTGGCTGGAGGTAGTCCCTGTTCCCAACATGACCTCAGCTAGGACAATCCAGGTGCTCAGAGCTCTCTTTGCCACACACGGCCTCCCCGACATCATTGTAACAGATAACGGGCCTCAGTTTACCGCTAATGATTTCCAGGCGTTCTTGAAGGTGAATTGGATTAGACACGCCACCTCCGCGCCTTTCCACCCATCGACTAACGGGCAAGCTGAACGGATGGTAAGGACGACCAAGGACGCACTCCAGCGTATCATCAGCGGGGACTGGCATCACAGACTGGCAAAATTTCTGCTCGCCCAACACACCACACCGTGCGTTGCCACCGGGAAGAGCCCAGCAGAACTACGATGGGGACGGCGCCTCATCACCAAGCTTGACCGCTTGCACCCTGACCGTGTGGCAGCAGACACAGACAGGCCCACATCACATAGGGTACTCAACATGGGAGACCTGGTTTGGGCAAGGAACTACGGGGCAGGACACACATGAATTCCAGGGACAGTGGTTGACAAAATGGGGCCGCTATCCTACATTGTAGGGGTGGAGGGGGATCGACACATCAGGCGTCATATAGACCAGCTCAGAGGAAGGGTCCCTGAGTGCACCACACACACCCAACCTGACAATCACACCCCAGAAGAGGCCAGACCAACTGCAAACCACACGAACCCCGAACCGGAGGAAGATGGCCTCCTACAACCAGCCCTGCAGCAGCAGGGCATCATTGGCGGCAGAAACCTGGCAGCTGGACCTGACCCAGTGCAAGAACTTCGTGAGCCAGACAGGATAGGTCAGGGAGTCGCCACACCCAGACGGTCCACCAGGCCCCACAGGACACCTGCATACCTAGCAGACTATGTGTGCAAGTGACACTCACGCACAAGTATTCATCATGTTGTGTTGTAAATAGTTATGCATGTGTTATAGTTCCAAGTGGTTCTTCCCTAAGGGGGGAGGGGTGTTATGTATCCAGGTACAGCCTCTGCAGAGCAGCAGCCACCAGGGGGCATTGGTCTGGAAGGTTTTGGCGGGAAACCCAGTTGTCGGTGGGAAACCTAGGGCCAACCCCATTGGCTAGCCGCCTACCTGGCGAGGTATATAAGGAGGCCAGGTAGCCCTTGTTCTTCAGTACGAACCCCCCCAATAAAGAGCTGAACTCGTACTCCGGCTGGCATCTCTTCCTTGCATCGGACCCACTACACAACATTGAGTGTCTTTGCTCTTTTCTGTCTAGTCGCCAGAATGAGGCCCTTCAGCAACATCTCCAGAAACAGATTGGATCTTTCCGTCAAAAAGTTGCAGGACTCCAGACTCTCGTAAATGCCCTTGAAAATATCCATGGACATTGGGAGACCCAGAAGGTAAGGCTATGTAATTTGACAAATACATTTTTTTGCTTTTTTAATACAATCATGATTCTGCCCAATTTCCACTATTTTTCAGGCATAACAATCATTGAAATAATTTAGTCTATAGATTAAAAATGTATCAGCATAAATGAAAATGATATCCTTTTTTTAAATCAGTCCCTCCCCCCTCAGGAACATCAATAGAAATCCTAGCTTTTCTAAGGACGTCCTACTTGAAATCCTATGATATCTATCAAATTGATGATCCTAACTGGTTCCAGTCATGTACTCTATATAATCCTACACCTTTCTTCTTATACTGTTATGTAACCTTTCAGATGCTTGAGCAAATCAGCTTCCATGCTTTATGCTCTGTTTTCCTTGTGTTGTTTTGTTCAGGTTTTTATTTTATTCTGTTCTTTTTTTTCAACTGACATATCAACAGTTTGCATTTCAAACTGTCTTCCCCACAGACATGATGGATGGGCTTACAGAATAGTTGCTGAAATTGGGTATGTCTAGTTTAATGAAAAGAAGGACTAGGGGTGACATGATAGCAGTGTTCCAATATCTCAGGGGCTGCCACAAAGAAGAGGGAGTCAAGCTATTCTCCAAGGCACCTGAGGGTAGGACAAGAAGCAATGGATGGAAACTAGTCAAGGAGAGAAGCAACCTAGAACTAAGGAGAAACTTCCTGACAGTTAGAACAATTAATCAGTGGAACAGCCTGCCTCCAGAAGTTGTGAATGGTCCAAGACTGGAAGATTTAAGAACAGATTGGAGAACCATTTGTCCAATAGGGTTTCCTGCCTGAGCAGGAAGTTGGACTAAAAGACCCCCAAGGTTCCTTCCAATTCTGTTATTCTATTCTTCTATTCTATTCTAATTAGTCTGGCTTCTGGTTAGAGAGATATTTATCTGTTTCAAAGCATCATGCATAGGAAGGTACATGTTTGATTTAAAAGTGAAAGGAAAAAAAACTATGAAAGGAGCAAAGAAGGGGAAGGAAGGGGCTTGAAGTTGTCCTGCAAAGCACCAGAAATTCGCATGTGTGTGTGTGTGTGTGTTTACTTGCATGCATAAATATTAGTCAAATCTGTATCTTCTTCTGACTCTTTTTTTTTGGAGTGAATATTTCCAGATCTATGGCAATAAAACATAATATGTAGACAACTGTATTGCTTCTCCCCATTTAGGGCTATAACATAACACAGCCCCGATTATGCTGGCTAGAGCTGTCGAGAGTTGGTCTAAAGCAGGGGTCGGCAACCTAAAAAAGCAAAAGAGCCACCGGGAACCGGTTCCATCACAAATTAAAAAAACTGGGAGCCGCGTGCGCGTGTCCATGCACGCGCATGCGCAGACGCACGCGGTTGCCATTTTTTTAAAAAGTGAGATGGAACCGGTTCCCGGTTGCCCGACGGCGACGGCCCGTCTGCAAAGCTGCCGAAAGCGGCAGCTTCCTCAAAGAGCGACGCCGCGGCCCGTTCGCACGGAGGTACACGCGCACCTCCGCCCATTCGGGGAGGTGCGCGCGCACCTCTCGGAACGGGCCGCGGCGTCGCTCTTTCAGGAAGCTGCCTTGGCCCATCTCGGCAGCTTTGCAGACGGGCCGCGGCAGCGTCCTCAAAGAACGACGCCGCGGCCCGTTCGCTCGGAGGTACGCGCGCACCTCTCCAAAGGTTTGGGGAGGTGCGCGCGCAGCTCCGCCCATTCGGGGAGGTGCGTGCGCACCTCTCGGAATGGGCCGCGGCGTCGCTCTTTCAGGAAGCTGCCTTGGCCCATCTGCAAAGCTGCCGCTTTCGGCAGCTTTGCAGACGGGCCGTGGCAGCGTCCTCAAAGAACGACGCCGCGGCCCGTTCGCGCGGAGGTACGCGTGCACCTCTCCAAAGGTTTGGGGAGGTGCGCGCGCAGCTCCGCCCATTCGGGGAGGTGCGCGCGCACCTCTCGGAACGGGCCGCGGCGTCGCTCTTTCAGGAAGCTGCCTTGGCCCATCTGCAAAGCTGCCGCTTTCGGCAGCTTTGCAGACGGGCCGTGGCAGCTTCCTCAAAGAACGACGCCGCGGCCCGTTCGCGCGGAGGTACGCGTGCACCTCTCCAAAGGTTTGGGGAGGTGCGCGCGCAGCTCCGCCCATTCGGGGAGGTGCGCGCGCACCTCTCGGAACGGGCCGCGGCGTCGCTCTTTCAGGAAGCTGCCGTGGCCCATCTGCAAAGCTGCCGCTTTCGGCAGCTTTGCAGACGGGCCGCGGCAGCTTCCTCAAAGAACGACGCCGCGGCCCGTTCGCGCGGAGGTACGCGCGCACCTCTCCAAAGGTTTGGGGAGGTGCGCGCGCACCTCCGCCCATTCGGGGAGGTGCGCGCGCACCTCTCCAAACGGGCGGTGCCACTCTCCATTTGGAGAGGTGCGCGCGCACCACTGCCCGTTCGAAGAGGTGCGCGCGCACCGGGCGGCTGGGAGCCGCAGGAGACGGCTCAAAGAGCCGCATGCGGCTCCGGAGCCGCGGGTTGCCGACCCGTGGTCTAAAGCAACAGCAAATTCCCTTCCCATGATTAGATTAGGTCTCGGGTTCCCGTCCCCTTTTCCCTAACCCCCACAAAATCTGACCCAGCAGGATGACCTTTCTCATATTTGCTCCCCTTTTCACAACAGCATATATTTGAACAAGGGGGCAGCACACAAAACGAAAGCAGCCATTTTGGGAAGAAAGACTATGCGCTGAGCTCTGAAGGTAAGCTGGAGACACAGCAATGTTTCTGCAATGCAACCCTTCTAGCTTTCTCTGCCTTTTTCATTCTTCTTGAAGAAGTACAGAAAGGCAGCCTCAAAGCAAGATTGTCTTGCAGTTGTGGCACTGAAAACTTGTAATGAATTGTACATGCATTGGGAGGGGAGAATGGGAGAGAAATTGCACTGGGTCAGAGAACAGGCACGTAGAAACAGAAATCTTTGGCTGGAGAGAGCAGAATTACAGGAAACAACAGGCAGCTTGGATGCCTTTGGAAATTCTCTGTGTTATGTATGTGGGGGCTGAGGAGAGAGTTATCGAGAATGAATCTCTCTAGACCCAAGCTCACGTCTGTAGGTTTTTGCTTACTCAATAGCGCCCCCTGTCTCTATTGCTTTAAAGAAATCATCAATCTGCTACTCTTCAGGTATGGCAGATCACAACATTCATCCCCTCAACTAGCAGGATCAACACAGAGCAGATTCTATGAGCACAAGCATATCTATTTGTGATTAATCTAGACCAGGAGTGTCAAACTGCCGGCCCACAGACTGGATGCATCATGGTGAAACCACACCCACCCCATTGCCGGCAATGGAAAAAAAGTCACGATACGTCACGACACATCACATGACGTGAGTTTGGCATTCTTGGTCTAGACTCTAGAGCATGGGTGTCAAACTCGCCATGTCACATGACATGTCGCAATGTATTGCGACTCTTTTTGCATTGCTGGCAATGGGGTGGGTGCAATTTTGGTATGATGAAACTAGCCCGCAGGCTGGCAGTTTGACACCCCTGCTCTAGAGCTTATAAAGAACCACTGGCCAATCAGTGTTTGCTCATTTTGTTAGTAACTCAGTGCTGACTTGCAGTTATTTTAAACTTGGCTATAACTGAATGACTCTTCTTGCCCCTTCAGGTACTGCCACAGGTATTCCCTTCACAAAAATAAATTGAAATAATAATAATAATAATAAAAAAATCAGTATTCTCCCTCTCTAGAGGACTTTATCTTTCTACAAATATATTTTGGGAAATTTGTCAACTATTTTGCAAAACAAATTCCAGGGAAACCATTCAAACCTTTCTGCTGCTTCCAAAACATTGCAATTTATGTCCCTCTCCCCCCTTTTATTTATTTTTTTTACCAGCACATCACTGGGATCAAAATGTAGAAACTGGGAGAGACAAGAATCTACACAATGGGAACACATATTATTATTTATTTATTTATTCGGTTTATATACCGCCCTACTCCCAAAGGACTCAGGGCGGTTTACAAGGCAAAATTTAAAAACAATACAATATAAAATTAAATTAAATTAAGTCTAGCCGCAAAAATTAAAATCACAATTTAAAAACATTAAACCCCTCAGTCCAGACCAGATAGCTCAAAGAGCCAGTTTTTTAGGTCCCGGCGAAATGAACGAAGGTCGGGGGCAGTCCGGAGTTCCGTTGGCAGTTGATTCCATAGGGCAGGTGTGCCCACAGATAACGCCCTCCCCCTGGGGATCGCTCGTCGGCAATCCTTGACCGGTGGTACCCTGAGGAGGCCCTCCCTGTGGGAGTGCACAGGACAATCGGAAATTGACGCTGGCAGCAGGTGCTCCCTTAGATAATTAGCCCTTCAAAAATAGGCCAAAATGTGTGTTCTTTCTAAAACTTCATTTGCATGACCGCAATAGCATTTTCTCATTTATTCTGCTTTGGCAGAAGGATAGAATATGAATTTAATCCTACCTCCAACCCCCCAACCCCTCAGAAATGACATCATGCAATTACGTATGTTGCCTCAATACTGGGACTGGATTGTCATTTGGCAGAGAATATGTTGTGGGTAGGGATGCGGTGGCTCAGTGGGTTAGGACGCTGAGCTTATCGATCAGAAGGTCGGCAGTTTGGCGGGTTGAATCCTGAGTGCCGCGTAACAGAGTGAGCGCCTGTTATTCGTCTCAGCTTCTGCCAACCTAGCAGTTCGAAAGCACGTAAAAACTCAAGTAGAAAAATAGGGACCACTACGGTGGGAAGGTAGCAGCGTTCCGTGCGCCTTTGGCATCTAGTCATGCCGGCCACATGACCACGGAGACGTCCTTGTTCAAGCGCTGGCTCTTCGGCTTTGAAACGGAGATGAGCACCGGCCCCTAGAGTCGGAAACGACTAGCATGCGTGTGCGGGGGAACCTTTACCTTTACCTTTATGTTGTGGGTGGAAAGCTGAAATATGGGGACCAATACATATCTAAAACAGCTTGATACATAGGTTCAATGCCCTGCTTTCATCTTATTTGGCTTGCTCTGACTAGCATCCCTTTTGGTTCAGTTCTTTGTAACTCCTTTTAATTCTTGATGAGAAATCTTCCCTCTTTTGTGTAGGTGCCCATGTCGTGAAATTCAGCAACAGCTTTAACACAAGAGCACAAGTCTGTATGTTGGGGTTCTGCTGGGATTATATGCGATCACCAAATATGATTTTAGAGGTAGGAAGGGTTCTTTAGTAACAATATTTTCTCTCCCACCTCCCTGAAAGATTTTGATTGCTTTTCTCTCCACTACCTTTCAAACATCTCATGAAAAAATCTAGTTCACATGTTCCCAACTGGCAATTGTCAAATAAGACATTGGTGAGTGATAGAGAATGAATGGGAAATCAGATTTATGGAGTCTGAAGTAACAGCTATGTGCACTTTTTGGGCACAAGTGTCACTATGTTGATCCACTCATTTTCTAATCATTATTTGTCTCAAGGAGGTAAGCTCATGCCTTGTAATTTTGCTGATTGGGGGATCCTATTATAAAATACATAATGTTTACGGTGTCAAGAAAAACTGGGACAATTAGTGCCTCATTCCATATCTGATTTTGTATTATTCAAAACTATGGTCCATTCTTTTTTGTGAATGTGCATCCTTCTCTAAAGAACACAGAACTTTATTATCTTTGAGTACATGTCACTGTTTTATTTCTATGCATGCATGTGAAAACCTACCTTCCTTCCTTCCTTCCCTCCCTCCCTCCCTCCCCTCCCCTCCCCTCCCCTTCCTCCCTTTCCTTTTTCCCCTCTCCCCATTCCCCTCCCCCTTTTCCCTTTCCCTTGCTGGTGCTAAATTCTGCTAAATAGACTTACTCCTGAGTAGATACGCAGAATTTCCAGCTGGAGGCAGTTTCCAATAAATGTAAGATATACATTGTGTAAAATCAATGAAAAATTGTTAACATGTCTACTCAGTTTAAACTGGATTAAATTACTTGAACTTATCTTCTGTTGAAATCAGTTTTGCAAATCTTCCCTTGAAATTTCTGAATTGCAGTTGAATAAATTCAATCAATTTAGTCTCAATATCTAACACTGTGACATTGAGTTTAGGTGGATTAAGAATGACTTGACTGTAAAATTAGTTAATATCAAAACACAGTTTTCAGAAATCAAAAGACCTGCTTTTACTGCTTTCTGATAGTCACAGACTCTTTGGTTTTCAGCGGGATAATACCCCTGGGAATTGCTGGGCCATGAAGGGATCTCAAGGTTACGTAGTCATCAAATTGTCTCAAGCTGTCCGTCCGACTTCAGTAGCCCTGGACCATATTTCAAAGACAGTTTCTCATACGGAAGAGATAACTAGTGCCCCACAGAATTTTTCTGTCTATGTGAGTATTTATATTTATTAGAAAGTTTCCTCTTTCCTGGGTTGAGGAGGGGTCTCATACCGGTCTATATTGTTGGAATTCAAGTCTACATACAGTGGCTCATTTTGCTGTAAATCTATTGCTCTTGAGGGGCAATAGTTCAAGATATAACTACCGGAGAAACTTTTATATCCTCATCTAAAAACATAGTATGATTCTATGTAGTAAACCTTCTATTAATGAGACTGATATTCTCAGGGCTTTCATCATCATCTGAATGCAAACCTCTCTCCTCCTTCCTCCTCCTTCATACTGTATGTCTACCTATGTATATACAGTGTATAGAGGCATTTTAAAAACACATAGGTGTTTTAAGCTAAGTCTTTGCTTTTTTAAACAAAGTTTGAATTCAGGGTTATCCACACGGGAGGTCAAAGTAATGTGTCAGCTTGTCAGGAAGCAAATTCTGACCCTTTTGAATTCAGGAGAGGCAAGAGGTGCATTGTGAGCCTCTGTCATATTGTCAATTTTAACAGATGCTGCTGCTTGGATTCTGCATTACCTTTTCTTTTTGCCTTTTTTCAGGGATTCAAAAATGATTTTGAGAAGGAAGAAGGACAATTTTTGGGGTCATTTGTCTACAAAGTGGATAGATTTCCTTTGCAAACATTTAAATTAGAGGTAGGTTGCAGAATATAGAGGGGGGGGGGAAGCCACAACGAAAGAAATTTGAGAGTGAGTCTTGCAATCATTTTATGCGTAATGTGACATTACTTTTGTGTAATGTCATTTTTATAAATGTCTGGGTAAAAGCTATAATCACTGTACTCTGTTATGAGGCCGGTACTGATTTAGAAGAACATTACCAACATTTCAAAAATATCATTTGTAGATAGTTTAAATTGGATTACAAATCACTATACCTTTATACTTAATTGATAAGCAACTCTTCATTCTGGCAGTTAAGCTAGTCTGGAAAACTGAGAAGTTAAAAAAGTCTAAATGTTATTATCCATTTAACTTAGCAGGCATTTCCATCTCACTGAAGATGCCCTTTCAAATATCTAACAGCATGTATTAAAAATATAATACAACTAATCCGCAAATTAGTAACAAACAAAATAAAACAAAATGATTCAGCCAACAAAATAAGTATGACATCTCAATATAAAAATATTTTTAGAGTTCCATGTCACTCTGCTAATATATATTGTGATTTAATATACTGCGGGAGGGGAGAAGAGAATCAAGATTGCAAATAATTACATTGCATTGATAGTGGCCAGTAACTGGTCTTTGTGGTCCACTGTTCCTGATCCTTTTATTTTATTTTCAGGGAGCACCTTTGGATAAATTTAACTATATGCTCTTGAAGATCTTGACAAATTGGCATCATCCAAACTATACATGTATCTATGGATTTCGGGTATTTGGAGAATAATTGTGTTGATAGAGTGAACAGGAAAATTCAATATAATAAATACGTAATGGTGTCTTCCTATTGCTCTCAAAATATGCTCATATATTAGCTGTTATTTTTTAAGGTGTGTCAATGTTGTTTTAGTGTATAACTTGTTGGAGATAACAACGTAATGTCCAGGAATGAAAAATACAATACTTCTGTTCAATTTATTGAAAAGCTTACTAACAATTCATCCTGTAAATAATATTTGCTAACTAATAAACTACCAGTTTGGTCGAGTGATTAAGAGTCTGTGCTAGAAGCCTGGAGAACTGTGAGTTTTTGTCCTGCCTTAGGGATGAAATCCAGCAGGGTGATTTTGGACCAGTCATTCTTTCCCAGCCCAACTCACCTCACAGAGTTGTTGTTGTGGGGAAAATAGGAGGAGGACGATATGTTCATTTCCTTGAGTTATTTATACAAATAATAAAGGCAAGATTTTTTAAAAAAATCAACAAATAATTGCATGGCAATTTTTGAGAGAATTGGAACCTTATGGTGGATATTATTGCCTGCCTGACAGCTATCAATAGCCTCTTTCACTTGCATCAGCTAAAATGTAGATCCGCCTTTTCATTTTAGAGCCTGTATCTTAGTCAACCCCTTCATGGATTACTGCCTTGTCGTGGCGAAGGGGCTTGCGTAATTCAATGAAGCTATGAGCTATGCCGTGCAGGGCCACCCAAGATGGAAAGGTCATAGCAGAGAGTTCTGACAAAACGTGATCCACTGGAGAAGGAAATGGCAAACCACTCCAGTATCTTTGCCATGAAAACCCTATGGACAGTACTAAAAGGCAAAACGATATGACGCTGGAAGATGAGCCCCTCAGGTCGGAAGGCGTCCAATATGCTACTGGGGAAGAGCAGAGGACTAGTACTAGTAGCGCCAGAAAGAATGAAGCGACTGGGCCAAAGCCGAAAGGACGCTCAGCTGTGGATATGTCTGGTGGTGAAAGGAAAGTCCGATGCTGTAAAGATTTTTTCTCCATAGGAACCTGGAATGTAAGATCCATGAATCAAGGAAAGCTGGACGTGGTCAAACAAGAGATGACAAGACTAAACATTGACATCTTAGGTATCAGCGAACTAAAATGGACAGGAATGGGTGAATTTAATTCAGATGACCATCAGGTATACTACTGCGGGCAAGAATCCCTCAGAAGAAATGGAGTAGCCTTCATAGTCAATAAAAAAATAGGAAAAGCAGTACTGGGATACAATCCTCAAAATGACAGAATGATCTCAGTTCGAATCCAAGGCAAACCATTCAATATCACAGTAGTCCAAGTCTATGTCCCAACCACCAGTGCTGCAGAGGATGAAATTGACCGGTTCTATGAAGCCCTACAGCACCTTATAGAACTAACACCCCAAAATGATGTCCTTATCATCATGGGGGATTGGAATGCTAAAGTAGGAAGCCAAAAGATAACGGGAATAACAGGCAAGTTTGGCCTTGGAGTACAAAATGAAGCAGGGCACAGGCTGATAGAATTTTGTCAAGAGAATATGATGGTCATAGCAAACACTCTTTTCCAACAACCCAAGAGACGGCTTTACACATGGACATCACCAGACGGTCAACACAGAAATCAGATTGACTATATGCTCTGCAGCCAAAGATGGAGAAGCTCTATACAGTCAGTAAAAACAAGACCAGGAGCTGACTGTGGCTCAGACCATGAGCTTCTTGTTGCAAAGTTTAGGCTTAAATTAAAGAAAGTAGGGAAAAGCGCTAGGCCAGTCAGGTATGAATTAAATCATATCCCTGTTGAATATACAGTAGAGGTGACAAATAGATTTAAGGAATTAGATCTGATAGACAGAGTGCCTGAAGAACTATGGACAGAGGTTCGCGACATTGTACAACAGGTAGCAACCAAAACCATCCCAAAGAAAAAGAAATGCAAGAAAGCAAAATGGCTGTCTGAGGAAGCTTTGCAAATAGCTGAGGAAAGGAGGGAAGCGAAAGGCAAGGGAGAAAAAGAAAGATACGCCCAATTAAATGCAGAATTCCAAAGAATAGCTAGAAGAGATAAGAATGCCTTCTTAAATGAACAATGCAAAGAAATAGAAGAAAACAATAGAATAGGGAGGACCAGAGATCTTTTCAAGAAAATTGGAGAGATGAAAGGAACGTTTCATGCAAAAATGGGCATGATAAAGGACCAAAATGGCAGGGACCTAACAGAGGCAGAAGAGATTAAGAAGAGGTGGCAAAATTACACAGAAGAACTATACAAGAATGAGCTTAACGTCCCTGATAATCACAATGAGGTGGTCACTGACCTCGAGCCAGACATCCTAGAATGTGAAGTGAAGTGGGCCTTAGAAAAGCTGAGCAACAACAAAGCTAGTGGAGGTGACAGTATTCCAGCTGAGCTATTCAAAATCTTAAAAGACGATGCAGTAAAAGTGCTACACTCAATTTGCCAGCAAATTTGGAAAACTCAACAGTGGCCACAGGATTGGAAAAGATCAGTTTACATTCCAATTCCAAAGAAAGGCAGTGCCAAAGAATGTTCAAACTATCGCACCATTGCACTCATTTCTCATGCTAGTAAAGTTATGCTTAAAATTCTACAAGCTAGACTCCAGCAGTATGTGGATCGAGAACTACCAGAAGTACAGGCAGGATTTCGAAGAGGCAGAGGAACTAGAGATCAAATTGCTAACATACGCTGGATCATGGAGAAAGCTAGAGAGTTCCAGAAAAACATCTACTTCTGCTTCATTGACTATGCTAAAGCCTTTGATTGTGTGGATCATAACAAACTCTGGCAAGTCCTTAAAGAGATGGGCATACCAGACCATCTTATTTGTCTCTTGAGAAATCTATATGCGGGCCAAGAAGCAACAGTGAGAACTGGACACGGAACCACTGATTGGTTCAAAATTGGGAAAGGAGTCCGGCAAGGCTGTATACTGTCGCCTTGCCTATTTAACTTATATGCAGAGCACATCATGAGAAAGGCAGGGCTAGATGAATCAAAAGTTGGAATTAAGATTGCCGGAAGAAACATCAACAACCTAAGATATGCAGATGATACCACTCTAATGGCAGAAAGTGAAGAGGAACTAAAGAGCCTCTTGTTGCAGGTGAAGAAGGAGAGTGCAAAACTTGGGTTGAAACTAAACATTAAGAAAACCAAGATCATGGCATCCGGCCCTCTCAACTCCTGGCAAATAGATGGGGAAGAAATGGAGGTAGTGACAGATTTTATTTTCCTGGGCTCCAAGATCACTGCAGATGGGGACTGTAGCCAAGAAATTAAAAGACGCTTGCTCCTGGGGAGGAAAGCCATGGCAAATCTAGACAGCACACTAAAAATCAGAGATATCACCCTGCCAACAAAAGTGCGTATAGTCAAGGCTATGGTCTTCCCAGTTGCAATGTATGGCAGTGAAAGTTGGACCATCAGAAAGGCTGAGCGCCAAAGAATTGAGGCCTTTGAACTATGGTGCTGGAGAAGACTCCTGCGAGTCCCTTGGACTGCAAGGCGATCAAACCGGTCAGTCCTAGAGGAGATCAACCCTGACTGCTCTTTAGAAGGCCAGATCCTGAAGCTAAAACTCAAATACTTTGGCCACTTAATGAGAAGGAAGGACTCACTGGAGAAGAGCCTAATGCTGGGAAAGATTGAGGGCAATAGAAGAAGGGGACGACAGAGAATGAGGTGGCTGGATGGAGTCACTGAAGCAGTAGGCATCAGCTTAAATGGACTCCAGAAGATGGTAGAGGATAGGAAGGCCTGGAGGAACATTGTCCATAGGGTCGCGATGGGTCGGACACGACTTCGCAACTAACAACAACAACATCTTAGTCAAGTCTAACAAAATTTATTACGGAGAATAGATAAACAAGGCAAGTCGGACAATACCCAGGGGGAGGGCCTTCTCTGTGGGTGCGCCGGCCCTTTGGAACCAGCTGCCTGTAGAGCTTAGGACTGCCCCTGACCTTCGCTCATTCCACAGGGACCTGAAGACCTGGCTCTTTGAGCTTTCTGGCCTGGACTGAGAGTATTAACTGGGGTTTTAATTGTATTTTAATTGTAATTGGGGTTTTTAGTTCAAGGTTAGTGTAATCATTTTAATTGTTTTTAATTTTTGTAATTTGTTGTATTGTTTTTTAAAAAACGTTGTGAACCGCCCTGAGTCCTACGGGAGAAGGGCGGTATATAAATCTAATAAAATAAAATAAATAAATAAATAAATAAATAAATAAATAAATAAATAAATAAATTACATGTGGGCCTTGTGATATGATTGGCATCTGTACTGGGGATAAAAGGACAATCCTGCCTTAATTCCGTTACTGGATATATGTGTCGAAAGCTCTACTGTGCTTGAGGTCAGAACTATACAACATCCAAAGGAAGCAATAAGTATCTACTGAGAAAGCAACTGGTTGATGGAAAGTCACAGGGGGAAACCCCAGAGCAACCAGTTAAACTGGGACGTCAAGAAAACCCCAGGGGGAAGGCAATGACAAACTCTTTGTGAACTGTTGCCAAATTAAATCCCATGGATTTCCCTGTGTAATCCTTAGACTGAAAGCCCGACTCAAGGTGTTTTGTACGTTTGAGATAAAAAGCAACCCACAAAACTGGAACTGTGATCCGAGCAAATGTATATGGCTGTGAGAGAAACGGGGATTAGTTTTCTGCAAGTGAAAAAGACAAGGAGAAAATGGTATGGTGCAGAAACAGAGCTACTTCAAATGTGAAATGAAACAAGCATGATAAATCAAAAGATAAAACAGTATTCTTTGGCACAACTAAAATGCTTTCCATGGAAGCCTAAAGGCAGAGTGAAACCTGCCAGCTACTTTTCTAAACTTTAATCTGCTATTGACTCACTCGGTTAGGATCAGCAACAGTAAGTGAAAAGAACAGGTGCCTGCTCAAGATCAATGAAATCCAGAGCACAGGTTATGCTAGAAATGGAAGGATGTTCAGTAGTGGCTGCATCTAAACTGCAAGAAATCTAATGCTTATTCCATTACATGTTTCCTTGGAGTGGCCCCCAAGACATTTGGATTGTACGGTTTGATAAAGGTAGAAGAGCCTTGGTGGAGCAGTGGGCTAATGCCTCCTTAAGTAACACCAGCTGCCTGCAATTAGTGCAGGTTCGTATCCCACCAGGCTCAAGGTTGACTCAGCCTTCCATCCTTCCGAGGTAGGTAAAATGAGGACCCAGATTGTTGGGGGCAATGAAGCTGACTTTGTAATAATGCCGCTTGTGTGTGTGTGTGAAAGCCCTAATAAGCAGGCATATACATAGAATGAAGGCTACTGCTAAGCTTGTAAGCCGCCCTGAGTCTTCGGAGAAGGGCGGGATATAAATGGAATTAAAATAAAAAAATAAAATAAGTATGGCTTCAGAAAGAACAGACACAGTTATTCTTATAAACAAATCTATTCGGTTTTTCAGAAATAGTGCTGCCTGTGAATAATTAGCCTGTCATTCACTAACTATAAAGGCCTCTTTTTTTCTCCACAGATATGGCAAATCTGCAAAGAAGCAACTACAAGTTTTTTCTCCCCTTTTTCCCCCCTCTAGCATCTGCAGCCCTCTGCAGGAAAAAAAAAATGTTGAAACAGAGGTAGAAGATAAAATTAAATCCAACTTTCTTTGGTTGGTCGCTGACTATATTACTGTTTCTCATGATATGCACATATTCAACACGTTTGGATAGCACCCATTTGAAAAAAACTGCTTTAGTCTGATTTTAATTATTTTATTTTTTTTTATTTTAATTCCATTTATATCCCACCCTTCTCCGAAGACTCAGGGCGGCTTACAAGCTTAGCAGTAGCCTTCATTCTATGTATATGCCTGCTTATTAGGGCTTTCACACACACACCCAAGCAGCATTATTACAAAGTCAGCTTATTGCCCCCAACAATCTGGGTCCTCATTTTACCTCCCTCGGAAGGATGGAAGGCTGAGTCAACCTTGAGCCTGGTGGGATGCGAACCTGCACTAATTGCAGGCAGCTGGTGTTACTTAAGGAGGCATCAGCCCACTGCTCCACCAAGGCATCTTAAGACTCTTAAAAAAGATGGTTAAACATTCAACTCTCTTAATTTGTTAGTTATCTTAGGAAACAAATACATGATCTATGGTGATTACTCTGATTTCCCTTACCTCCTTATTTATTTGATACTGTTTTAACAAAGAAGAATATTTTAAATAGAAAGAAAAAGCACCTTCATGTAGAACCCGGGTGTCAACTCGATTGTGTCACGTGATGTATCGTGACGTATTGTGACATTTTTTGCCTTTGTGGAGCCGGGATGGGTGTGGCCTATGTGTGGTGCATCCGGCCCATGGGCAGCCAGTTTGACACTCTCGATGTAGAACATTCAGAATACAGCTTGGTGAAATATTTAGCGCCACCCTATCTTTTATGTGTATATGTGTGTAATTCTGTCTTTCTCTCTATGTAGTTAAATTCATACATCTTATAACAACTGAATTTTCACTTATTGGTCCAAATAATCTACAACTCCTAGAGATGGGCCTTAATGATTGTGTGTTTGTACAGGACTTGCCTAAAAGATGGTCATACATGTAGCCACCTCCCATTATTAGAATGACACATCTACCTGCAATTCTAATAAGGAGCACTTTGGATTGAATGTCCAACAGTCCAAGAGGAGTCTACCATAAACTAAAGAAGTGGCATAGAGAAGGATGTTTCCCTAGTAAGACTCATATTAAAAACAACTATTTTATGAAGATAAAATGTTCCCCAAACTATTTGATGAATTATTCAGTACAATTATTTTCTTCAAATGAAAAAGCTCTCTGAGATTTCAATGTTTATTAGCAGAATTATATAATCCTAAATTTGAAAGGCAGGGAAAGGGAACTCTAGCTTTAAGGCTAAAGGAATTGATGGCTTGCTTTATAAAGGACAGAGGAGCTTAGTTAGATTTTAAAAAAATATTATTTCATATTAGAAATCCTTAGACATGTATGCATGTCTCCTAAAGGGTGAACAATGAGAACTCACACTTTCTCAAGGTTAAATGATTTTGCTTTAAAATAGCTCTAAACAGATAAGAAACAGCAATAATGATCCTGTAACATTAAAAACAAAACACCACAACATACAGGTTCTCTCTAAATGCTGAGAATAGACCTTCCGTCTCTGTTGCCCTCTTGGCCTGATTTGGTTGATCATGAAGAAGCAGGGAGACAACCAGGAAATCACTTGACTGTAAATTTGACCTGGAAAGAAAGAAAAATTCTTTCAGAAGGAACCGGTGGCTTGTATTGTTACCAAGTCAACAGCCCTAGGCATTCTATGCACCACCTGAAAGCAAGCCTGACTTGAGAAAGCCTTTATGTTTTAATTTCTGAGGGTGGGATGGGATAAAATCCCATTTTAGTAAGCAATACAATACAGGCACCAAGGCAGAGAAGAAAAACCACTGGTGATACGGTCTGGATGATGGCTTCTGAGAGGCCTGGTGTGATATAGTTTACCATGGCATCCTTGAGTACAGATAGAACACCCGAAGACAGTCTACCTAGCAACATTGGACAATATACCAGCAGGATCTAAAGAGAAGCAAGTGTTCCACTCCTGTGTCTAGAACAGGTAGTTCTCATTGTCTTAGTTAGTGTCCGATCAGCCCAGTGTAGTGGGCTTGTTGTTTATAGGTAAGTGAGGGTAAATATAGTGTAAAAGTGTCAAGTTTTATTTCATAAACCAGTAAATTTTATTGCTGCTTCTTAGCTATTTTGTTTTTATATATCCCAAAGAAATATTTTCACGTTGAACATGTGACTGTTTGTTCTCATATTCTCATATTAATGTTCGCATATTAACACACTTACTGTAGAGCTTGACTCTGCATCAATTCTCTTCCAGTTGTGAAAGACTATGAAAAAACCTAGTAAGGGTAAGAATATGGTGACAAGTCCTTGCAGGAAATGACTTGGCAATAAAGGGGACAGCAAGCACCTGCAATATACATGGGTGACATATTGTTCTTGGTGTAGTTGGCAGGATATGCAATAAACGTCTCTAAAAGCAGTATTGTGAATGGGAGCAGAGCCTGGAATTTGCATAATGGAAGATAGGCAAAACTAGTTTTTGAATTATATAACTTTAGAGGAAGAAAGAAACAAAGCATGTCAAAGCTATTTTATTTGAACAATTAAACCAATTGGACTATGTTTTAAATTATCACCTTAAAACTCCTCTTTGAAGGAGAATTTGGATCAACTTAACAATAGACACCACACGGTCCAGACAAATTATCTGTCATATACCAGTTCTGAGGGGAATCGAAACGCTTATCTGTATCCTATAAATTGGAAATTGCAGCCCATTGGGATTTGCTGAAGAAACTGCCCTCAAATCAGAAATGATTTTGTTCCAATTTTTTTTAGACAGATGACTTAAAGATGACTCAGCAATCTTACCAAGTTGCCTATTCTATGAGACAGGATGAAGACCTTTATGAAAATTTTGATTTTCTTTTTCTTCAGTGAGGAAAAATGAACTTGATGGCTTTTGCTATAATCCATCAGATCATACACAACTGAATGGAAGGACAAAAACAGCTATGGTCACCACTTGAAAATGTTGGTAAAGAAGAGAAAATAATGAATATATGGATGTTGAAAGAACGTTCAAAGATAAGTCCTTGTCAGAGGCACAGTTACATCCTATGGAATCTGAAGTTTGTAAAAAGATATGGAAATTGTATCCACAGAGCTGCCAATCTAGTCTCTTTGACCAAATTCAAGTTCAGTTTTAATGACCTAATTTAAAGCCTGGATTAAATGGACAACTCAAGTGGCCTGATCTTGATAATGAAGAATGTGGTTCAAGATTTTATGCCAGAATCCAAGATAATTTAGTTATAAGAGATTGACGGGGCAAAAAGATCCTATAGAATGTTTATGTTGATTTCCATGGTATCAATTAATTTCTGGATTAGAATTGCCCAAGGCAGTAGATAAAAACAGAACAGTGTCCAATATCATGCAAAGAATGTGGTTCAATTGGTCTTTGAAGGAAATTCTTGCAGGAACCTAAAAGTACTTGAGTGGTGCTGCTTTGGATGTGGGGATCCTACCTACCTGGTCAATGTAGCATCTCTAGAAAAGGAACGAGTTCCAATATCTTATTGTATTCTTACCAGCCCTAACAATGCTATTCTTCAAGTGAGAAACTGGTGGCTTTGTCACAGAGATTTCGCAAGCTTTCAAACTTTTCATGAGAACTGTTCTTATGATTGTACAAGGTCCTTATTCTCTTTTAAAACACATTTTGCAAATACACCATATGCCTACTATTTTGGCTAATCATTCACTTAGTTGATAGTTCATTTAATCAAAAGCTGACCCATTTTAAAAAACACAATGCAGTTTTTTCACTGGTTTACATATCAACATATGCAGGAAAGATTTAAACTAGACAAAAAAGGCCATGGTTTTCAGTTTGCTAAAAATGAATTGGAAATCCTACTATGCAGGAGTGATAATCATATAATTGCCAAGGTCTATACAATGTTATTAAAATTGAATTTGGAAAATGAATATGTAAAACACTGTATGATCCAATGGGCAAGGAATTTTGGATATAATATGATGCTTGAACAATGGGGGCCGGCTCCAAAGATGGCGGACATGCTGGGGAGAGCTCCGTAGCCCCCAGTGGTAAGGCGTCCCCCCAGGAGCCCCCCAGGGATGTCATCGGACCCCTGGGGTGGGGTCAGAAGTTTGGGCAGATGAGCTGGGCAATTGTGCCGCCTGCTGCCTCCCAAATCAGCTGTAGGGGCGCCGGGACATCTCCGCCCCGCCGCCTGGGCCGTTGGCGGCTGTTGTAAATGGGGCCAACGCCTCCGCCCTGCCTCAACCGCCTGATCTACTGCCGGGCGAGGGCGGCGTCTCCGCAGATCAGCTGTGCGACGGAGGCACCGACGAGGACAATAACATCGGCGGCGACAGCTCTCCAGCCCCCAGTCGGATCATCTCTCCCAGGAGCCTAACAGCGATGGTGGCAGTGGCGGTGAGGCGTCTCCGGCCCGCCCCCTAAGCCACTACAGCCATTGCAGCCATCCGAGAGGGGCCGGCAGCTCTGCTCTGCCCCGGCCCCCTGATCGACTCCGGGCAACGGCGGCGTCTCCGAGCGATCAACGGAGGCGCCGCGGACCAGCTGGGTGGCGGAGGCAGCGGCATCGTCAACAACGGCGACGGTGAGAGCTCCGTGGGGCCCTAGTCGGTCGTCTCCCCACGGGCCTGAACACCAACGGAGGCAGTGGCGGTGTGGCGCCCCGACCCGCCCCTGAGCCGCTGCAGCTGCTGCAGCCATCTGGAGTGAGGCCGGCGTCTCTGCCTTTCCTCGGCTCCCTGATATGCCCCCGGGCAATGGCGGCGTCTCCGAAGATCAAGAAAGGCGCCGCGGATCAGCTGGATCAGCTGGGCGGCGGAAGTGGCAGCCGTTGCAGCCACCCTGAGCAGGACCGGAGTCGCTGCTCTGCCTCGGCCTCCTGGCCTGCTTCTGAATAGCGGCAGCGTCTCCATGGGATCAAGGAGACGCCGCAGACCGGCTATGCGGACCCGATCGACCACCTCCGAGGGGCCTTTGACAGCGGTGCTAGCAGCAACGGCCTGGCGTTTCCGGCCCACCCCCTGAACCGCTGCAGCCGTCTTGAGTGAGGGCCAGCGCCTCGTCCTTCCTCGACCACCTTGACCTAGCCCTAGGCGGCGGCACTTCCGATCTACACCAAGGAGACGCCGCGGACCAGCGGATCAGGGGAGCAGCTATGCAACGGAGCAGCAGCAAAAGCGTCATCAGCGAAAGCTTCTCCAGACCCCAGTCGACCACCTTTACCAAGAACCCTCGACGGCAGCACTACTAGACGCGGCGTGGCATCTCCGGCCCGCACCCTGGGTGCCGACGATGTCTCCGTGCCGATCTTCAACCAAAAGACGCCACAATGCAGCTGATCAGTGGAGACAGTGGCGACTGGACCACTGAGGCCATCATCATCTTGCCTCTACCAACTCTCAACCCCCCTGCCCACCCTCGCCCCACAGGACATGATGGGCCTGGGTGCAAGCCACGGTGGCAGAGTGGCTTGACCTTACACCTGCAGCCCCATAGAGGTGAGAGCTCTATGGGGTATGCTTCACCCAGAGTGGGTCCTGGACCACCCCCGGAAACAGAGTCACAACCCATCGTGAGAGGATGGGGAGTGGCCTGCTTCTGGGGTTCACCCAGCCAAGTGGCAGTGGCTGGGTGACGGTCCAGATACCCACCTACCCAACTCGACCCTCCTTCCAATTCTCCACCCAGGGGACCGCCTTCCCAAAAAAAACCTGTGACTCTATGCTTCTCCAATATTCGAGCACAGACCTACACGCCCTCAGGAGTTCCCCCCTCTCCTGGGTGCGTCCCGCCTACAATACATCGAATCTCAATGACGGGCCCAACCATTGGGCCTCTGAGAGATGGCCAGGCAGGGTCAGGGGCCTCCAGCACAAGTACAACAAGAGGCCCCTGGTTAAGTTCCTAGCTAAGTTCTTTGTCGGGTTAGGGAGGGGGGCGGGAAAAGACTATGGTTGTTCGGCGAAGGGGGGCCTTCCAACTACCATAGCGCAGGCCAGGCCTACGACCATTCACGAAGGTGAAGAACCAGGACCAGTCGCCGACAAAGCCCAGTGGCGAGCTGACGAACAGCCAATTCCCAGGATGGTGGGGAACGGCAGAAGGTGCACAAGCAGAGGGCCGTATCGTCACCGGGAGAGTCATCTCCGCTCTGTACAAGCGGTGAGACGCTCCGACCCTCTGTACTTCCCCCGAGGACCCGGGAGCGAAGGTGTGCAGCCTCCTATGCTCAGGCTGGTCTACCTAAATGCCAGGTCCGTAGCTAACAAGGCTCACCTTGTTCGTGACCTAGTGGAGAGTGAGCACGCGGACCTGGCTTGCATCACGGAAACCTGGCTGGGCCCAGAGGGTGGTGTTCCTCTGGTTGACCTCTGCCCGCCAGGTTTCCAGGTGCTGCACCAGCCTCGGGCCCATGGGAGGGGCGGAGGAGTGGCAGTAATCATCAGGGAGACCCTTAGCCTGCGAGAGACCACCGTCCCGCAGATAGTCGGGTGTGAGTCTCTCCTTCTGAGATACGGCCCGGGGGCGCAGCTGGGCCTGCTGCTGGCGTACCTACCACCTAATCGTGCAGCGGCAGCCCTGCCCAAGCTACTCGATGTCCTCTCAGGGTTGGTGGTTGAATTCCCAAAACTCATGGTCTTGGGCGACTTTAACCTACCGTCCCTGGGAGGATCGTCCGAACTAGCTCGGGAGTTCATGGCTTCCATGGCGGCCATGGACCTGTCGCAAATAATTTCTGTACCGACTCATGAGGGAGGCCACACCCCCGACTTGGTGTTCTTGTCTGGACGGTGGCGTGATGATATCGGTGGGGGCGCCACGACCGTTACGCCCCTGTCATGGACCGATCATCACCTCCTACGGCTAGACTTCCCCTATGCCACCCCCCGCCGTGGGTGCACGGTGCCAACCAGATGGTACCGCCCTAGGTGCCTAATGGACCCTGATAGGTTCCAGGCAGCGCTTGGGAACCCACATGCACTCCCTGCTCACAGCTTGGCGGACGCCTTAGTGGAAGCCTGGGAAAGGGCAGCCACGGAGGCTCTGGACCGAGTTGTACCCCTGCGGCCCCTGACCCGGCGCAGATCCCAGCGAGCCCCATGGTTCACCGCGGAGCTCCGGGAGATGAAGCGTCGGAGACGGGGCCTAGAGAGCCGTTGGAGATCCAGTCGATCCGAATCCGACCGATTGCGACTAAGAATCCTCACCAGGTCTTATCTCACAGCGATAAGGGTGGCGAAATCCAACTACTTTTCCACCCTCATCGTGTCCGCAGATAATCGCCCGGCTGCCTTGTTCAGAGTGACTCGCTCCCTACTGAACCAAGAGGTGAGGGAGGAACCCTTACAGGGTCGAGCCGAGGAATTCGGTCAATATCTGTTGGATAAAATCGCTCGGATTCGAACTGGCCTGGACTCCAACTGGGCAGAGTTGGAGGAACAGGACATGGACAGTCTTGTCGACGTCATCTGGGAGGAATTTGATCCTGTGACTCCGAAGGAAGTGGACAGGATTATGAGGAGGTTGAGCTCCTCCACATGCTTACTGGACCCGTGCCCTTCCTGGCTGGCTTATGCAGCTCGAGAGGGGACACGAGGCTGGTTTCTGGCGGTCATCGCTGCTTCTCTGAATGAGGGTCACTTCCCCACCGCCTTGAAGGAGGCGGTGGTGAGACCTCTCCTCAAGAAGCCCACCTTGGACCCAACCTCATTGAATAACTTTCGTCCAGTCTCCAACCTTCGCTTCCTTGCGAAGGTTGTTGAGAGCGTGGTGGCGCATCAACTTCCTCAGGTCCTGGATGAAGCGGTTTATCTAGACCCGTGCCAATCGGGCTTCAGGCCGGGCTACAGCACGGAGACGGCATTGGTCGCTCTGATGAATGATCTCTGGAGAGCCCGGGACAGGGGCCATTCCTCTGTCCTAGTCTTATTAGACCTTTCAGCGGCTTTCGATACCATCGACCATGGTATCTTGCTGCGGCGCCTCAGGGGACTGGGAGTGGGAGGCACGGTTCTGCGGTGGTTCTCCTCCTTTCTCCAGGGTCGCTCGCAGTCGGTGCTAGCAGGGGGACAGAGGTCGAGCCCGAGGCCTCTCGTTTGCGGAGTCCCTCAGGGGTCGGTCCTCTCGCCTCTCCTGTTCAACATCTACATGAAACCGCTGGGTGAGATCATTCGTGGTTTTGGAGTAGGGTACCATCAGTATGCTGATGACACCCAGCTTTTCATCTCAACTCCAAACAGCATCAGTGATGCCCTCGACGTGATGTCCCGCTGCCTGAAAGCGGTCCGGGAATGGATGGGGAGGAACAGGCTTCAACTCAACCCGGACAAGACTGAATGGCTGTACGTACCGGCAAGCCAGGATACTCAGATCATTCCATCCCTTAACATCGGGGATGAGTTATTACCCCCTGTTGATAGGGCCCGCAACCTGGGTGTCCTCCTAGACTCGCAGCTATCCCTGGAAGATCACATAGGAGCTGTGACCAAGGGGGCCTTCTCCCGGGTTCGACTGGTGCGCCAACTACGACCTTATCTGGACCTGGATGCCTTACGTACAGTCACCCATACACTTGTGACCTCTCGCCTAGACTACTGTAACGCTCTCTACATGGGGCTGCCCTTGAGAGCCACTCAGAAGCTTCAACTGGTGCAAAGTGCAGCTGCACGGACACTTTTGGGGGCCTCCCGATACTCCCATATCACACCTCTCCTCCGTGAGCTGCACTGGCTTCCGGTTGCCTTCCGAGTGAAATTCAAGGTGCTAACAATGACATACAAAGCCCTACATGGCATGGGTCCGGACTACCTACGGGAGCACCTTCTGCCAACGTCAACACCCCTCCGTCCTGTGCGCTCCCACAGAGAGGGCCTCCTCAGGGTGCCAGCGCTCAAGGAATGTCGGCTGGTGGCCCCCAGGGGGAGGGCATTCTCAGTGGGTGCGCCAGCCCTCTGGAACTGCTTGCCTACCGAAATCCGGATGGCCCCCGACCTCCGCACCTTCCGGCGCGATTTAAAAACTTACCTGTTCCAGCAGTCCGGCCTGGCCTGATAGCTCTTGGGGTCTCAGTTGTTTTTACTATTGTTTTCACTATTGTTCAATCTGTATACCTACCTTACTCTGTATACCGCCCCGAGTCCCTCGGGAGAAGGGCGGTATATAAGAACAAATAAATAAATAAATAAATAAATAAATAAATAAATAAATAAATAAATAAATAAGTGGATAAAAGGCTTAAAATTCACATTAAATTATAACCTAAAAGAAATTTTTTTACAAAATGATGTATCACTGGTATTTAATACCAGATAAGTTATCTAGAATGTATAAAGGTATTTCAAATGAATGTTGGAAATGTAAATGTGAAAAAGGGACTTTTTATCATTTATGATGGAGGTGGGATAAGGCAAAGAAATATTGGAGTAGGATTCATATATTAATGCAGAAAATTCTTAAAGTGAACATAAAGATTAAACCAGAGACTTTCTTTCTGGGTCTAATGAAAAGAGAAATGGAAAAAAAAATTGGAACTTTGATTTTATATACGGTGACGGCAGCAAGATTGCTCTATGCAAAAAAGTGGAAGGATGCCTCGATTCCTTCCAGGGACGAATGGTTACAAAAGCTGATGGAATTAGCAAAGATGGCCAAATTGAGCGTGCTGATAAAAGAAAAGAACATAAGTACTTTTGTCTCTACTTGGAAACCGCTTCTGGACTTTGTGCTTGAGGTGGAAAAAAATGATATTATGATTTTGGGTTTTACCGATTTGACTCATCTGCTGATATAGAATTGGCTAGTGCATACTACTATAGAAGTGTAAAAAGTTGAGATTTGATTTTAATGTTATATGATTTTACTGCAACAGAGAGAGTTTCTTCCCCTCCCATTCTTCACACCTTTTTTGTTTTCCCTTTTTCTATTGGTGTCCCCTACTATTTGCTTTTGTATTTTCACATTTTATGTTATAAATGAATAAAACTAATTAAAAAAAACTCAGTACCATTTTACTTCTACATTATATAGAAATAAAGTGCTTCACCTTTGGCTTAGGAACATCAGTCTGTCTCAGAATTTGAGCTCTCCTGTGATGGCACCCTTTTTAAAACCTCCCTGGTTATGGAAGTATTAGAAGTATTTCTGCAAGTTACTGATTTGGTGTAATTCTATTTGGGGCTTGGTGGGATTGGAGTCTATTGTTCATTTTTTCCTGTAAATTTCACTTGTATCTATAATTTTAAACACAATCATTTTCTAGGAAAAAACACTGAGCATGGCTCAGTTATTCATGAGGTCAGTGATGTTTATGCACATATCTTTTAGATCAGGCATGTCAAACTCGTGATGTCACGTGACATCGCACAATGTATCACAACTTTTCCCCCATTGCTGCGAATGGGGTGGGTGCGGTTTCGTCGTGACACATCCAGCCCTTGGGCCAGCAGTTTAACATGCCTGCTTCAGATTATATAGATTCTTTAGATTCATCTGAAAACATGAGGCTACCTTTCTATGACTGATGGAAAAGGTCTGTCTCAAATTTTGAGGCAGAAATTAATGAGTAAATGTGATGCAAAGACAGATGGAACAGGAGTTGTGACTTAGTGATTTATAGACTGCTTAGAAATATGGTTTATTCCTGATTTAATCATAATTAGATTGACTTTATTGAAATCGTGTGAACAAAATAGTCAATATTAACTCCCATTTCTTTTCAGAGGGTATCTTTAACAGTGATCAAATTGGATCCAGACAACTGTGATGCTGGAGTGTGTGAATAAAATGTCATCCTGTTGTCCACCAAATTTAAGAGAAACCGCTGCGATTGCCACACCAATGCTTGGTAAAGAGACAGCTGATAATTTTCTGGACTCAGGCAGTAATATACATGCAATGCTTTCTATAGCCACTAGGGCGCACCAAACGTCCATTAGAAATAACTGATTTTCAGAAAAGGCAAGCAAAAGAAAGTGGCAGTAAACTAGACTTGTTGATGATAGATATATTTGACTAGTTTAAAAAGGACAATCAGAGAAGAGTTTAGAATTCAGGGGTGCAGCACATACTTTACTTGCTGAAGGTGCTTGGTTTAATTTTAATTATGTCTGCAATCTCTGCTTAAGATCAGGGATGGGAATAACTTTCTGTCTAAAACCTTGAAGAAATATAGCCGAGGATATAGCATCGTTTAAACGTTATCAAAGGTGAAGATGATTGCGAAATGACATCTGCTAAATCACTAATAAACAGTACTTAGTTTGGTTGTTCCTCTGTAGTTATAGAAAAATGCATTCAGTTGATGGCCAATACAGAATAGTGGTTAAGATATTGAAGTAGGAGCTGGGTGACTTTGGACCACTGACTTTCTCTCAGCCCAACTTACCTCACAGGGGTATTCTTGTTGGGAAAACAGGAAGAAAGAACAGCATGGGGATATTTTTAGCCAATCTTCATAGCTTAAATGCCCTTGAGAAATGAGTAGCACTCTCCACTTTTTATGGAAGGAATTTCTCCCCACCCCCTGCCCCCGATTAAATTGCTGAAGGTATCTAAGCATTGTGAATCTTATAGATGTGGCCTCAGTGCTCAGATTCATGAGTACATTTGAACGAGGGAAACTCCAATGTACTTTTTAACTTAAAACAAAATAGATTTAAATAGGATTTTCTATATTACTTTTAAAAAGACATAGTGGAGGACAGAGTTAAAGGAAAACATATCACAAACTGATTCTCTCCTGGACAGTCCTCTGCCTTGATGCTAAAAACAGCCCCTTGATTCATTTGTGTGGCCCAGGTGTGGGTACCATTCAGGCATCCCTATGTTGGTTCTGCTTTTACACTGATTGAATCTTATTGTTAAAAAATTGCTGTAGAGGACAAAATGACATCATATTCTATAACTAGTATTGGAAAGGAAGACTGCCAGTATACTGTAGTGATTAAAATGTTAGCCTGGGACTAATGACACCCATGTTTAAATCTACCCTGCAGAAGTCTTTTGGCTGATTTTGGGCTAATTACTCTTCTTAACCTACCCATCAGATTTTACACAGAAACTATGTGAGAAAAGAATGCTAGATACGCTGCCAGGAACCCTGACAGAAAGGCAAGATAGAGGTCTAACAAATAAGAATTCTGCTTTTGTTTAATGGGGTTGTGATCAGGCCCAAGGCTTTGCAGTGACAGAGTACACCAACTTTCTCTAATGTGGCAGCATCCAAATGTGTTGGAGCTACAATTGCCAATGATGCTGGACTGAATGTGGGGGTTGATAATCCTGTCATAACAAAAGGGCAGCAGAATGGACAAGAGTGTACTGGATGGAACTTCAAGGAGCTCTTTTATTTTCCATGGATGATGCTAAGAAACCTGCCTCACACAGCCTTTTCCCACTATATTGGGAAAGATTCTTTGCAGACAGACTACTACAACATCTATTCTGATATGTCAACATTATCAATGAGAGATCATGTGGTTTCCATGGAAAAAGCCAGAGCTCCATAAATGAAAGGATCATAGAGGAGAAATTGGGGAAGACTGAAAGTTGGTGTTGATAGAACAAAATGTAAGATTTAACCATCAGATATAGTGCAAAGTTGTTTTATGTAATTTTCATAGATTTGCTAGATAATTTCAGAATCCTTCTTTTTCTATTTCAGACAGACAACAAAAGACAACTTCTTAAGACTTGGGTGGCCTGCATTCAGATTGATGAGTCACTACTAGTATGGACCTGGGATTAGTAATGATACTAAATTCATTTCTAGTTTGGTTCAGTGTTGCCACAAAGAAAATTCCCTTTTCTATTTCCCACAAAGGACAATTAAGAGCCGCTGGTATGTGGCTGGTGGCTACTTCATTTGCAGCATCAGCACATATTTTGTGGCGCTGTCTGAAAACTTAATTGACTTGCTGAAAAATTGAGCATTCCATGTTAGTCATTGATCTGGAAGTTAAGGGTAGCTTAATTACAAGGGATAAAAAAAAGAACATTTCCTTTCCTCTCAGTAACTGAAGGGCCCTGCCTTAGTTCATTATATGCTTATCTTTAAACTGAGGACATTAAGAATGATAGAATCTTTTGACCAAATGTATTTTCCCCAAATATGCTGATAACCAAAATCTGCTTCAATATCAGAAGAGGAAAGCAAATGTGTATTCTTGCTCAAAGATTTGTGTTTGAATAAAAAGAGAAGAAGAAGAAGAAGAAGAAGAAGAAGAAGAAGAAGAAGAAGAAGAAGAAGAAGAAGAAGAAGAAGAAGAAGAAGAAGAAGAAGAAGAAGAAGAAGAAGAGATTGCAAAACAGAGAAGAAAACAAATAAGTGTTGATGCATTAGTCAGATCTAATGTCCATCAATTGTTTCCATGACAGATTTAGAGATCCAGAAGCAAGTGCCCTCTTAGTTACATTGCTGTTGCTGGCAGGCAGCCATTCTCTCAGTATCCTGGAGTAAAGGTACACTGGAAGTATTCTGGGAAATTAAAATGGCTACTGTCATGGGGTGTTTTTGTGGCCAGGGAACCAATGTAGCTATTTTTACATGAATACAAAGGAAATAAACTGTGCAGCTAGGAGAATGACTCAAGCTTGCCACAGGCTTGTAGCTTAATTCAGTGATATATAACTGTCACTATCATACTAAACAGTATAATTTATTTTTTTTAACTTTTGCTGAGGTAAAATTAGTGTAGGATTTTAGAAACAGATCTGAAGTTCATATGAAAAACCAGGAGATGGCACCCTTGAAAAGAATAGAGCAAAAGAACCCACAGTAAAACAAGTCAAACTTTGAGAAATATTATGAAAATGTATGTATGTATGTATGTATGTATGTACGTTGGAATAATCGTCTATTATTCAAGTTTACTTGTAAGCAAGTCCTATGGAGTTCAGCCTATTCCCAGAGAGGATAATAGCTTTAAGTTTTGCAATGAAGCTTAAATTCTGGATTTAAGCTGTAAAAGTGTATTGTACAGACACACACACACACACACACACACACACACACACACACACAAACTCACACTCATTTTCTCCACATGTTATTGTGGAGAAATTGTGTCTCTTTACAATAAACCTGGACGATTTATAAGTCACAGAATGATTAATAAACTGGCATTTTATCTGCAATGCTTCTAACACTGTTAGAAGGTGGCCATAGGTTTCTCTTTTTGAAGAATGCTAACCTGACTGAAGCATGACTCAACTCACTTTTCTGAAAACAAGCCATGTTTCTAGGCTAATTCCTTTATCGTGGGAAAACATACCTTAATACAATAGAATCCAATTTACTTAATTCATTTGGAAAGTTATTATTCGGCCTATCTGAAAAATAAAGCTATTTTTTTAGACATAAGTTGACTGTGGCATGCTCATTGATTAGACATCTGACAGTTTACTGAGTTATAGGGAGGCATGCCATTCATTCATATTTTTTTCAGTGTAAAGATTTATTTTATGGGCAAGAGGTGAGAAGTTATGCCAAACCTTTTGCTTCGACAAGCCATGTGCTTGTGTTCCTTTTCTAGATTTCAATTCCGCTCTGAAGCAAAAATTAAACCACCAAAACATGACAAAAGAGCAAAGTGTAATTTTCAGAAGGGATTCCAAAGGCTTTAATTTCCTCTAATATTCTAGCACAATATCCTTTGAAACAGTCCTGGAAAGAAGCTATATTCATATGCTGTGATTTGTGACACTCTATTTTTGTCTTTAAATCTTTTTCTTATCCAACTTACTGCACGAGATCTTTTTGATGCTCAGCCCCAAAAGGAATTTCTCATCTTTAAATCATAACATTCTTCTGAAAATTGTACTCACAGATTGTAACTTAGGATGTGTATGTGGCCAAATGACCTGCTTCCTTCAAAAGGAAGCATTTGCTTAAAAACCATGGTCTAGAATAATTCCTTGACACTATTTTAAGTTGAGGATAAGTCTCAGGTGAGCAGAAATTATTACTGAGAAGAAATGAATAGAACTATTTTTAAAATATACTGCTTATCTAATAAAGTCATATTATTTAATTAAGTAAGCAAAACTCCAAAACAAACCAAAACAAACAAAAAACATCTCTAAAATGCAAAAGGAGATCCTGATTCTGTATGTTGCTGTTTTTGTTGCTGATTACTGATATTTAAACTATTTTGTCTTCAAAGTTCTCTGATCCCTAAATAACAGGAATAGACTTTCTCTCTTTCAAATATCCTGAGTCAACTTTCCTGGATCCCATAATAACAGATGGACCTTGAGACTGTTTACTGTTTCTACCCACAAACTTCCTGTTAGTAAACTCCTATATTATTTCTGAAACAGAAAAATTACAAAGGAGCCTCCCAGCTGATTACTGCTTACTGATGAATCAATGCCAGAGAAGCTCTATTTTTTTTAAAAAAAGCTATCAAAACAAGATCACTTGTTTCTCTATTGCATTATTTTATTAAAGGTTCCACAAGATACGAAATACAACCTAGAAGTTGCTAACAATCTGAGAACAAAATAACATTAAAGCCATTGTAATGCATATGTGGTAATAGGAGTGGAATATTGGTTTGTACTGAGCTTACTAAATGGTGATGGATCCACACCTCTGTAGAAATCTATAGTTTGTTAAGAAAATAAAGTAATGAGTTGTTCTTTCTTTTCCTCTAAGTCAAAAGGTGTAAAAAAAGTCTTAATATTTGGTAGAATAAAGCTGTGGATGTTGGAATGTCTATTTATTCCTGTTTACATGTAAAAAGTTGATTCTGTGGTGGACTTTGTTCATGCATAATACACATACATTGAACCAGAACTCTTACCATTTCATACCACTTAAATATTGGCTGTGGAGGTATTCATACATTTAGTATAACTTGTGAATGCAGAAGGCCTGTCTATATTCATGATGTAGCTTGGTCTCGTCTGGTCTCACCCAAACACATACGGACTAAGAATATAAAACTAGTTTTATTGTTTACCTCCTAATATGGTACCTATCTAACACTGTATTAGAAAATGTATTTTAGGAAAATGTTTTCCTCAGACAAAAGTTGTAAATTTAGTCAGGAACACAGTCCAATCTGAAATACCAGTTGATCTAAAAAATTTGATTAAAGCCTTGCATTTCTTTTCTTTTTTCTCCCATGCCTGGATAAAAGAATGCTATTTTAAACATGAATAAATAAATGGTTTTATTTTATTTATTTATTTTTATTTATTTATTTTAATTCCATTTATATCCCGCCCTTCTCCGGAGACTCAGGGCAGCTTACAAGCTTAGCAGTAGCCTTCATTCTATGTATATGCCTGCTTATTAGGGCTTTCGCCACCCCCCCCAAGCGGCATTATTACAAAGTCAGCTTATTGCCCCCAACAATCTGGGTCCTCATTTTACCTATTATTATTCCTTTTTTAATATGACTTATTTTGTAAGCATAAAGTTGGACTGAAAACACAGCAACATAAAAATATGGATGCTGTAAAGAGTTTTCTGTATCTTCTTGTTACCTTTTAGTAGCCTTCCAGATTTTTGCAGTTCAGATTTGGTAGCTCTAATAAAAAATAAGCCAAAATAATCATCATTTAAGACCCCAAACACATCCCCTCAATAATAAAATAAAATAAAATAAAAATAATAAAATACAATAAAATAAAATGTAACATAATAAAATAAAATAAAATAAACAGAAGATCCAAATCCAATTCTCATTGAAGATAGGAGTTTCATAAATGATAATCTATGAACTACAAAGTTTGCATTAGAGTTTAAAAGATTTCTTTTTGGCTACAGGTTTTGGCCAATGTATCTTCTAGTCCTGTTCATCATAATGTAAAGAAGAACTGGAAAGAGAGACAATAAAAAAGCGAAATGAAACTTTGTGTTGCAGCTAAAATTAAAAGCTGAATTTAGAAATGTAGAAGCAAAGCACAACAGGTTTTTAAACATGAGAACAGTGGGAGACGCTGAAACGAAGCCTATTGTGCACAGAGAAGTGGCAATGTTGTGCGCAGAAATGTGAAACATATAGATTTGATTAGCAGTTCCGTTCTGTAAAAAAATTCATATGGAGCAACATGTTTCTTGAAAAATGTACCTGGAAAAAATATTCAGAAAAATTGCAAACATGATCTTCCACTCCTGTGGTGGTCGTGGTGGTAGTTGCTTAAATGTGCAAAAAATGTTATTGAATGAAATGCCACATCCATTCCTGTGACAGTGACAAAAACCAGATTGAGATGGATCTGTACACCCCTAGCTGAGCCCATGAATGATTTCTGTTACAACACCAGAAAACTGTATTTCATGGAGCAGAAGATAGTAACAGAGATACTATTGCATCGATTTTGCTACCTTTCTTGTTTCGAACAACAGGTCATATGCTTAATAAACATGTATGAAAATTGGCTGCATTCTTCAGATCCCCAAATATGCAAACCTATTGTGAAAAATTGATTGAGCCATGGCTCAAATGTGACTATGCCATATAGCTTTTTTGCAAAGTAGCACTCCCACTTAGCTCTTGACCCTAGTTAAAAACAAATGCCTGCTCTGCGCTGACGGCAGTGCATAATTATGATTTAAATTGTCATCACTCTTGCCATGGCTATATTTTTAAGGAGACCAAGGTGGTCTCTAGACTCATCTGGAAAATAGGCTTTCTCTGAATGAATTTATCCGTGGGCCACCCTTGGAAAAATCCTCGCAGTGGATGGCTGTGTGACAGCATGGGAATCTAATATTATTAAGGTAGATTAACAACTGTAGGATCCCTGGTGCCTACATCTACCAGCAAGAAGCTGGCAACAGATGTTTCTGTCTTTTATGCAAATAGGAACTTCATGGATCAGTTTTTTTCTTTACTCCATGGAATCAATGCAGCTGGAAGGTAGAATTCCAGCCCCGCATGCGTTGAAATAAATTGTTAAGTTACTAAACTAAAACAGAAAGTATCCCGAGATTCTGTCATGTGTATTTATGGGGTGTATGCATAAACACACACATAATTGTAACAGTGTACACACACATTTAATGTTCCATTTCTAAGACTTTGTTGAGCCCTGAAGAACCGGATTCACTTTTTAAGCTAGAGGTGTAAGACCTGCCTAGATATAAGCAAGCTATGAACTTAATCATTGTCTGAATTAAAGGGGGTAGGGGGAAATCACAAAGGTAGCATTTAAAATAAAGTATTCCTATGAAACGTCACACAACCAAGATGGGCTAAAATTATGCATTTATGTTTTGCTTTTGTCTAAAACAGATGAATTGATTACCCCCCATGTATGTAGATTTAAAAATTAGCTATGAAGGCCTTATCTAACACATATATCTCTGTGTGACTATAGTACTTAGGACACCATTATGGCAAAACAGAGTTAATTCCAACTGGTGTTTTGAAAACAACACCACCAAAACACCTAAAAGCCCAATGGATTTGCATGCTTGTAATACAATGACAATGGGGGAAAAATAGCACGTAATTTAAAAAGCCATATCTCTTTCTTTTCTTGACAATATTTTCAGGCCTTTAAAATATTTCTACTTTCAAAATAGTTATTGTTGAGAATAATATTATAGTGTGACTTAAAACAAAGCCTGATTACTACTACTATTTTCTATTTTCATTCTATCCTACCGCTTATTGTGAACTGTTGATAACCTCCCCCCCACTTTATTTATCTTAAAGAATTAGGCAATACTTTTTATTTATAAACATGCAAGGAGAACACACACAAAACAAAATTGATGTAGCCCTGCTGATTTGTAAACATTAAAATGATGACATTTGAAAATGCTCTGCTCATTTTTTTATTAAGTGTTTCAGATCAAAGCGCATGAGGGTGTTTCTTTTTTTCCAGGCAAATTTTATCTCTGATTAATGTGTAATGCTGCAACCCACTTATATCTCCATAGGAATCCAGGGTCAGTCTGAAATATTATGATTGCATTATTTATTCTTTTTTGGAATTAACACAGATATTATAGAGCTTTCATCTTTTTCCGTTTTTACACCAATTTATAATTCTATGAAAGACGGTGGTAAAAATGTGGAAGGTGGCATTGAACACATATTTATTAACAATATTATTTGATTAACTCAGTATTAGCTAAGCAATATTAAAAAAGATTGCACACATATACATACGAACATACACACTTACATGCACACACATAAACACATAGTTCCCCCCCCTCTTTTTCAGAAAAGAAATTTTTTTTCAGGGTAGAGAGGAGTGCAAATTAAACTTCATCTTAAAACTCAAATGAATCTGCCCGATCAAGTATTAATAGCATAAAACTTAAATTTAGTTCTTCATAAGTGCAGCTGTCTGGTCTATTTAATTACAGGGTTCCCTGAGTAGCAATTTTTCTTTGACCTGCTCAATCTCAAAAGTCAGAAAATTGCTTCTTTTTAAAGCTGACAATAGCACGGTATGTTTCCAAAGGGGAGGGGGGGAATGGGAGAGAAATTACAGAAAATCATTTCTTTAAACATATTAAAATAGCATCAGGGAGAGGCCACTAATTGAAAAGTTTGCTAAAATGGGCAGCAAGTTAGGATTCTTGTGATCTTGTCCTGTCAGAACTAATCTTCATCTGGCCTTCTCTGAACCTTAGCCCTGAATTGCCTTGGCCATATTAAATGACATTAATCTCAATCCACTCAAGCTTTTTAAAAAAATTACATCAGTTTCAGTGCATATGAGAACATAGTGTAGCTGGATTGGACTCTGTATTACTTGAAAATGGAGCGCTAATATTTTAAATGATGAATTTGTTCTTTCTAAATATTTTAACGAGCATCCCTAAAAAGTGTGTTTGTTCACAGCTAAGGCCATTGTATTCTATGACACTGAATCTTTAGTACAGTTAAGTATACTTGGATATTAATTTACTGAAGTATTCAGTGCATGTCTGCTAAGAAATACATCTCTCTATGTTCCACTGGGCTTGCTTCAAGGTTGTAAGACAGCAACAGTAATAATACATTTGTCTTGAATTGTCTCGTTATTTTTGAAACCAATAATTTTTGTTCACTTTAAAAACTGTGCTTGCTTAATTCAAGACATTTATACTGCTATACAATTATGATGAGTTAACCAGCTTCAAAAGAAAAAAGCCTTTTAAAATGCTTGATTCAGACCTTTATACTTTGAGTTAATAAGAGTTTTGGTTCTGAAATATTTCAGTGCATCTTCAAACTTGTTTGTCTATGAGAAATAGTGGCATTTGTAGGCAAATTAGAAATAGGATTTAATTGAGATTCCTGATTTTAAAAAATGGCAGGAATTATTATGCTCTTCCTTACTTGCACATTGATTAAATGCCTTTCAATTAAAAAAAATAAAAGAAAAGATCTCTTGGATGAAATTTGCAACCTGAATTGATACAATCTACTGTTTTAGTTTATATATTTGTTTTATTTATTCAGTTTATATGCTGTCTATCTTGCTACTGGGAGCAACTCTTGAGATCTGAGATAACGCTTGACAAAAGCCCTCTCAGGAATTATCCTGTCTTCTGCTTCCCTGTTTTGGCTCCCATTGTGATGCTTCTGATATGTGCAGAGTTATGGGTTACCTTGGCTTCAAGGTAAGTGGATGAAATTCCCAGAATGCTGCTGGCTGGGATTTGGAGGGTTTTTTTTTAAAATACCTGGTAACTTCTTGTTTCTTGGAGTTGGCAGGTTCCAAAATTCCAGAATGGGGACTGTGAATGTTGTCTCTACATCCTTGGTGTACCTCATGTTTGGAGCAGCCTAATTACTCCATAGAAAACCATAGACCTCATCATTTAAAAAAATCACCACTCCATTTTCTAGTCAAACACACCAAACCACTTAATAGGTAATAGTTATTATACCCTTCATTTTTCAATGAGTGGCATATTATTTAAGATTTCTAAATAATATAATGTAGTTATTACGCTTCTATCACATTTTAATAAGTGCCATTTTGGAATCCCAGTTTTTAAATTTCTTACATGGTGGCAAAAGGAAGAATATGCTCCCAGTGTGCATTTTCCCCCTAACTTTTGAAGATAATCCTCGAGGCTCTTCCAAACTTGCCCTTCAATGGGAATTTCTCTCACTCTCACTCTCTCTTTCTTTTCCTGGCCGCATATACTATTTCAAATAGCACATTGTTCAAAGGCCAAAGTGAAAAATGGTTGAAATCCAAAAATAGCTTTCTAAGAATTAAAGAGGTTTTTGTTTTTTGAAATGAAATTCGGTCTGCTCTTCAATGGCTAATGATACCGACAGACCTTCAGAGAAGGACAAGGAGGCATCACGATATCCGTGCCTAGAGATGACAGTGATGAATCATCATGCAAATGAGGTGACTTATGTACTGATGCCAGACGTTACAATCCATGTGGGAAGCTGCATCGTTGCATAGGATGACATCATAATATACACGTTGCCATTTTGATATCAGCAAGGGATGCACCAGACATCAATGAATATTATTATTAAGTTTAATCCTGTTCTTTAAGCAGTTTTAAAACTAACCAAGAAGGAAGCTGTCATATGGAAACATGTGAACCTCACCAAGCCTTGCCAAGAAAAGAAAAGAATTATAAAAAGTGTCTATTTATGTTTATTGGCACTGTGGCTTTAAAAATTCAGTAACAAAGTTTTTTTTTAAGAAGTTGAAACTTATACTGCCAGCATACCAACCAGGACAACAAATGAAAAAAACTTGAATATATAAGCTTTGTTTTCTCTTTAATTCTCTAAGCTCCATTCAGAAGCCACTCATGAAATGAGACTTTCCATTAGGAATATTATTCACTATATTAAGAGGGAAACAAAAGATGGAAAAATATTGTAAATAGCCAGCTGAGCACATTTAATACTGTGGTTCTTGGATGCCAGCGCGAGAGCATAGTTACCCCAAGGTCTCACTTGATTGGCAGGAGAGTGTTGGGCGTCTGAAGGGTTCTCAAAGAATTTCAACAGCATCTTGAATGAAGACAGGCATTCATCAGTACGTGTTTCTTGTCCTCCTTTTGCTTCCATCTCTCTTTCATCGAGAACATTTTAAAAAATTAGTATTATGGCAGGCATGCGATTAGAAGAAATCTTTCTTCTTTGTGTTATTCAGACAGCATCCAAGGACAAAGTTGCAAATCAGGATCGCACCTCCCTCCACCTTGCCTTCTTCAATACAGTAACATTATAAGGCAAATTACTAGAAAGGAGTGCCAGCTGGAATAAAAGCAGTACGTTAAGGAGAAAGGTTGCAGGGCCAGGCCATTGTTCTGGAGGAATTGAAAGCAAAATTAGTCGCATTCCTAAAGACTCTGGGAAAGTGCTGCCTTCAGATGCCTCTTTTCAGATGCAAGGGGAAGAGCAGAATGGACAACAGTGAAAAATCTGGACAGTTGACTGGCGGACATTCCTTAAGCAATGAAAACGTCTGAAAACGCAGCCAGATGAATAGAGGCAGAGATAGTTGATACACAGGATTTTGATTTGGTGGAAACAGAGTCTCATTGCAGAAATAAATCCTATTATGACAAACTGTATAACCCATATGGTATCCTCTACAGACCATTTCCACCAACTCTTTTCTCCTTCAAAGCAATGCAAACAGCAATGATTTAGCAAATGCTAGGTAAATATGAGATTGGTGAGTGTAGCAATATAAGACACAGTGTGAAGGGAATTACAATAATTTCTGTGGAAGGACTAAAGTAGATTTACCTGAATAGGCTGCACTAAACAAGATAAATCCAGCTTCAAAGCTCCATTTGTATACAGATTAACCCACGTTTGGGGGCAATTCACCATGTTTTAGCAGACTTTGATAGCCAGCTGACATTATTGAGAATGTAATAATGGAAATAATGGAGTACTGATTTCATTTCTATATCTTAAAGAATAATACCTGCATTTCTTCAAACTTTGATCCAAATTAATTTAGTACATCATATATTAGAATGGAGAGGGAAGGAGGCTCACTTTGCAAGGCATGCAGTTCTATTTTGTAATTATTATAATAGGACAGCTTGCTTTAAAGTCTAGACTAGCTGCAACTTTTTAGCATAATTTAAGTGCCAATGAAAATCATGGCAGGAAATTAAGAATTTTGAAGAACACATCATGGTTGCAAAATGGGTGGTGCTACTATGATTTTGGGCCCCAAACTGGAAGTCTACTAAACTCCAAATTTAGATCTGCCATTTTAAATACAAGGCAATTTTTTAAAAAATCCGCATATTGAAAGGTCCCGTCGAAAATATGATTCAATATTTGAAATAATAAGAATGACCAATATGTTTTGATTCAAGGTGATAAAAATAATCAGTGAAAATGTAATTAGAAGATTGCTTCAGTTTTGTAGATTTCCTCACAGAGTATTGTTTTCTGGGCAACTGATTTCAATGGTTTCTTGTCAATCCTGTTTGACCTACAAATGTATTCACCATGTGACCCTTAAGTAAATATTTCTTTTTGGTTGAGGTGTCTGTGTATCTCTCTCTCTCTCTCTCTCTCTCTCTCTCTCTCTCTCTCTCTCTCTCTCTCTCTCTCTCTCTCTCTCTCTCTCTCTCTCTCTCTCTCTCTCTCTCTCTCTCTCTCTCTGTGAGATTAATAACCTTTCAATGATTTACCTGTAAGAAACACTGGGTAGCTTCAGGTATAGTAGTACTGAATAGGAGGAAAATGCCAGTTCCCAGTGGAGGTGAGCTCTTCTAATCTCTGTCAAATCTATCAGTGTTGGATCAATAACATTAGATTAGGTTCCATCTTCTAACTGCACTTTGTAAGCAAGATGACAGGTACTGAAGGAAATTCTCAACATTGATGGGCTTGGATAATACAGAAGAAGTGGATATAATAGATGTGAGCAGAGAACCAATGCTGTGTAGTGACATTGGAGAAATATTGATAAGAATTGTAGCCATTGTGTAAACAAAGGGTTGCTGTAGGTTGTCTACCAGCAGTGTTCATTATTTCTCATTACCTTCCCCTGAAATCTGAGGGATATTCTAGAAAAGGTCTGGGGACCAAGGTTGTAAGAACAAAATAAAACAGAAAATTCCACTGCACTACTGGGGGTTTACTACAGTGTTTTCAGCTATCTGGTTAAATGATTCAGGAATCATTGAGAATTGCTTTGAAAAGCAGGCAGGTGATAGAAAATCAGCTTAAAAAACATCTGTCACATTTACCTGAAGAAAGAAACTGAAACAGGTAATTTCCTTGGAGTGCAGAGCTGGATAGGCTTACTGTGTCTAAATGAAGTACAGCAGTCTGAACATAAAACTGTTTTCCCTCCCTCCTCCCTGATTTAAGTTGCCAAGATGGTTTTTCACTGAAATTTGGAAATCTGCAAAAAAGGAAAAGAAGTAAAAGAAATGTATTTTTCTCTTCCAATAATCTGTTCAGTGAACAAGCTGCAAAAAATAGTTCTGTATTTCCCCCCCATGTGATGTAGCAGACGGTAAATTTCCATTTAAAAGAATAAGTAGAGTAGCTGCTGGCACTGAACTTGCTTGTCTTAGTCAAAGCTACTTACAAAGAGGATGCTGCAATACGGTACTTTATTATTTCAGTCAAGCAGAAATCAAACACGGGAAAATTGCAAGAGGGGATGAGCAAAGTAGGGTCATGGCCACCAGTCTTTTCTGCTTAACACTTTTAAAAAAAAAAATCTAAGGAATAGAGATTGGTGGCGGGACGTGTATGAAGGAGAGGCTTTTCCTTTTCACCTCAACTTTGGAAGCTAATGAAAAGCTATACTTCGTGCTGGATAAGTGCTTTCCTGACAGTTAGCAAGCTCTTTACAGATATTAATTACAGCTTGAGACACTCAGCATGATCTCAATATTGGAGAGAGATGGTATAACCTGATTGTACCTGTAAGTATCTAGCAAGCTCTATAGCACAATAATAGCACCTCCATCGTGGCTGGCTGAGCTTGTGAGAAGCTTGTGCACCTTCTGCTGAAGGCAAGGGGGATGCTCACAGCTACTGACACACCAGAAAGAACATCAGTTAGGCAATCTAGCAAATGTTTAGATGGAAAGTCGCCTTCCCTAGAGGTCAGGACAGCTGCTGTCTTTGTTAATGTAAGATTATCCGTAGATTTAACTAAATGGATGGAATATTTTGTTTTATGTTTTATAGTCTTGGTTTTATGTTGGGATCAAACAGGATAACCCTCTCCCCCCTTTTTTTCCAGAAGAAAGATGGACTTTAAATGGTGAATTCTCCTTCAGGTTCAATTTTAGAGACTGCTAAAGATCTGAACCCCCACTAGTGGAGCGGGCCTTTGCCCCACACTGACTTGGGTCTCCCCAAGCTCAGCTCTTCAAGTCAGCTTAAGAAAGCTCTCTCTTTTTAGGTTATTTGGAAGAGCTGCTTCTAAAAAAACTGAGACCAAATTGCCAATGACCAGGTGACTCTCTCAGCAGGGCCTTTGCTTGGCACCTCAAATTGGAGCTTAGATGGCACAGTTTTCTTCAAGGTAGCTTCTAACAAAATAAGCAGAAAATTCCCCCTTGCTTTGGGTAGGAATGAAGTACTTACATGGGTTTGATGAACATATGCAGTTTGCACAATATGCTTATCAGGGCCAGTGACAGATTGGGTGCTGGGCTTCTATAAAGAAAGGTCCTGGAGGGGGCATGTAATTCAATATTTCAAATGACCCAAGGGATCAATCTTTGTTACTATATTAGATATACTGTATATCCTGCCATGATTGTGCATAGACTGTTAGTGATTCATATGAATGCATATTTTCCATTCTAGGCAACAAAAAAGATCATTTAAAGTAATGCCATGAATTCAATATTTCAGGTTGCAGCGAGAAGTTGTGATACCCCATTTTGATCCATTACAATAGCATCACCTAGCCGTCACTGAAGTGATAGAAAGCTGACCACACTTATTGCTATTTTAGAAATGATAATGGAAAGAAGTTATTATAAATCACTAGATTTATAAACCATTAAATTTCAGGAGAATAGGGCTAGCATACTATGGCTGTGAAAGGACAGGTGGTCACAAGATAACTAAGGAAAAAAGCATCCCTCCAGACATAGCAGCCCTATCAAAGGGACAGAGAAGCAGACATAGGTGAGTGTGCCAGACAGTGGAAGTGGATGGATAGCAAAGCTTAAAAAAACCCTAGGCTGTCTGGCATAATTCCCCAGGTTTGCACACCCTAGGAATACATGTCATTTTTTCCAGCTTGTCATGGGATTGCATCTAAATTGAATGCAGCATGAAGTTTGAAAGCCCTATTCTTGGACCAAGCATCTAAAGTTGAGTGATACCAAATGTTTCAATAAAGCTACTGAAATTTCTGATGGAAGTTGAACCAAATTTCAGCAAAAGATGAAATTTTTCCCAGTGGGAAAATATGGCCAAGGAGCTGATTTTGTTCTGTGTGTCAAAATTTTGCTTTAAGAGTTTGGGATTGCCCATTTTCAAATATTTGGGTTGAATATTGCTAACATATCCAAAATGAGAAAGGAAATGTTTCAATTTTGAAATAAAACAAGGACACCTCTGAATGTTAACTGAGAAAAATGTGCCCAAATATTGAGAACTTGATAGAAAAATGACCTGAATTATTGTGTAGTGGGTCCGACGCAAGGAAGAGACGCCAGCCGGTGTGTGAGTTCAGCTCTTTATTGGAGGGGGGTAGTGAACTGGGAGATGAGGGTTACCTGGCCTCCTTAAATACCTAGCCAGGTAAGCGGACAGCCAATGGGGTTGGTCCTAGGTTTCCCACCGAAACTGGGTTCCCGCCAAAACCATTCAGGCCAACGCCCCCTGGTGGCTGTTGCTATGCAGGTGCCTGCATACATAACACCCCTCCCCCCTTAGAGAAGAACCACATAACAACGAAAACAACTTGCAACTAACTATAACTATATACACTGTGTGTCCATAAAAAAAAAACAATACAACTGTGTAGGGGTCATTTGCACACATAGTCCGACAGGTAGACAGGTGTCCTGTGGGGCCGGGTGGACCGTCTGGGTGTGGCCTGGCCCTGGGCTTGGACAGCTGGTTCCTGGGGCCTCTGTGCTGAGTTGAATAGAGCTGGGTTCAGGAGGCCCTCCTCCTCTGGTTCCTGCTCTGTGTTGTTTCCGGTTGAGCTGGCCTCATCTGGGGTGTGACTCTCCAGTTGGGCGTATGTGGTGCGCTCAGGGACCCTTCCTCTGAGCTGGTCAATGTGTCGCCTTATGTGTCTGTCCCCCTCCACCCCCACGATGTAGGAGAGGGGTCCAGTTATCTCAGTCACTGTCCCTGGAACCCATGGATGCCCTGCCCCGTAGTTCCTTGCCCAGACCAGGTCCCCCACGTTGAGAACTCTGTGTGCTGGTGGTGATGGCGGTGAAGATGATGATGATGATGATGGTGGTGGTGGTGGCCTAACCGTCTCGGCTGCTACCCGGTCTGGGTGTAAACGATCCTGCTTGGTGATGAGACGCCGTCCCCATTGCAGTTCTGCTGGGCTCTTCCCAGTAGCAACGCATGGTGTAGTGTGCTGGGCGAGTAGGAATTTCGCCAGTCTGTGGTGCCAGTCCCCGTTAATGATGCGCCGGAGTGCGTCTTTGGTCGTCCTTACCATCCGTTCAGCTTGCCTGTTGGTCGATGGATGGAAGGGCGCGGAGGTGGCGTGCCTAATCCAGTTCGCCTTCAAGAATGCCTGGAAATCATTAGCGGTAAACTGAGGCCCGTTGTCAGACACAATTACGTTGGGGAGGCCGTGTGTGGCAAAGAGAGCTCTGAGCACCTGGATTGTCCTCCCCGAGGTCATGTTGGGCACTGGGACTACCTCCAACCACTTGGAGTGGCTGTCCACAACTACTAGAAATAGTTGGCCCTGGAATGGCCCTGCATAGTCAATGTGTATGCGGGACCAGGGTGTGTGTGTGGACTCCCATCTGTGCACGGGTGCATGTGGCATTTCCGGCCTGGATCTCTGGCACGTGTAACAGGCCTTGACTCATTCCTCAATGTCCTTGTCCAGCCCTGGCCACCAGAGGTAGCTTCTGGCCAGAGCCTTCATCCTAACCACCCCCGGGTGTCCCTCGTGTAAGGAGTCCAATACCCTGCCCCGTACTGCGGTGGGAATGATGACCCTGCTCCCCCAGAGGAGGCAGCCCCTGTGCGTGGAGATCTCGTTACGCCTGGTGAAATATGCCTGGAACTCAGGCCCCGGGGACTTGTCCTGCCACCATGTGCAGACCCATGAGTGTACCCTGCTTATGATGTTGTCTGTGGCTGTGTGGCTTGCAATGTCCTTGGCATGAACTGGGCACTCTGGTAGCTCCTGCAGTGCTAGGATCTGTGTGGCTGGGGCCGGGTCTGGATCAGGGGTGTCAAGGAGTAGCCTACTTAAGCCGCCATAAGCGGATGCATCGCACGCAATGCATATGGGCTTTGTTTCTATGAAGTGTGTTGAAGATGGACCACCGGAACATCCTGGGGGACAGAATTTGGGGCGTCTGCCTGTCTGTTGTGAACAGGCCTAGGAGTGGTTTGTGGTCCTTGTAGACAGTGAATTCCCTGCCATACAGATAATCGTGGAATTTCTTGATTCCTGCCACGATTGCCAGGGCTTCTTTGTCAATTTGGGCGTAGTTTCTTTCTGCTCCAGACAGCTTCCTGGAATAATAGGCTATGAGAATTTGCGCCCCAGTTGGCTCAAGGTGACTGAGTACTGCACCCACACCATAGGGGGATGCATCGCATGCGATGCAAATGGGCTTGGACTCGATGAAATGGGTTACTGTGGACTTATCCGACAGTAGTGCTTTCAAGGCCTTGAAGCTATGGTCGTGGGCGGCGGTCCAGACCCATGCTGCCTGCTTGTCTAGCAGCCTGTGGAGTGGCTCTGCAATGGCTGCCTTGTGTGGGAGGAATGCATGGTAGAAATTCAACAGGCCCAGGAATGCCTGTAGCTCTGCCTTGTTCTTGGGTGTGGGTGCTAGTTTGATGGCTCTCACCTTGGACTCTGTGGGGTGGATTCCCCTGGCATCTACTCTGAACCCCAAGAACTCTGTGGAGGGAACACCTATGCTGCATTTCTCCCTCTTGAGTTTGAGTCCAGCTGTGCGTAGCCTGGACAGTACCTCCCTGAGCCTACCTGATAGTTCCTCTGCTGACGCTCCTGCGATCAGGATGTCATCGAAGTAGGGGCAGACTCCCGGAATGCCCTTGAGTGTCTTTTCCATAACTTCCTGGAAAATGCCAGGAGCAACGCTAACTCCAAACTGCAGCCTATTCACCCGGAACGCCCCCCTGTGTGTTACTATGGTTTGAATGTCAGCTGTTGCCCTAGTAACCGTGAGTTGCTGGTATGCCTGCGCAAGATCAAGCCTTGCAAAGATGGCGCCGCCTTGGAGGGAAGCGAGAACGTGGCTGACCGTGGGGACTGGGTAAGCGTGTGGGTTCAGGGCGCGGTTTACTGAGCACTTGTAATCGGCGCAGATCCTTATTTCCCCGTTGGATTTGAGGGGGTGACGATAGGGGTTTCCCACTCCCTTCCATCTACCGGCTCTAAGATTCCCTGGGCCACCAGCTTATCTAACTTGCACTCTAACTTGCACTCTAACTTATCTAACTTGCACTTGCATTTTTTGTTTGAGCATGAAGGGGACTCACCGTGGCCAGACCCTAATGGGGGGAACGTTCGAGTTAAGCTTGAATGATATGGGGCCCCCTGTGTACCTGCCCAGTGACCCGTCGAAGACGTCTGCGAACTCTTCGCAGATGGCCTTGATGGAGTCCCCCTGGATCCGGTGGATCCCGGTGACTGTGATTCCCAGGGCCTCGAACCAGTCTAGGCCGACCAGGCTGGCTCTCCGGCCCTCTACCACTACAATCCCCAGGTGCTCTTCGTGTCCCTTAAACCCCACCGAGACTGTAGCCTCCCCCTTTACCTTGACCGGTGAATTCTGGAAGTCGGTCAGGGTTAAATTTTTAGGCCATGATTTGATCCGCTGCTTGCTCCGGCTATTGATGTAGTTAAGGGTCTCGTCTGAAATGATCGAGACCGCTGATCTGGAGTCAAGCTCCATGCTGCAAGGGATGCCTTGCAAGTGGATTGTTAGTCTAATTTTGGGTTTGAGTAGCCGGCGGCTACCCGTGTGGTTAATGGCCAGCCGGCTCTCAACATAGCCAATTTGCGTTTTGGTCGGGGCCCCAGTACCTTCAAACGTTGATTCCTCCAGTTGCAGCTCATGGATCTCCTCTCGGGGGCGGCGGCTACGACAGACTGCGGCTATGTGGCCTGTTTTCTTGCAGGCCCGACACGTGGTAGACCAGAACTTACAGAGGCTGCGCACGTGGTTCCCACCACACCCTGCGTACTTCTGAGGGTTGGCGGCATTGCTGGGAGGCCTGGGCTTGTCTGGGTGTCTGGCTTGCTGGTCGGGGGTCGACTTCCGCTGGAGGAGGTCGATGCTCTGGTCGTCCTCCTCTGTGGCAAGTTGCCGGTGGATGCTGGTTGCCTGGCTGCCGGTCCGGGTTTCCTGGCACACTTGGATGGCCCCACAGGCCGCCTCGTGGGCTAGGATGGCGTCCTCGGCTTCCTGGAGTGAAACCTCCTCTCTCTCGAACAGGCGCTCTTGGAGCCGCCTGTCTCGTAGGCCGCAGATCAGCCGGTCCCGTAACCGCTCCTCCAAGTTCGAGAACCTGCAGGTGACGGTGGCTTCTCAGAGGATGGCGAGGAACTCGGCACCGGTCTCGTCGGGACGCTGGTCCCTCTTCTCGAATTGGGACTGCACGGCCACTTTGGAGCGCCGGGGCTTGAAATGGGCATTGAGTCGGGCCACGAGGTCCCGGTACGCGACGGTCTTGATGGCCTCCTGGGCGAACAGGTTCGCGGCGATCTCCAGGAGCGCTGGTCCCCCGATGCAGAGCAGGGCGGCCGCCTTCGTGCCGTCCTCCGAGATCTGATTGAATCGCATGTACAGTTCGGCGTGAGCCAGGTAACGGGCCCATGTCTCGGGGTGGCGGGTGTCGAATTTGCGGGGTTGTCCGGCCCTTGCCATTGCAGTGCTGGTGTGGTCTCGGTCGCGGTGCGGTGTGCGGTCTCGGTTGCGGATGTGGTGACCGGCGTGGTCCGGTCGGCTGGTCCGGTCGGCTGGCGGTCGTGGGGAGAGAAGGAAGGAAATTGCCTTTTCCTTCAGCTCGCAGAGCGTTTCCCCAGTGACTTCAGCTCTTGGTCGGCAGCAATCCCACCTTCGTTGCCACCATTGTGTAGTGGGTCCGACGCAAGGAAGAGACGCCAGCCGGTGTGTGAGTTCAGCTCTTTATTGGAGGGGGGTAGTGAACTGGTAGATGAGGGTTACCTGGCTTCCTTAAATACCTAGCCAGGTAAGCGGACAGCCAATGGGGTTGGCCCTAGGTTCCCGCCAAAACCGTTCAGGCCAACGCCCCCTGGTGGCTGTTGCTATGCAGGTGCCTGCATACATAACATGAATCATTTCCATGTGCCAATTATAAGAAGCAGTTTTAATGTATAGGACATTGGTTTGTTTTACGGGCTATTCTATGGAAATGGACCAATTCTTGTTCTCTGTGATTATGCAGATACATATACTCAAAATGAAATCACATGCATATTTTAAAATATTATTATTTTATTTTTAACAGAACTATAGATTACATCTACAAAAGAGCAGCAAGCACAAAAAGAAGACATACATTGCACTAAAGAAGTAATACTTAAACATAGCTACAATTAAGCTAGAAGACAACACAAAATATTTCAATCCACAAAAAAGAACACTCTTAAATCCCTACATGTATATACAATCCCTGTATATAAACATTTAAGCCTGCACCAGATACAGTAAATAAGTAGCAGAGTTCAGTGTTGGCATCAGAACTATTTTTTATAAAGGGCATTCTAAAATCAGGGTGGAATGTGGAAAAGGGTTCCTCAATCTTCACTCATGGGAAAACCTAAATGGGGGAAAAAAAACACCTTTAGTTATTTGGGCCATCTTGTGGATCCTGTGGAACAGCCAAGAAAAGAAACTGATGGTTTGTTGAGCAAAGGAACCCAGGGTTCTCACTCAAGTCACAAACAATCAGACTCAAATTAGCCTACTTTGGACATGTTGTGCAAAGACCCAGCCCTCTGGAAAAGGCTCTAAAGTGGGGAAAGATGGAAGAAAAGAGAAGAATAGGGTGACCAGCATCAGGTGGATTGGCTCAGTTACAGTGGCAATGGGGTGGGTGGGTTTGCCACTGGAAAAGTTGAGGGAGCAGGTTAAAGACAGAGCATCATGGATAAATTCTATGTGATCACTAGAAGCTGAAAATGACTTGATGGCACATAATCAGTCACAAAATGAAGGGGAGGGAGAGCAAAAAAAATCCTTCTGAGTGAAATGGGAAGATGGTTGCTTTAGCCTCATCTTCCATCTTGGGGAGGTTTTGGTTATTTGTGTCCTTCTCCTTATTGTGTTCTAGTGATGTGGCTGAGGGATTGCAGGGCTCCTCACCCCACAGCTGGTTTTGCCTTGTCAGGGGATCCTAAATGGGTTTAACGTCGCCCCGGAGAGGTGACAAAGAAAGAGAGCACAGAATGATGGCAGTCAATCAATTTAATCTGGGGGAAGTCCTCCAAACTGACAGGAGAAAGGCTAACTATACCTCGCGGACTAGCCCAAGTTACCAGCAGCTGAATTCCAAAAGCACTAACCAGAACAACTGTGAACAGCGTACTTGGAACTAGGTGAGAATATCAATCTTCTCTCTTCTATTTTGTAATTGATTTCCTGGAAAAGATCCCCAACAAGCAAAAAAATCCTCCAAAATTGAGAAGGGAGGGGACTGCATCCCCACCTTCCACAGATGGAAGCAGTGATTTAATTTTTATGGGGGACAGAAATATATTGAAATGAAGTTAATAATACTACAGTCTGGATAAATCTGAAAATTAAGAAAACTGTTAAGATTTCAAATCTGAAAGAGTATTGATGAAATTACAAGAAAATAATTCTTTGTTTTAAAAGTTGGAAAATGAATAGCTACTGACATCTAGTGGAGGGTTAGAGCATAGAACAACAGCTGCATTGACAGAAATTGGCAAGACGGCCAGAAATAAAGAACAACATGTTCCTTTGAACCTCACTAACTTCTAGCCAAATAGAGAACAGCTGGTAACAGAGGAAAGAAAATACACTGGACTACCTACTACAGAGTAAGAACTACATTTGTTTTTAAAAATGCTGACCTTCTGGGATTATCAGGGCTTTTTTTCTAAAAAAAAGGTGCCAGAACTCTCATCTTGTTAATATTTATATAATTTTATTTATATATTTATTTATATAATTAAACAATTATATATTCAATTCTTAACATACATTTAATTTATTGTATTTAAGTCAAATGTTCATAGAAAATTCCAAACTTTTGTCCAATTCTCATCTGGCAAATCTTCTTGACTCCTTTCCTTGCTCTTAGTATCTATGGCCGAATGTCGTCCTCTGAGTAGCCACAGATCAAAATACTCAGAAGGATCAGAAAGTCTCAGAGGTGGTCCGACAAGTTTGATGAACAAAAGTGCTGAAATTGTCTTAGTCTTTAACGAAGCTTTTGTTCGGGTGGCAATTAGATTCATCTGTGAAAACCCACATTCACATTCACTTTAAGAAATAGGAATGGTATTGAGAGTCCATATCAAATGCAACAGTTTTTCTGGATATGTCTTTTCGAGAATATATTCACGGAATCCACAAATCATTTCTCTTTCATTTAGTTGCAGTCTGATTGCTAAGTTTCTAATTTCCACTTCTCCAAATGTCAGTTGAGTATTAACATCTTCAGGCCAATGTTTTTGATCAAGTACGTGAGACCAATACGCCAACTCAGCGTCTTTGCTATCAAGTAATCTTTTTTCAACTGACTCTTTCAATTTTGTATAAAATATACTTGGGTCAATGGGAGGATCCTTTTTTGAATCTCTTTTGTGAAGTAAAACTCCACGAAAGCGAAGATCACTTACAGCAGCAACAGCACATTTATAATAGGGCCCAAAGTTCTGTCTTCTTTCTTCAAAAACTTGTACCAGTATTTTTATTTTTTTATTTGCCTTATACAGGTCAATGTTGCGGTCCTGTAGATCCAAACTTAAATCTGACAATTCTTGGAGAGCGTCACACATCAATCCTAGGTCTAATAAAAATTCTGTAGATGTTATTTTTCTTTTCAAGCCATCATAAGTGCATTTCTCATTTTTATCTCTTGTAGGATCATGCATTGCTTGTTCAAAATGATACACAAGGGATTCAAAATTATTCCATACAGCCAAAACTGTACGCAAACTAGATGACACCCATCGGGTACTTAAAATTCTTCCAATTTTCAGCAGCTCAGTCCCCAGTAATTCTGCACATGAATGCAACTCTCTGCTATTCTTTGGTGAAGCATGGTATATGACATACCGTTTATCAATAAATGATTGGAATCTATTTATTCCTGAAGTTTCCTTGGCAGCATCACCTACTGATAATTCTAGTCTGTGATTAGCACAATGCCAAACTATAATAGAAGGAAAACATTCTGACAGCAATTTTTTCACTCCACTTTTACATCCCATCATCACAGCGGCGCCATTGCATGCCAGAGAAATCCAATATTTTTTCAAATAATTTTCTGTCATCCCATAAGTGTAAAGACATTGGAGTAAGGAATCAAATATTCCTTCTGCTGTTACTTTTTCAAGTTCTACCAAGTCCAAAAACAAATTTACTGGTGAATTCATTCCCATACCTTCAATACAGCATCGAACAAATACTATGAGGGTAGTTTTTTTGCTTATTGTGGTTGATTCATCAATTATCAATGAAATTTTATTATTGGATCAAACAATTTCTTTAACCACACTTTTCCTCATTTGTTCACTTATATGATTAACAATATATAATCTTAAAGGGCTTGCCATTGTGATAGAAGATTGCTACCGCTGCTCCAGGATTTGGCTAACTTAAATACGCATAGCATAATTAGATTTATTAGTGCTGCTAAAGCTATGGATTACAGATTCACATTTCCCATGGATTGTCTTCTGTCCATGGGAGGGAAGCTTGGTAGATTCTAAATTTCATAATTTTAGTTATTCCTTTGTGGCAGGGTATATATGAGAACAAGCTGCAAAGGTCTTTAAAAACATGTTTCTCACATATTTATATTTTTGAATCATAAATATTAAATCTTTTTTCTTTCCAATGATCCAAACTAATGCTTTAGAAATATAATTTCCAGTTTTAGCTACATTAAACAAGCAAATTACACTAAAGCTAAATTTAACATTACTTGTTAAAGATATTTACTATATTTCAGAATTAGTATTCTTTCAGTCACAATCTTATTCCTATTCAATTTGGCTGATTTTAAAATGTGATGTAAAATCATAAGCACATAAAAAGAAAACAGAAGAAACAGCTGCAAATTAACTCAACAGTTCTATGCTTAGCAACATTTCCATTTAATCAAAGTCCTTGCTCTTTCCAAATCTATTTCAGGGTTTACTTTCTATATACACAAAACAATGGCAAATGAGTTTCTGGGCTGGTTCAAATTTTTTACACATTCCAAAAATTTCAGGTAATGTATCTGTTCCATATAAATATAAAAGCATAATAGGCTCTGAATTTGTACAATGGCCAATTATCTCAGTGTGCAGAAACGTGGATAACTACAAACAGAAGTTGCAAGCCCTCTCCTTGACTTCAGAGTCATCCTGGTGAGATAGTCAGCATATAAATTTAATAAATAACATTTTTTTTCAAATGCCCCTATCAGGAATTGAATTTGAACGAAGTTTCAGAAAAGCAAATGTTCTGTGCTGGTGGTACTAAGCTCCCAAAGAACTAGCATGGGATAAATGAATTCTTCCTAATAAAAATAACTTCCTGCCTTTTTCTAATCATCATTTTGTCCCTACAGCAATTTGAAAAGTAAAACAAAGTGAAACAAACCTCTACTCCCTCCATGCAGAGAAAATTTCCTTGAGTCATACTTGGATATCCTATTTGCAAATAATATCTTACTTACCTAGTTTAGATGGTGTAGTTGGGGAGCAGGGAGGAGTGCAAAATTCCTGCCTTCACTGCAACTTGCCTGTGCAACATTTGCCTGCCGGGTCTTTTGGCAAGCTCAGCAGCATTTCCTATTGGCTTCCAAAAGCCAATAGCATAACTGACTCAGGAATTCTGGGAGTTGAAGTCCATGAGTCATAAAAAAGCAAAGCCTTCAATAGGCTTAAGCCAATAGCAGCACAGCTTGTGCAAAAGCTTTTTTTTTTGTGTGTGTGTGTGTGTGCAAAAAATGGTGCTGGAACGCTGTTCTGAGCATTCTATGAGAAAAAAAAGCCCTGGGAATTATAAACACTTATTGAGTTGTGATTTCTAAGCTCAAGAATTGTTTGCAGAGAAAGAAAAACCTTGACTTTTGGCTAATCTTCTAGGGGGGAATTTACTGGAAAGCTCTTAGGTGGTTAAACATTCTGGACTGCAGTTTTGGCTGGTTGATAATTGTAAGTCCCCTGAACAGAAGAACTGTTACAAAATACTGCTTTTAGGGGTGCTTTAACAACTGGAAATGCATTGGATTATAAAAACCATATATAAAGATAAGAACTACATAAATTTGGTTGTTTGGATTTTAAGGTTGGCTGGTTTGACAAGGCTAATCACAGAGACTATGGTACCAGTCAAAGGAGGAGGGGGGAAGATAAAATGGATATTGCACACCTATCTAAAAGTGACAGGAAACCACACCTAATATTTCCTTTTGAAGACCCCAGCCTGGAACACCAGAGATCTGCAGGAGCAATACTCCAAGACAAGACAAATATTTTCCAGGATGAAATGTATGCAATGCTGCGACAGATTCAAATGACAAATGTTTCAAATCATGATGAGATTAAAAACAACTTGGATGACATAAATGAGCACATCTTTAACCTAAACGTTGTTGTTAGCTGCGAAGTTGTGTCCAACCCATTGCGACCCCATGGACAATGTTCCTCCAGGCCTTCCTGTCCTCTACCATCTTCAACCTAAGCCTACAATTTTTAAAAAAATCTCAGAAAATGATGACAAAGAATGAACAAACAAATCAGATAACAGAACACAAACCAGAGGAAGGTGATTCAAAGAGGGAACCTACAAATGAAGAGAACCACAGCTTAATACAAACAAAAGAAAACTTGTAAATTTTTGCTACAACAGTGGAAATGGAAAAAATACTTTATTTTTCAGGGCTTCAAAACAAAGAGGATAAAGAAGAAGAGCTAACAAAATGGATTATAGAGCAGCCAGATGAATCATTAGAGTTTGGGATATAAAAAACACACATCCTACCTAACTTGACTTTCCTATTTACAACAATGTTCACAAAAATACAGGAAGAATCCCCTGGCAAGCTGAACACACTGATGTAGAAAGCTACTTGGCAAAAGAAGAAGGCTAGAATTAGATTTAAGAGATTGATTCGACTTACTGGATGGAGTACTATATGATTAAACACTTGTTTGAATATGGTTAAAAGAATAGATGAATTTTGGATATAAAGGGGTCCTACAGTAAGAGGGATAAGATATAGAAGTAGTTTAGTACTTTTTATAATATATGAAATGTAAAAATATTGAGATGCTGTATGTGAATGAAAAGTTTGGATATTTAAAGGTAATTAACTTTGAGAAAATTATGGCTGATAAGAATGGTTTGAATACAGAGGGGAAATTTAGCTTAATTAAGAATCTTGAAAACAGGATATAGTGACTTAATAAGGTGACTTTACAGTTGAAACATAAGCTGATCATAAAAGATGTTATATGTTGATGTTACTGTTATTTGCATAAACACAAGAAAAATGTTTATATCCAACCTTGTATGTATTGTAAATATTAAGAACTATATTTGTTTAATGTTGGCAAAAGGAGAATACTACTAGAAGAAGAGAAGATCAAGGAAATATATCATTAATTATTATATTGATTATGGAATTATAGAAATTAATTATTATTGATTGTTTTTTAAATATATGAACCCAGACAACATGCTGCTTGCTGAGCACTAAAGATTGCTATTGTAAAAAATCAATAAAATATATTAAAAAAAACCAAAATAATTTTCCACTGTATCTATTTCCCAGCAAAACAATAAAACAAATAATCTTGCCCAAGTTAAAAAAAGGCTTCAAAGGCCCACCCCAGCTTGTCTCCAAATGGGAAATCTAAGCTTTATCTATAGGTATAATTTTGGGCTTTCATATCTCAGCCACAAAAGTCCAGTTGACCAGTAGAGGGCCATAAAGACATACAGAAAATTCCAAATTCTTTGCTTCTATCTAGTCATTTTCTGGATCCTAGCAGATCAGAGATAGCAACCCTAATTATCTGGAACCATATGTTTTATGGCCTTGGACTTGCACTTCACCCCCCCCCACACCAGTTAGAAGAGGGACTCTGATCAGCCCCTTTGGCATTGGAAGTTACGTCTCTTCAGGTGGGACGCGGGAAGGAAGGGCTTATGGTAAACAAATAAATTTTCTACTACATCCTTTCCCATCCTTATGTTCACTAGCTTCAATCTGCTCATGGCATTAAACCTCTCTTTAAAAACTCAAGCAGCACTCAGAAGCTAACAATCAAAAAGTCAAGGGCAAAGCTCAAATGGATAAGTTGTTTTTATAGCAAACAGAAGAAGCTCTAACAATGAAAAAGTTCAGTTTGTACTGAAGCTAGCAATCTAGCCCTCAGTATTTAACAGCCCCAGAGTGTAAAACTTCTGCTTCTTCCCCGACCTTTGTGAGGTAACAAATGTATTGCTACTCATTTCTCAGCCTTGCAGGTGGAGGGTATCTCCCTACATCATGTTTAGTCTCAGGCTCTTGAGTTGGATTGTATTGCAGCATCAGTCCTCACAAGGAAACACACATATGCCTGCTCTAATGATGTCCTTTTGCTGGAGTTGAAAAGTAGTTGCAACGATCCTGCCAACAACATTTTGTAGACCTTGGAAATACGTAGGGCACTAATGAAGGAAAGATTCCTGGAACACCTCTGAATGTTTGCATAATGTTTGTATAAAACACAATCTCCTATTTACATTTGCCTTTAGAACACCCAATACTGACTGGAAAAACACTTCAGGAGACAAGATGATTAGCAAAGGTTAACATTTGCCTTAGAATAGAATGGAACTGGAAGGGACCTTGGAGGTCTTCTAGTCCAGCCCCCTGCTCAAGTAGAAGAACCTACACCATCTCAGACAAGTGACTGTCTAGCCTCTTTTTAAAAAATCTCCAGTGATGGAGCGCCCACGATTTCTGAAGGCAAGCTGTTCCAATTGTTGTCACTGCCTATTTGTTACTGAAAACATTAACTGAGTCAAATCTGCTTAAGGCTCATCAGGGCCTTATTGTGGCTCAAGGATGTTCCACTAACTGTTCTTTAAGGACGTCAGCTCACAGTTCTGCCTTTGTTGAATCCCCAGTCCTTGTTCGAGACCTCCTAACATTACACAGAGCTGAGCTATTGCTAAAGTCTGGTTTTTTCTCTGAGTGCAGGATTTCAGGTGCTTCAGCACCAGTTGCAGTGATGGCATGGTCAGAGGTTGGGATCTCCCAACTCCTTTAGCTGCTTGTACTGCAGTGTATGTACCCCTCCCCCTCCAGCTGCTGAGCTGCCCTCCAGTTTGGCTGGCGCTGCTGGACTGACATCACATCTGGCTCCCACAAGCAGGCATCCACAGAAGCCTGGGCATCCCTTTCTAAAGCCCAACTCTGTGGGCTCTTCAGAAAGGTATTCTGCAAGGTGTAACTTTTTTCTTGTGAAACAGCACTAGACTGTTGTTAACAACCCCCCCCCCCCCACAAACACACACAATACTCTAAAAATAGGAATGGATGAGTAGGAGGACTATTGAAGCATATACTAGACCAGAAGTCCCCAAACCTTTGGGCACCAGGGACCGGTTCTGTGAAGAGAGGTTTTTCTGCAGACCGAAGGGTGCGTGGTTTTGTGTGCTACCTGCATCTCGTGGATGGGGCTTTGCTTGTTTGTGCAGACCAGTTGCTGCCATGCTACGGCCTGGTACTGGTCCACAGACCAGAGGTTGGGGACTCCTGTATTAGACTTCTCTTAAAGACTTCTCAATGGGAATAGAAAAGCAGCAGCAAGATTGCTAGGAAGATCAACCACAGGGCAACTCAAAGGCCACACAGCATCTTCTTTGTTTTTAGTATGATTGTTAAACTGATCACAGAGCTATAAGATCTCCTGGGGAAGGAAGAGTTCCAGGTCCCTGATTCACCAACTCCCGTCTCTCAAGCTTGCCCCAGCACAGTGTGAAAGAGAACAATTATAGTTTTTTCCAAGCGGGAGTGAGAAGCTTATTATGTATTAGATTTTTATTCCCTTTTCTATTTTATAAGTAACTCAAACATACCTTATTTATATATTTGTTTGTATCCTGTCTTTATTATTATTTTTACAACTAATTCAAGGTGCTGAACATATCCAACACAGCTTTCTCCTCCTATTTTTTCCATAATAGGTCTGTGAGGTGGGTTGGGCTGAGAAAGAATGACTGGCCCAAAGTTACCCAGCTGATTTTCTGCCTAAGACTGGACTAGAACTCCCAGTTTCTGGGCCAGCACCTTAACCACTACACCAAACTGGCTTATGGGAGGGGAAATAGATTGGCCTCCAGTTCTGCCCTTAACTCCACTTGCATTAAAATGGGAAAGAAGCCACCACTTGCTGGCCTAGTGACTGAGGCGGAACAGACTGGAGTAAAGGACAATACAGGTAGCAAGTTGTGTGTTGTGTCTCGATGAACTCCTAGAAGTCAGTTTCATTAATTCAGTGGGGTTTATTCTATGGTTTCTTTGCTACTTTAGTGCAGCTTTCTCTAATCTGCAGTAGAAGATCAATGGTAACACTGGATGTGGAGGAAGGATAATAATAACTAAAAATCTTCTGGAAAAGCTAATTGCATTGAGGGCAATGGCTGATCCTTTTGATTATTCCTTAACTTTTCATATGGTAAGTGGCTTGTATTACACATGTCATTTGATGGGAATATTTTTATGACCATGTCATTTCTTTTTACATTTCCAGTTATTGTAGCCAATAGCAATTAATTCAAAATAATTAAAGTAAATCAACACATCATTTTACCAAATACATTTTCTCTTTTATTTATGATTTAATAGATTTTTATTTTGTCTGCTCAATTGTTATTAATTGCATGGTTGACCATTCTTTATGCTTTGTTTGAATTCAACCTACCCTCATTTTTACCTTTAATGGGCTCTATCAGTTTAGCATAATCATAGTCTTAATTTTGTCTTATACTGAAGCAAAGTATAAATCCAATACACAGGGGAGAAGTAAAAGGCATCATATTATTACTCACTTCATTTAATAACATGCTTTTCAAATCATTTTGTAGCAGGAACCATTCAAATATTCTCATCTGTGGAATAGTAGGTATCCAATCAGATTTTAAAATTCTGCCCAAATTTAAACATTTGAGCTGCATTTGGCAAGAGGAGAGTCTGAAGAAAGTTCATGTATTGCATTTTGTAAATTATTACATTCAGAAACTTGATTGTCACATTCATATTGATTCTGATGCTACTTATCATCATAATTTTCTAGAAAAACCAACACGCTAAAAGTTCCAGCAATTTCAGTAGATCTAGGAAAAATCTTCCATTTAAATAATACAATGTATAATATTTATATTACATCATTTAAAATAATACATTGTCAGTTATCTCAATATTTTATCTTTTATATTTATCTTTGACAATAAAGGTGTGATATAAATAAATAGATGAAAAAATAAGATGCTGAAACACAATGAAGATGGGAGTATCATAATGTACCTGAACCAATAGAAAAAGCAAAAAGAAATCCAAGCAAATAATTACCCATGAACAATTTGTATAGAAATTGTTTCTATTTCTAGTAAAAGACAGATTGATTTTATCCCAGTGAAGTGTGTAGGTGCGTAGCAAGCCTTTTGGATCATTTGAATTGTGTGATACTTGAATCAAGGGTGGCTAAGCTATTATCCCCAAATTTGTGCACAGAGGTTGCCTAACAAAATTAACACAAAATATCTAACCTAGTTTTGGGACACCTGGGGTTGAATTTTTCAGTCATCAATATTTTTTTCTCAATGCATCCTTCATAATGGCATTTTATTCCCCATTGAGTTTTGGCACTGAGGTCAATGACCTCAATAAGCAGTGGAGAACTCCAAATTTGGGCTTCTATTTTAACATTAGCTTTTCAGCCTTTAATAGAAAAGATTGGTCTATCTGATTATTCAAAACATTCAAAGCAGACTTAAGTCTGTGTCCCTAGCCGCAGCTCTTTTAAAAAATGCTGGTGTTGGAGATTACACATCTACCCAGTTAGTTTGGAGTTTAGCTATGAGGTAAGTGGGGAAGGGACAAAAGGATAATAAATTTTGGGTTTTTTCCTCCTTCATTACACATCATCCTATTCCACCCTTAACTCATTGGAGTGGCTGTAGGCTGCTAGGTTACTCACTTTCCTGTGACTGATGAAGGGAATAAGTACTTTTTCACCCAGTCCACCCTGCCTTTCAAGAATGCTGTGAGTTTAGAAATCGACGGGGGCATTTTATATCAATTGCGTATAACTAAATTGTGACAACTAAGTGACAGAATGGCATGGGATGGTTAAGGATCAACTTTAGAGTAGCAGGAGGGGAGCTGCTCATAGAGGGAAAAAGGCTGAGTTACCCAGCAACTGCATTTATGTAAGCTATCCTTTGGAGCTAACTTTAAGGCCCTGATATGTTCTAGTTAGAGCTAGGCCTGAGTCAGCCTGGATTATCTTCTCTTTCCTTTCCAATTCCACCAATATAATGGTTTCCTGTCCTTTCCCCCCCTTTAGCTCTAGGTTTGATGCCTTTTATTGGGGAGTGCAGTCTTCTGATGAACTGGCTCTAGGAATGTATTTATTGAGGGGCAGGGCATGGGGGGAACATCTCCCATTTCTCTTGTGGAAACATATTCATCGTACGTGCTCTGAAAACACTCTGGAGGACAGAATCTGGCTTGGTGATGATCGCAGAGCCTAATTCTGAGCCTTGAAATCTGGGTGAAGGTGGCTTGGCTTGGCCTTGGCCTTGAATGTTTCTCAAGGGGACTTTAGAGATCCTTTTGACTGTCCTGCGCCAGATAATTTTCCTGCCATTTTAAGGGACAACCCCGTGAAAATATTAGTATCAACCGAAAAATACGTTTTGATATAATTTGATAAACAAAGGGAAAACATTTAGCATTTCAGGAGCAAAGAATTCCACTCTGCTTTTGAAAGTATTCTCTAGGGATTTGTGGGAGGGAAACCATTAATTCCCATAAAAGGGGCAAGCAGCAGGCCATGTTCTTTCTTTTGGACGATCAGAGACTCAGCCCTGCTTGGCCCAGAGCTTGTACCAGTGAGCAGGGACTTCTATGAAGATTTATGACCTTTTCCCCTACTGTTTGTCTCTCTGTACAGGGACACCTCACTTTTCAAACAGACTGAGTCATACTTTTTTGCTAATTCGCTCCAAGAGAGTAAGATCCTTGGAACGCGTACACATGCACCACAGATATCTTTGAAGAAGCCCTAATTATGTCCCCGTTTCCAATTGTAATGGGAAGAGGCTGGAGGTTTTTCCCCCCAATAGTTGCCGTCTTCTTGTCTTTTTTTTTAAGAATCTTTTTAAATAGTGTTTAACACGAGTACAATTTGATGTAATTATAGACAGGAGGAGACAGGAGAAGCCAGTCAGTTAAAAAAAAAGACACATGATTACTTTGCTGAAGCTCTACTTTATAATTTATCTTCCAGAAGAGATAAAGGGAATAAATACTTAAGTGACGACAGTGAAGTAATCACTGAGTTGTTGGATACCTTTGTCTCTTAGAAGCACGTAGTAATTTTTACATGCTTACCACTGCGTGTCAAACCTTTCTTTTCTTCCTCTTTCCATTCTGGATGGCCAAACTGATTATCTAAAATAGAAAATTAGCACACAATAGGTTTACTCCGCGATACCCCTTATGCAACTAATGGGCAGTGCTTGTTAATTGGTTGTAAATGCCAGCAGGTTGCCAAGATAATACTTCAGAAATAAGCGGGTATTCTGATAATTACAGCAATCTTCATCTATAAAAGCTTAAGTAGATGAAGTCCTGGCTGGCTTAAAACCAAGATTTATTCTCCTGCTGCAGTCGCATTAAAAGGGAAAAAAAATAAGATGAAAACAATAATGTAACAAAACAATTATATAGCAGGAAGCATTGTAGGTTTTTGAGATTGTGAAAACTCAGAAAGTAAAACAGTGCTGTAATAACCAGTTATGGAAAAATGGGCCATTTACATTTGTGTATAATTAAATAGTAGGCTATGCAATTTCACTTTTTAAAGTAAACTGCCTTTTCCTCCTCCTTTTTTTTTATAGGGCAACACGGCCATAATTGCGACATTAAAGCTTTAATGAAAGAAAAAAGAAAAGGCGGCAGATCAAAATGACATGCAACATTCATGTTTCCACTATAACATTTGGCCTGTTTAGTAATGGGAAGAAGCTATTGATGGGAATTTGTCCTGTTTTACCATGAAATCATGATAGGAAGAGTTGTTTCAAGCTCAAAATGCACAAAATTTCCCTCCTTCCCCAACACCTTAAGCCTATAAATATTGTATGGCTTTCCTCTTCGGACTAAAAATACTTCAAGTCTGTTCAAATGTTTAAAGGCATTCTCTTTGCAAATATATGTTCTAACCTATTAATATCAAAATTAAATGGAGATGAATTAAGTTTAGGTGGCATATACCATATCATGGATTTTTCTCTTGAACATGAGGTGTGTTTCTCTGTGTTTGCAGCAGAACAGGTTAAGCTGCTCTGAGCCTCTTTATTCAATGGGTACTAATAAATCTAAGAAAGGGAGGCAATTATTTGGACAGAGATGGTATAGAAGTGGAATATATGTTGTCCTTTCAGTTCCTGTTGTCTGTGGAATCAGTGTTGACCTTGATGACATGCTAACTCTCTTCATCGTTGCACACAACTTGAATGGAGCTCAGATCTGAAGTCTGCTGCATACAGTGGCATTTAGTATTTGATTCTACTTAATGATCTCATGGGTGTGGGCTGTGGACCATAATGGCAGGCTGAGTCCAGGAGCTGGGAGGCAAAAATTTCTGCCAATGACCTACAGATATGAGCTGCAATAATTCAAAGGAAAATCCCAACGTTGCTCGGTTTTACATAAAGCTAGAACGGAGTCCACAATGAAACATAAGAATGTGGAAGCAATGAGAACTGCTCACTTCCTTCCCACAGGGAATCAAAATAATAAAATAGTGCAGCTATTTTATTTTATTTAGACTGTATTATTCTTGGTTTTGGACTACACTCACAATTATACCCTATGCTTTAATGCATTTTGTCTGTTTTATTAAACTGACCATTTCTTTTGATGGTGTTGTTATAAGAACACAACGATGAGATGGATTGAACTGAGTTTTTTGGGTGAACTGAGAGAATTTCTATCAGAACTCCACCTGATCAGTGTCATGGTACAAAACTGAGCTAAATGTGGAATACCTCACCCTTAGTGTAATATGGGTAGGCCTCAACCTATGACCACAACTGAGCCCAACATTTCCATTGCTAAGCAAGACAATTGCAAATGAGTTTTTTCCCATTTTACAACCTTTCTTGCCACAGTTGTTATGTAAATCACTGCAGCTGTTAAATTAGTAATATGGTTGTTAGATGAATCTGCATTCCCCATTGACTTTGCTAGTGATAAGGTTACAAAAGGTAATTGCAGGACTCCTAGATGCTGTAACTGGCATAAACGTGAGTCACATGCCAAGCATCTGGATTTTGGTCATGTGAGTGCGAGGATGGTACAATGGTCTCAGTGTGAGAAATGGTAATGAGTCACTTTTTACACTGTGGTTGAAACTTCAAACAGTCACTAAATGGAAGTTTGTAAGCGGAGGACTACCTGTATGTACTTTCTATATCATGGTGGCTCTGTCCCAGTCCTCTAACTTTAGATCATGAAGATTAAAGTCAAATGCTATTAGCACATCAAATTTTGTCTTTGGGTGAGTTGGGTGGGTACCTCTTATCTTTTAGCAAAAATTAAAACCAGAGTTGCTGTTACAAAAAAGCACAGGTATGATTTATTTATTTATTTATTTATTTTATTAAATTTATATACCGCCCTATTCCCGGAGGACTCAGGGCGGTGTACAGGGAAGATTAAAACAAACATACAAAAATTAAAATCAGATTAAAACAATTAATTAAATAAAGTCCCCAAAATTTAAAACTAAAGCCTAATAAAAATTAAAATCCCTCAGCCTGGGCCAGACAGCTCAAAGAGCCAAGTTTTCAGGTCCCTGTGGAATGAGCGAAGGTCGGGGGCAGTCCTAAGTTCCATGGGGAGCTGGTTCCATAGGGCCGGCACGCCCACAGAGAACGCTCTTCCCCTGGGAATAACCCGCCGGCATTCCCTAATCGGCGGTATCCTGAGAAGGCCCTCCCTGTGGGAGCGCACGGGACGAAGGGAGCTTGATGCCGGCAGCAGGTGTTCCCTCAGATAACCCGGACCCAAGCCATTTAGGGCTTTATAGGTCATCACCAGCACCTTGAATCTCACCCGAAGGGCAACTGGAAGCCAATGCAGCTCGTGGAGTAGAGGTGTTACATGGGAGTATACATTGTCTAGTGCTAGGATTTACTGCCTGTCAAGGTTAGCTCGCAAAACACCTCACACCTCTTTCTGCTCGCAGCTTGACAAAGAAACGAGAGGGGGTGGGGAGAGGTATGATTAGAATGTGTGGGAAGCTGGGAAGGAGAGAAGGAATTCACGTGAGCCGTTTGCAGCTTGAGAAAATCTTACAGCCCCAAGGTCATGTGAGCGGAAGACTTTCGAAAGGTGCAGACTCTTTTCCCAAAATAAAATGCTTGACCTGGATTGGTGGACAACAGACACTGGCCAGCCTGAGGGAAGGAAAAAGGGGTTTCATTATACTGCACTTCATGCCAAAACATCAGAAGTGGCTTTTTGTCTTCTGTTCCTATAATGGATCTCTCAGTAAAGTTTTACTCTTGGTAATAAAAAATGTCCCGGGAGTTTCTTTTGCTGTGCATGTCAACAGGATGGTTGATACTGCCACTAATTCTTTATAAGCTATTTTATGAAGGAATTGAATAATGTGTAAACTTGGCTGATTCTTAGAAGCACAGGATAGTTTCATAGTTTCCATGTAACTAGATGTACTCAGACTTTATTCCAAAAAGAAATTCAATCTTCTTCATGTCTTTTTTCCTGGTTTGATGCCCTATTGTTTCTTCATTCACTAGAAAGCATAAACAGTATTGATGCTGGACAGTTAACAACTCAAGAAATCATTATTTACTGAGAGGTTCCTTCTGTGACATCTTCCCAACCCCTATTTCAAAGCAAGAAACCTCTAACAGGAATAAGCTAAGAAAGGTATGGCATCTGGCACTAAGGCAAGCTGGACTGTGCAGAGAAGAATGTAAGAAAGGAATTGGGTCTTCCAAAAGAGGAGGTAAAATAGAAATTGGAGACAGAGACAAAGTAAGTTATTAGGAAGAAAGGAAAAGTAAATTTGGGGTATAAAAAGATGAAAAAAAAATCTGTGATGAATGTAGGCATTGGCTGGAGAATACTTTGCATCTTAATGGTACTTGAGTTAAGAATGGTGCAATAAAGTTCAGTTTAAAGTACGTAGGAAGATTGCAGGTTGCTGGTAGAATTGCCTGTAGGATCCAATCTGAGTTGGTTACCAGGACCAAAGGTTTATGCTTCCAAGCGTTGGGTTTGTGCTGGAGCCCATCCTCAGGGAATCTCTCGCTCCAGAATGTATGCACTGGGCTGTGCTACACATTGTATTTATATGGTACCAGGTTGTGTGTGGTTTTAAGTTGTTAATTAGGATGTTGATGGCTGGGTGTTAAGTCATTAATTGTTGTTACCTTGTGCCACCATGCCCTTGGTTCCTAAGTGCCTGATAAACTGGTGATAAATCAGCACTTCTGTTGACTGACAAGGGGCCAATTTCCCTGGCTTCAATCATTTCTCTGGCTATTTTTGTCCCTGCTTGGCCAACAATCTTAGTAGCTGCAAAATAGAATGCATGTCCTTGTTCATTGCAATGTGAGGCTAGCAATGAGTTTGGGTCTCTTCATTTAACCGCTTGCTCATATTCTTGCAATCTGGTGGTTAGTTTCCTCTCTCTCTGTCCTACATAATCACAGGGGCAATCCATGCAGGGAATCTAGTATATTACATTAGAAGTTTCTCCCACCTCAAATTATCTTTGTAGTGTATGATTTGTTCTCATATAGCCTTTGGATTGTGGGAGATGCCCACTTGCAGGTCTCAGACGTTGCATTCTACTGCTTCTGAAATGTTTTTGATGTATGGCAGGATGTGCCATACAGTTGATCTTGTACCTTCTTTCTTCTTTTCTCTCTCTCTGTGTTGTGCAGGCGTGATAAACACTAGTGGGTACTCATTTTGCTTGAATTGTTCATGTAGGTACCTGTTCTCCAGTTGTTTTGCTTGCTGGGTACTATAGTTTGTTCTCACCCAGCTGTACAGTGTTCTGACGCAACACTTTTTATGTGACAGTGGATGGTTACTGTTGAAGCTCAGAATGACTGGAGTGTTCGTAGTCTTGCAATATACTCTGCTTTCTAAACTTCTATCTTCCAGTCTGTTGGAAAGCATGTTTAAAGATGGCAATTGCTTAGCTATTTTTCCCTCCACTGTGAATAGTATGTCTGGGAAGATGGACTCCAGAAAGGTATGAAAGTCTTCCAGTGCATTTTGATGACAACAAATGTGTTATCCTGTCTCTGGCACTCTTGGTAAAGGCTGGGGTAACTGTCATACAAAACCTGGCAAGAAACATAGATAGATCATTGCAAGATCAATGCTTCCTACCAAGGAGGTTTGTTATTTAACTAGTAGTCAGAGATTATGCCTAATGTAGTAACAATAGGGAATAATTTCAAATGTGTCCAGAGAGAGGGCCTGATGAGTAAGAAGAGACATTTTTGTAGAGATGCTGTGTGAAAATTGAACAATGTTTCAAAGAAATGGTTGTTGCATATTTGTGTGTGCTGTCTTAAAGTGTAAGGGGGGCAGTTAGAGAGGAGATTACTTGAAAGGATTAATTAATCAATGTGTCACTTATTTTGTATGAATGAAGTTCTTTTAGTTGTTTCTTATTTCCATTTGCCCACTAAACCTTCATTAGATAGTCTGTGACCCATTAGTCCATTCTTTCAGAGATATTTTCAATGCGTTCAATAGTGACAGAGCCTTTAATGTAGTGTTGGATACATACTGGAAAAGTTGGGATAAATTCAGAGATGTGTTTGCCTTGAAAATAGCTTATGTTGGCTTGTATATCACAGTCAAACATCAGCACAGTAAATGTTTTGTGACATTCGCATTATGTCATAAACCGTTTTATGATAGTATTTAAAATTGTTTTATAAAATTTGCCAAATTCCAATTCTATGGGAGTCACGGATCCCAGATTTTGGATGCTTTCTATAAGTTAGCCCATCAGAGGTACCTTGGTTGAAAAATTATTGTCCCACAATTCACTTTTTCACCCAGTTAAAGGTTACAGGAATGGGTAGTGGGGTCACAGGAATGAATTTTAGTAGTATATAGATAGATAAGCATTTGTTTGAGGTCAAATCAAATTTAATTATTTTATTTATTAAATTTGTTCTCTGCCCATCTTGTTTTGAAGAGACTCTGGGCTGCTTGCAACATTACATCACATCTTTATTATACTCATAAACCAGCATCTGCCTGATGCCATGCTGCTGTTAGGGTAATTGTTTTGTTATTCTGGTGGCATTTGATGATAATAATAATTTTTAAAATTGTATATGTGACTAAATATCATTTTTGTTTTCATTTCACCCACCATGCAGCTAATAATAGTTATTTCTCTTTCTAACACCATGAGCCTTTGAAGAAGTGCTCTTTAAATTTCTCCTAGCTTTGATTGTATAAGTACTCTAATACAAACGTATCAAGAGTATAGGACATCTGGAAAAGGTTTGCTGAATGTAAATAAAGTGCAAAATACAATTTGTTACACTTTATCAAATAGGGTAAAGCAGATTATATAGATTATACTATTCCTTAGTCATAGAGAGAAGAATTCTAGAAATGTGTGACTGCACTTTAGATGCAGTGGATGGAGAATACAAACAAGCTTTGATTGTGCTCTTCACAACTGTTCTTGTCCTCCTTCCCTTCATTCTCTGAAAAATGCAGAATGGAGAAAAGTAGCCAACCAGTACAGCCAACTGGCTCAAGTAGTAAAATTGGGGTTGCAGGGTCTCCTTCAGACTGGACTGACCTGGGTCATTGCAGCTGGTTATACTTAGATTATACTTAGAGATGTCCGCAATTGTTTGGCCTTCAGATGGAGAGATTTCCATTGCTTTACCTATTCCCTATTGTACTCAGTTGATACTGCAACTGAACACAGGCAGTAATACTGTCAGGTCACAACTCAAAAGTATAAAGCTCACAAATATAATAGAGTTTTTTTCTATCTGTCTGTCTGTCTGTCTGTCTGTCTGTCTGTCTGTCTGTCTGTCTGTCTGTCTCTCTGTCTTTCTCTCATCTATAGGTTTCCTGTCATCCAAATGTAAGATCTTACTGTGGAACCAGAACTGGAACGGGATCACTATTTAGTTCCTGTAATTCTGGACCTTATTCCTAAAATAACCTCACCACCTCCAAGTCAGCAATGGCATGAATGTTGGTAGAATGAGGACTAGAAAGAAGAACAATATATTAAGAAAAGATTGTATGATTGGGCTCCTTTGCAGTGACCGTACTGTTAGAAGTTAAGTGGCTACCCTTGAGAAAGCCGGTATGTCAATATAGAGTAATTAAAGTTGACTACATTTCAACATTTCCCCTATATTTGCTAAGAAAAACTGAGCTCATTAGATTGCAGGAAACCAAAAGCCCCGCAATACAATGATTGGTCCTAACTTCTGCAATTGAATGATTGCAGAATGAATTGCAAGCAGCCAATGCTGGTGTATGGCTAATTAATAACTTTATTTTGCATAGAACCCCACTTCGGGTGTACTATAAAAGTAGAAAAACAGAACATGGAATAAAATAAAAAAAGGTAAAGGTTCCCCCGCACATGCGTGCTAGTCGTTTCCAACTCTGGGGGCCGGTGCTCATCTCCGTTTCAAAGCCGAAGAGCCAGCGCTTGTCTGAGGACATCTCCGTGGTCATGTGACCAGCATGACTAGATGCCAAAGGCGTACGGAACACTGTTACCTTCCCACCGTAGTGGTCCCTATTTTTCTACTTGCATTTTTACGTGCTTTCGAACTGCTAGGTTGGCAGAAGCTGGGACGAGTAACAGGTGCTCACTCTGTTACGTGGCACTCGGGATTCAACCCGCCAAACTGCCGATCTTCTGATCGACAAGCTCAGCGTCCTAACCCACTGAGCCACCTTGTCCCTAGTTGGAATAAAATACAAACCCAAAATATCTTTGAAGATTATTAGGTGTGAAGTTATCCCTAGCCCTCATCATCATCATCATCCTCATCATCCTCATCATCATCATCATCATCATCATCATCATCACAACAACTTTATTGTCACTTTGAATGTACACCAATCGGCATACATCAAAATGAAATTTCATTGCATACAGCTCTCAAAGGGCCACCACTCCTTGTTCCTGGCCACCTCAAGTTTCAGAATGTCCATTTTAGTCTCTAGGGAGGGAACAATGGCAAACAGGACAGATGGAAATGGAGCTTCATGTGGATTAGCCCTCAAATTAGCTTGTATTCCTGCACAACAATCTTGCCTCCTTTTCCTGTCTTCTTCCACCTTTTTCTTAAAGGGGCCTCACCTCCTTTTCACCCCTGGAGCACGCTGCTGCCACTGCCTCCAACTCCTCCAAAAGCCTCTCTCCCATCCTCTGGGCCTGCTGACAGCCTCATCCAGTTCCTTTGCTCCATAAGCCCTGGGGCCTCTCCTCCTCTGCCTCCTTCAGAAACAGCCCTGATTTGCAATAGAATCTATCGCCTTGCCAGCAGTCAGATCTTGCTGCCGGCAGAACAATTTCTTTTTTTTATTAAAAAGTTTTAAAGTACATTTTTAGACATAAACCCCATCCCCCCTACCCCTAACCTATACCCTAACCCACCCAATACCCCTACAACCCCCACACGCACACACACCCCAACTTCCCAAAGCTGAATACAGGGTATTATTTTCACAATCTTAATCTAAAATATACTAACTATAATTACACTTTAAATCCAATCGCGCTTTAACTCTCCCTAAACATCACAATATATCTCCATTACAAATATTCTTCACATATTCAAATTCTACCATTTCTACCTAATTGAAAATTTTCAAAATCCATTCTTCTATAATAAACAAATCAGCCTTCTTCCAATATAACAATACCAAAAATTCTACTATAGTTATTAAATTTAGTTTCTATAGCAATACAATCTATAATAATACCCTACAAAAATATTTATACAAAGAAAAAAGAAAAAAGAAAGAGAAAAGAAAAACCTTATCTTTTTCTTAAAAATCTTACATATTCCACTAAATTACTTTAACTTTTAAAATTGTAATCTTGTACAATTCAGCCATACATAATAATACATTGCATCATAACAACCACATCTCCAACATTTAGATTAACAATTTAAATACATACATACTAATTTTTAAGATCTACTGTAAATACCATCCCCAAATATCCACCATTATTAGTTCTTGATTATCCTACTATCTTTAACAAGTTCCATTACTAAATCTTGCTTCAATCAATGTCCTCCTTAAATACACTTGACTTTAATCTCTACTGTTATTATTATTGTTATTCCTTGAATCTAGATGCAGCCCGTGTCATTCTTTGAATCTTAAGATCTTTAAATAAAGCCAAGGATTGCACAGTTTCCGAAACTATTTCTTGTAACTGTCGCCCTTCTTCTTCCTTTCCTTTTTTAACTTCTGAGGATGACGGTAGGCCTGCTTTCAATACATTAGAATAAAAATCACGTGCCTTCCCTACTGTATTAAGACAATATCTTTTTCCAAAATAATTCACCACAATCCCCACTGGTATCTCCCACCTAAACCGAAGCTGTTGTTTCTTTAATTCATCTGCCAGAAAGAAAAAATCTTTCCTTTTTCTCAAAATTCTTGGAGGAATCTCTTTCAGAATCAAAACCTCCTGATTGGCCACTTTGAGTCTTTTATTATAAGAGTTTTGAATGATCTCATTTCTAATCTTTCTCTTTGTAAAATACACAACCACATCCCTTGGCAATTTCCTTTGTTTAGCAATCCAAGAATTAACACAAAATACTTTATCTATCTTCCCCAAAAAAATCTTCAGTTTGAAACCCCAAAATAGGCGCCAAAGCATCCACCAACATCTCTTCCAGATTCTCCTGCGGGTTCTCCTTCAAAACTCTGATCCTCAAGGCAAATTCTATATCTCTATATTGCATTATCATCATTTCATCTTCACGTTTTTCCATTTTATTCTCCACTTCACCTATTTTAGCCTCCAGCATCAGATTATTTTGCCCTCTTTGGAAGATAGTCAGCAGCTAGTTAATTCCTTTACTTAATGGTGTTCTTTACTCAAATGGATGCGTCCTGTAAGAATAAAGATCCACGTGGAAGGAGAGCAAGAAAGTTAAAGAGGTGCATCAGCACATAATGGCTGAACAGACATTTATATCTGAACAGACATTCACATCATACGGTCACAATCTTTTTAATTGGGGTAAGTGGTATTTTATTTCTACTCATTATAATATTTTTGAATTGGCATATATAAATTGGTATATTCCTAGTGTGTGTGCATACCTATTTCATCTCCTGTCCCCTTTAATGACACATTCCCTTCTTTTGGCTAAACTGCCGATGAGTGCTGCAAATGAATAAAAGTTGCACAGAAGCTGATCTACTCGAAAGAACAATATAGATGGAACTCCAGAACTGTTTACAGTTAACCAGTGCTTCTGGTTAACTGTACAATTTCAGTTAACCAGTGCTTCTGGTTAACTGTACAACTGTACATGTGCAATTTCAGAACTCTTTGTTTTCCATTCTTCATCAATAATGTTACTGTTTTTATTCAGATTTCAAAGAAACTGATACTGATTACTTTTTCAAGGATTTTGGCTGCAGAAACTGCATTTCCTGGCTTAGCTATATATTGTGTGTAGTATGTGTGTATGTGTATGTATCTCTGTGTATATTAAAATCCATAAAATGAAAACTGAGATTGCAGGCTCTGAAAGACTGGAGGAAGTTGAAAAGCTAAGTGTTATCCAACTCTTTGAACTTTGGGGATTAATATTATTTTCATATTGAGCTTTGGGGGTCTTAATAGAAAAAGAACATTGTGGTTCATTTTTTATCATCCCAGGCAACACTTCTTGCTCTCTTCTCTTTCTTTAAATGCCAAAGTAGAATTTTCCCCTCTCCCTGTTTTATTGCTCCATTCTTGGTGGTTTGCTTTGGAGGATTGCCACTTTCATTTTTTTCCATTGGGGCAAATATTGGAATAAATGCATAGTTTTAACTATTAGAGAATTATGGGTTTAGGGGCTTTGCAACTTCATAGGAATATTTTTTTGATCTTTAAATATCGTCTAACATTTGTCTTTCATTTCCGTAGATATATACTCTGAAACATATAAAATTGGTGAAAAGATAAAAAAATCCATGGTGGGGAAAAGAAAAGAAAGGCTGCTATTTTTGACTAAGATTTGAAAGACTTGAACAGCTACTAGGAAAGATAAGGGTGATATATTTGTGAAAAATATTTAGACTGAAAATTAGATCACAAGTGAAACTCAGTGTATAACTGAATTTTAGCATGCAGTATATATCAGAAAATTGAAGTATTAAAAGGCTACATAATAATATAAATAATCAAGTTATACATAGACCAAAGGGACAATTCATTCTGGGATTTAAGAATTTTTTTTACCCAAGATGGTTCACACACAAATTGTAATATAACATTTTATCTTTTATTTATTTAAAACATTTATATAGCCTTCTCTGGAGCAGTGTGGTGGCCCTGTGATGGAGCTCACATCTCACAACCAGGAGGCTGTGAGTCTGATCCTAGGTAGCAGCATATATTTCTCTCTCTGGCTTGAAAGTGTAAATATTTGCTGAGAACTCTGCACAGGCATCAGGAAGGGCATCCGGGCAGTAATTGCTCAGCTTCATTCAGTCTCTTCAACTCCACTCCCAATTCAAGGGATTACAGGGTCATTAAAAGAAAAAGAAAAAATAGCCTCCTATTTTTCAGCCAACTCTAGGTTCCCAATCAATTTTTTTTAAAAAAACAACACCATATAAAACCATTTTACAAACAATAAACACAGCTAGTAGAAACATAAAAGATTAAAAACAACAAAAACCTGGTGCCAAACCATGCTACCATACCATCATCTAATTTCCCAATGCAGGGGGAAAAACCAGATTTTTAAGGCCTTATGGAAGGCTAAAAGGGTGGAGGCCTGCTAAACTTCAGGTGCAGGATGAGAAGGGGCTGCCATGGAAAAGACACATTTCCTAGCTCCCAGAGATGGCAATATTTTTATGACGGGACCAGGATCATGGTCACACTATCTGACCAAGTAGGATGGGTAGATGTCCTTAGAGAAGGTGGTCCTGCAGATAGATTGGTCCTGTGCCATTTAGTATATGACTTTAAAGATGATAACCATCCAGAGTCAAAGATAAAGAGTCATCTGGGCTGGGGGAGGGGCAAAACCCCATAGCTGTTTCCCCCCCCCCAGGCTACACCAGGGCTTTTCAACCTTTTCACCCATTCTACCACTTTTAGGATTTGGCAACATCCGAGTACCACCAGTTGCCTAGCAAGGTGTCAAAAACTTGATGACACCCCCCCCCCAAAAAAGGAAAAAAGTGATGAAGTACAGGTAGTCCTTGACTTACAACTGTTTGCTTAGTGACTGTTTGAAGTTATAATGGCACTGAAAAAAGTGGCCCCCCAAGTCACAGCCGAGCAAGACACCTGCCTTCCCACCTGGCAGCGCTCTTCCTCCTGTCCGAGGTTTTCATTGTTGTGAGCATTTCTGTTGAGGATTGGCAATGGGGGTGTGGTGAGAGGATGTTTGTTTTTTTATTCCCCCCATCTTCTGGGTGGTTGCAGCAGGTTTTGGTCACTTCACATGACCCTGGGACACTGTGACCGTCATAAATATGAATCCGTTGCCAAGCATCTCAATGTAAATCACAAGACCCTGGAGATGCTGCAACACTCCAGCTGATTGGCACTTCTTCTGGGCTCAGAAGCGCCAGGATCAGTGCCGAGCTCCATCTGGAGCCTGGCACTGATCCTGGCGCTTCCACTGAGCCCTGAGCTCCAGCCATCTCTCTCTCAGGCTTGTGCAGTGCTGCCACCGGTTCAGCTCCTTCCCCTCCCCTTCTACCACATTTCTAGGATGGTCGCGTACCACCTGCCAGGTGCCAATGTACCACAGGTGGTACCCGTACAACTGGTTGAAAAGCCCTGGTCTAGACCATTGCAGTCTCCAAGCAGTCAGACAGCATTGCCACTCAGGATATAACATGCATTGAGCAATTTACATCCTAGCATAGTTGGTTAGCTCAGTACACTAAGAGATGGCTGGTATATGTTTTTTCTGTCCTTTCTCACCAACTCATCATGAAAGGAATTACATAAAGATGTTACCACTTTTCCTTTAGAAAGACTGTTGAACAGAGCTGAGGAAAATGCTTTTTTGTTAGTTACACAAATGAGATTGAATGGAGAACCAGATCTTATCCTTGTTCAATATCAGAAACGATTCTTCAAGGCTAGCTACTTTCGCTCTCTCAGATCCTACTATGGTCCAATATTGGAAAAAAAAACCTTTAAATTGTTTTTAAAAAAATCTTTACATTGTTACAGCATCCAGAGTCGCTGAGAGTGGATGGTCTAACAATTTACTAAACAAACACACAAATAAATGTATTATGCACATCCTCTTTTATTCTTGCTCTCCGCTCTCCTGGTTGCTTTAATACCATCTTGGAAAGTTTGAGATAGCAAGGATCTATTGGAAAAAATAATGAGTAATTTAAATGGTACAGCCAGATCCTGGCTATACTAGACACCATACAAAGGAAGATATTTAGACACGCTGTGGCAGCTTAAAGTAGCTCATTAAATATAAATTTTAACTGGACAGTAACAGAGGCCAATAGTCTTTATAAATACAGATTTGGGATCTATATAGCATTTGGGTCAGCTCTAAGCATTTTAAGATTGGCTAGAATATAGTTAGTGCCTGCAATGAAAAATAAGTTAAAGATGGCCCTAGAACATCAGTTGCACTTTCTGGGACTAATTATGTTTGTATGCTTCAGGAGCATGAAGCATGAACAATGATCCCAAGATATATAAAAAATTAACCTGTTCAGTTTAATTTCCATTAATTTCCCATTTATGCTTATAGCTTGATGGTCCCTTAGTAATAATTTACCGTTAAGTTTTCCCTGTCAGGATATGAAATGAAGGACTTCAAATCTTCTTCTTAGACCTACTAATGTTGTTAAAGTAATTGTTGCATTATCCCTACCTGAGAATATATTGACTTTTCAACTAACCTGAAGGAATGGAATTATCTTTCAGTGATAGCTTGTAAATAATTTTACATAGAAATAAAGTGAAAAAGGAGCAAATATACAGCCATGCTTTAGTCCTTTTGAATTAGGAATCTGATTGGATACCCTGTCTAGACTTTTGTATCTAATCTTCATTGAGATATCACAAAACATTGTAAGACAGTATTGTTTGATTTGTGGAAGGTTGATTCCTTGCATAACATATTGCTGAGGATCAATCCTACATAGAAGGCCTATAATGTACTTGGGCTTTTCTTAACTAGGTGCTCCAAACGAAGGCACTGATGTACTATTGTTCTTCTTCTGTTACAGTCAGTTTATTCATTGGCTAGAAGTAATCCAGAACCTTCCTTAAACGTTATTTGCACAGAGTGTTCTTGCGATGCTGGGCAATAATTGGACTGTGATGGAATGTCCCCTATCTTCAGGGATCTACATTATTTGAACTACCTGAATAAAGAGTATGGCCGATACTAGAGCTCACCAGTGTGTAATTTAAATAAATTGCGTGGAATCAAATGACTACCATCTGTTTTCTCTCTTTTAAGCTGTCCCATAAGCTTTTCCACTTCAATTACGGTGACAGGGGGCCTGTCTGATAACGCTCTCTGTTGACTTTGAAAGTTAACTCTGGAGTTGATATAACTACAAATTTTGCTTGGTCATATTCTTCCCAACACTACTACAAATAGACTCAAAACATGGATGAAACAAAGCCAAAAACACTGGACAAAAACTGAATTATTTATTTGTTTACAAAATTTATAACCTATTTTTCTGCTAAGATGCTCTATGCAGCATTCATGGATGATCATCCCTCATTTTTATTTTTGCAACAACACTATGAGGTGTGTTAGTCTGAAAGATAGCTCAAGTCATCCAGCAATCAATATAACTGAGTGGAGATCTTCCTAGCCCTAGCTCAACTTTCTAAGTAGTGATGAATCATTTGCTTCCATAGAGTGTCATTGGAAAACCATTGCCTGCATGATTCTAATCTCTGTAGACAAAGCATCCACATATTCCCCCCCCCAAGACTCTCATTGCTATTCTATCAAGTACTAGTCTGCAGTGTTTACCTTAACTGCTGGTTTCTTTGTTGTAAATAATTGGCCCTAAAAGGAAGATCATTTGCACTTCAGCTATCAGAGTTGTATCATCAGCTTGGTCAGATTATTGAGTATTACTTCACTTTATTTTCATAGGTACCATATTCATCCAAATAAGTAAAGGTAAAGGTAAAGTTTCCCCTGCACATGCGTGCTAGTTGTTTCCAACTCTAGGGGTCGGTGCTCATCTCTGTTTCAAAGCCGAAGAGCCAGTGCTTGTCCGAGGATGTCTCCGTGGTCATGTGGCCGGCATGACTAGACCCCAAAGGTGCACAGAACGCTGTTACCTTCCCACCGTAGTGGTCCCTATTTTTCTACTTGCATTTTTACGTGCTTTCGAACTGCTAGGTTGGCAGAAGCTGGGACGAGTAACAGGCGCTCACTCTGTTACGCAGCACTCAGGATTCAACCCGCCAAACTGCCGACCTTCTGATCGACAAGCTCAGCGTCCTAACCCACTGAGCCACCGCGTCCCTATTCATCCAAATAGTGTTGATAAACCATGTTATGACTTCAGCTTATTTTGTTTAATCTTTCACTGCAACGTTCTGGTTGGAACTTATCTTTTTTGTAGTCCATTTCTCCATCTTGTAGGAGGTCATCCAAGTGTGCATGTCAAATTTTTGTCTTTCTCTCTCTTGTCAGGAAAACATATATTCCTGCTTACTTATATTTCCATATTAATGCTAGTTTGACAACTGATTTTTCTTCTTCTAGGTTTAAAACAATGTCCCTCTTTTCTAGTCCAGCGTCCCTTAATATAAATTCAACATATAAGCTGAATTAATAAGAGAATAGATAGTATTGCCTTTCTTGTCACATTGGAGCCGAACTATTTTTACCCAGATGGTGGCTTCCTATCCTGTTATAAATTTTGCATGAGGATGATGAGATGTTTTGCAATTTCTATTTTCCTAAGGATAGTCCTATTAAATGTGAAGTGTATATTGACTTATTTTTGTATTTTTTTAAAATTATCCAGTATACATCAGCAATAATGTGTCTTATTCTTCAGCTATTTCTAAAACCAGCTTGAACATCTGGCATATTTCCATATAGGGCTCTAATTTGTGATGTATGATCCCAAGCATTCTTTTACAAGCATGTGAAATTAAGGATATTGTATGTTAATTTCCAGAATCTCTGAAGTTTACTTTCTTGATATCGGTACGTAAAGAGATCTCATTCAATCTGTTGGTCACTGTGTCCTTCAAATTTTCTGGCAGAGTTCAGTTACAATTGCTACTGATTCTTCTTCTATTACTTGTGATATTTCTATAGATATAGTTCAGTTCCTGTAACCTTCTGACTTAATAGTGACTGAAGTGCTCATCTATCTTCATCTTCCAAGGAATCTTAGATGTTGACAGCTGTATTGTACAGAATTTCAGTAGCCTCCTATTTTTGTTCAATCTTTGAATCAATTACTATGTGTCCATTGGCATCCTTTAGCATACCAATTCAAGGTTGAAATCTCCATCTGAATTCAGATATACTCCGGACATACACTCACAATATACTTTGTCTATCCCTCTTAGGAGACCCTGGGAGGGACGTTACAAGGCAGAGAGTATAGATTCAAAGGTAAGGCAAGAACCAGTGGATGGAAACTTAGCAGAGACAGATCCAGTACTGTAAGTAAGGAAGAATTTCCAGAATTTGAGAACTATTCAGTAGGAAAACAGCCTGTCTTCTGAAGGGGTGGGTGCTCCATCATTGGAGATTTTCAAGAAAAGAGCAGAGAGATGTTTATCAGGGATGGTCTAAAGATTCCTGCACTTGGTAGTTGGTTGGACTAGATGATCTCCAAAATCCCTTCCAGCCCTATGATACTGTGAGGCAGTATAGCAAGACTTTAAGGGAGTCTTTGCAACACACACGCACACAAATTAAATGTTTTTTACTTTAACTTCTGAAACAAAGAACAATGGGCTTCATCTTCTTCTCCACACTTTTGCTATATGTATCATGTTGCTTATAACACGTAACATATGCCATATTACCTATCATAAAACTGGAAAAAAATGGAAGCAGGATATGTGATCGCCTGTGGCTTTGTTGCTGTTCTTTTGGAATTGTAGCAGGTCTTTAGATTTTCACAGATGTCTGGCACACAAGAAATGAAATAACGGTTTTGTTATTTTCCTTTTTTGATTGACAGTTTAAATCTTGAATGTAATGGGGCATGATCTCCAAGATTAATTAGATCTGCCTGAGCTGTGTGAAGTTTCACATATCTGAACACATTGCCAAAGTTTGGATTTTGGCTGATTATCAACACTAAATGAAATATGTATTTTTGGTATGCCCTGTTCTTTTAAGTTCATGGTGGTTTGCCAACTTTGACTTTGACTCAGGGCCAGTAAAATAGGTCACTAGCTATGAATGTTAGATGGATCAGTTATTTTCACTGTTCCCATTATTTTTTTATTCTTAAATCCAATTTTGTTTGTATGTATGCTTATAAGTCAGTGTTGACTCCTGATGACTTCCTGGATATGTTCCTGCAGTTTTGTTGGCAAGATTTTGAGAGCAGTTTGCCCTTGCTTGCTTCCTAGGGCTAAGAAAGAGTGACTGGCTCAAGATTGTCCAGCTGTCTTCTTGCCTAAGGCAGGACTAGATCTCACAGTCTCTTGGTATTTAGTCTGATGCTTTAAACCTCTATACCAGACTGGCTCTTTAGAAAAATGTCATCTGCACAATATGACAGCAATATAAATAAAGATATTTATGTTGGGAACGTATTCTTCAAAATAGTAAGAGCAAATTTTGATCATGGGAGAGCTAAATTCAGTCAAAACAGGTATGAAGAACCCTATGTAGGACTGCCTGCATTTACGACTTAGAGGTGAGAAGCCTGTCAAAGGTATGCTAACCCTAATTCAGCACCACACATATAACTGATAATAGATAATAGAATAACAGAGTTGGAAGGGACTCTGGAGGTCTTCTAGTCCAACCCCCTGCTCAAGCAGGAGACCTTACCATTCCAGACAAGTGGCTGTGCAGTCTCTTCTTAAAAGCCTCCAGTGATGGAGCATCCACAACTTCTAAAAGCAAGCCATTCCACTGGTTGATTGTTTTCATTGTTGTCTCAAAGATGCTTTTTCAAAAGGCAACTAGACTGTTTTTTTCCTTGAGGAAGAAAAACAAAATGTTTCATTTCTCATCCAAGAAAATTCATCAGTTTTGATGGTGGGAGGATGGAAGGATAGGCTCTGACTGGATGGTGGTGGTGCTGAGGGAAATTTCTTTGCAGTCATCTGGTCATTAGCACTCTTCCTGAGAGCTCTTGAGGCCACTTGGGAGTTTATCTTTGTCCTCAGGGTCACCTCAATCAGAGTGCAATTGGCTGTGGAATCTTCTTGAAACTGCTGCAAGGGTTGTGTTGTAGACTGGAGATAGGTGGTGTCTTATCCCTCCCCTTCTCTTAAGAGAAAGCATCAACTGTCAGTACTTATCCTTCCATCCTTTCCGCTATCACAACTGATAAAGTTTCTTGGATGAGAAACGAAACATTTTTTTCTCTTCTCCCTCAAGGAGAAAACAGTCCAATTGCTTTTTGAAAAAAAGCACATTTGAGACAACTATGACCCAGATGACTGAAAATCTGCACAGACATTGTTCTCATTGTTAGGAATTTTTTTTTCTTAATTCTAGGTGGTTTCTCTCCTTGAGTAGTTTACATCCAGAACCAGCAATATGATTTGTTGAGGAACTTGTTAATTTCATCTTCTCCCATTTAAAAATTTGCTTCACTTCACAAAATAAATGGGAAAATATTATGTAATTCATGGTTTTTTATGTTTTATTTTATAAAAAAAACACAACTGCATCTTTCATCCATCCCTGTTCACACCAATGTTTAGTGTTCTTCAACATGAATTCATTTATCCTAATCTAGTCACTGCTGTGTTCAATCATTCTCAATAATAATTAGGAAGAACTCACAAGCACTGTGATAAGATCTTGCCAAGTCCTTTGGCCTAAATATGAATCACTTACTGTTTCATTTTACTTTATTGAACTTTTTATATGACTGTACTTTTTTTAAAAAGGCAAAGCATTTTTGTGTGTATTTACTTATTTGCAGTTATTTATTTATTTAGCATATGCCATACAATGTCAGGGAAATCTACACATGCTAGACACAATGCAGCCACAACAGCCTATATTACTAGTTCATTCTATTCAGTGCTTGCGTGCCTATCCTTGTTGTACCATGTGGGGGGGAGTGAACTAGTTTTGCACCAATTAGCTAGTGGCACTTGAGTTGGTAGTTCTTCTGGGCTTCTCCACTGGTCTTGCCTCGCCCTATTTCATGATCCCTTGCATCCAGCCAGATCCAGTGCTGGCTTCCACTCTACGCATACATAAGCACAGGTTTCCCCCACAAAAGTGGTACCTATTTATCTTCTTGCAATATTGCCTGCTTTCGGACTACTGAGTGGGCAGGATTGAGCCCACCCGGTAGTAGGGATTGAGCAAAGGGAACTCACTCTGTCTCACAGAGTCGGGCTGGAACCACCAGAGTTCAGATCATTTCTGGCTGGCAGTGTTGTGATTCAGGGTCAGCCTGTGGGTTCGGCAGTTGGGTCGGATGACTCAGAGGAGGAGGAGGAGGGGGGTGTTGAAGAACTTGCTGATGATGGCTTTGAGGCTCCACAGAGCCCCCAGCCAGGCCCCTCCCACCTGGTGGAGACCCAGCTGTGTGAGCCTGACAGCGTGGATGAAGATGACCCACAGCTGGCCCTGTTCAAGGACGCCCAACGCAGGAGGCAGTCAATTAGGAGTAGACAGAGGAAGGCAATGGGGCTCCTCGGAAGGAGGCACAGAGAAGCCACGCCCTGAACTCTATATAAGGGGAATGTGTGGGAGGGCTGGTTTGCTGAAGGCAACCGCTTGGATTGTTCCTGCTTCTTAGCTCGTGTTTTATGGTTGGTGTCTTGTCTTGCTCTTGTTTTATGTGAATAAATTTGGCAGGCTTTATTCCAGCCTCTTGCCGTTTGTAAAGGGGTCGTCCCTGCTTTTGCTGCAGGGCCGGTAGCAGGCTGGTACAGAACAGGCAGTTCCAGTGTCATTAAGCCACTGCTCCACCATGTCCCCTGCAGTATATTTTCAGTATACCGTATTTCCATTGTCAAAAGCTTGGGCACCTTATTCATGTTAGTTAAAATAGGATCTATGGCCCATGAAGGCCAAGAAAACTAACCTATCAAAATATACTTGTTTTTGCTATCTCACAAATCATGGCTTCTTTTAGTTAGCATTCTTCAGGCTTAGATAAGATCAATGACAAATTAGAGATAATGATTTTAAGACTTTATCTCAAAACACAACTTCTTTGCAAGCAAAAATTTTGAACATTTTTTAGAAGGGTTGAGAAGCAAAATTGGATGGTCTCTTCTGTCATGTTAACTATGACTCTTGAAAGAATTATGTGTGAAAAACCAAATCAACCTGGGAAAAAGGAAGAACTGGGTTTGAAAAATCTGGAATAGTCCATTCACATCAAAAAATAGTAGTGCGTTTTTCTGTCAGAAGTGGTGCTGGGTAATCAGCAGATTTCTCTTTTTGGGCATCTCTTCTAAAGTCAGATGGTCTGTGTCCTTATCTGAATGTGAATAAAATATTAAGAAATGAAGGTGTGAAAGCTGTTTTCTTCATACTTCATTTTAAAAAAAAACTACTTATGTATATCAGCTATGGCCGATTCTGCAAAAGTAGCCTCCAGAATTATTTTTTTAAAGAACTCATCCCTTCCAAATGCAATGCTGCTGATGCCATCCCTCCATCTTGCCAGTAGTTCAGCATAGCCATTTCATGGTAGCTGTTTTTCTCTGCTGGTTGCAGAATGTTTGGCTTTTATAATTCATTGGTCACAAGCCAAACTTGTACCAGTCTCCGTTCCATGTAATGACATGTGAAAAGGAAGATTCTACTTCATATGGATGACTGAAATAATCTCTCAGGGTTCAAAGGATGTTGATTCTTTAATAAAGCAAGGAAGTAATTTGGAAGATATTCCTTTAGGAAAATTAAGGCTCGGGGACAATAAGTATTGACTCAGACCTTTGGTCAGAATAGCTGTTTTGGGCAAACAGTCCTGTCATTCCCAGAGCAAAGCTTGCATATTAACTAGCTTAAGAAACTCTTTGACAAGGAGAGGTAACAGCATGCCACTTTGGGTTTCACTCACAGACACAGATACTTGACAAGTTCTTCAAAAGTTGTCAAAGCAGCCAGTTTATCTGCTTCAAAAAATTGTTATCAAAATCTCATTTCTTTTTGCCAAATGAAAACATGTCACTTAACACTGACAGAAAGAAGCGCATTTGTGGATAAAACTCTTAGCCTGCCATTCACTTGATTCAGAATATGGCTTCTCATGAAAATGTAAGTGGTGAAGTCAATACTTTCTTTTCTTGTCCCAGATACTTCTGTAGAAAAAATATGGGTGTTCTTTTCCTATGTGTGTGTGTGTGGGGGATATAAAAAGAAAGCACAGTATACTTTCTTTAACACCATGGAGGGTATTAAGACACCATGGAGGCTTATGTGGTTAGACAACTGTTAAATAGTGGGTTCTTTGGCGCAGGAATGAAGACGCATAGCTGAGTACAAGGTAACTCATAGTTTGTTTCGTGCAGAAACTGTACTGGGGAAAAGGCTGCAACTAGCTGCAATATATAGTCTAGCCCCCAGGCGGCAGCCAATAGGTTTGAATCAACCATTGCCGCCTGGAGATAGCCAATTGCAGCACAGGAGACTTGTAGTCTGGGTTGCTGGAGAGCCGTTAGCTGCTCCAGTGACCCACGTGGTATTCTTTAAGAGCCCAGTACATAACACCCCTCCCCTTTTAGACCAGACCATAATAACACCAATTAGTCTCAACAATTGTCAAGAATCATTATCCAAACACACTAAAATAAAAGTGATAATAACAATAAAAGTAAAAAACAACAACAATGTAGGTTACAATGTTATTAAACAACATCTCAATGAATAGGCTTCAAAAATGGCACTATTAGACAGTTACATCATAGCACTAGTTTCTGTAGTGTAGTAGCAACAGGAACTACAACAATATATAGCTCTTTATTTTACAACATAATCTGCAAGATATGAAGGAGGCTTGTGTGCCCTAGAGGAACGTCTTGGAGTTCCCATCACTTTGTGGTCTACCAGCTTACCCAGTGGGCTGGGTAGACTTGGGTCCCTTTGTGCTCCTGAGTCAAGGGGATTCGATGCACTCTGGCTGGCCTCTGCAGGTTGGCCCACCCCAGAGTCAGACTGTTCTGCAGAGTAGGCACAGCGGTTGCTGAAGTTCGGTTGGCTTGCTCCTTCAGGGGACCCATGTTGCACTCCAGGGCTCCCCAGTTCTCCCTCTGGTTCTGCCTCAGTTAAGAAGGAAAAGTCCTGATAGTCCATGTGCGGACTGGTTTGGCTGCAGGTTTGAGGACCTTGGGAGGGACTTATGATTTAGTCCTCACTTAGTGGCCGTTCTGGAAACCATTTCCTGAGCTGATCAATGTGTTGTCTGATTACTCACCCTCCCTCCAACCCCACTTCATAAGATAGGGGTCCAGATGCCTTGGTAATTTGACCAGGAACCCATAGATTCCCATGACCATAGTTCCTGGCCCAAACCCAATTGCCCATGTGCAGCCCCCTCGGGTGTTTTGGTTGAGAGGCTTCTGCTGCCACTCTATCTGGATGCAACCTGTCCAGTTTAATAATCAAACGCCTCCCCCAACGTAGTTCTGCAGGACTTTTGCCTGTAACAGTGCAGGGTGTAGAATGCTGGCAGAGTAAAAAATCTGCCAATCTGTGATGCCAGTCACCTGTGACAATGCGCTTGAGTGCTTCCTTCATTGTCCTCACCATGCCTTCAGCTTGACCATTAGAAGATGGATGAAAAGGCGCATACGTTGCATGTCTGATAAGATTAGCTCTAAGGAAGGCCTGAAATTCAGCAGTAGTGAATTGGGCCCCATTGTCTGAAACTAAGACATCTGGCAACCCATGTGTGACAAAGAATTTTCTCAGCACCTGGATGGTCCTAGTAGTAGTCTTATTAGGAACTGGAATTACTTTCAACCATTTTGAGTGGCTATCCACTACTATAAGGAAGAGCTGTCCCTAAAAGGGCCCAGCGTAGTCTATGTGAATCCTAGACCAGGGAGTGTGTGTTTCCTCCCACCTGTGAACTGGAGCCTGTGGCATTTCAGGCCTAGATTGCTGGCATGTATAACAACCATGGACTTGAGCCTCAATGGCCTTATCAAGGCCAGGCCACCAGAGGTAGCTTCTAGCTAAAGCTTTCATTCTGACAATGCCTGGATGGCCTTCATGTAATGATTGTAAAACTCTGTCTCTTAGGGAAGTGGGAATTATGACTCTGTTTCCCCATAAAATGCACCCTTTATGGGCAGATAACTCATGCCTGCTAACAAAATAGCTCTGAAATTCTGAGCCTGGACTTTTATCCAACCAGCCTGTGTATACCCATGACAACACTCTACTAAGTATTTTATCTGTGGCAGTTTCAGCAGCAATGTCCCCTGCATGGAGGGGAAATTCAGGTATGTCCTGTATGGACAATATTCTAGCAGCTGGAGCCGGATCTGGATCCATTAGTGGCAGTGGTAGTCTGCTGAGGCCATCAGCATGGCCCATTTCCTTGCCCAGTTTGTGAATTAATTTAAAATTGTATGTAGATAGGAAAATAGACCATCTCAGCATTCTTGGAGATAGTATGTGGGGGGGGGGGGGGTTGTTTGTCTGTTGTGAACAGTTCCAACAGAGGTTTGTGGTCAGTGTATACTGTGAAATCCCTGCCATAGAAATAGTCATGGAATTTTTTTTATTCCAGCAACGATGGCCAGGGCCTCTTTGTCAATCTGAGCATAGTTGCGCTCAGCAGAGGACAATGTCCTTGAGTAAAATGCTATAGGAACCTGTTTCCCATTTTTTCTATGTGACTTAAAACTGCCCCCACCCCATAGGGAGATGCATCACATGCAAGACATACAGGTTTAGACTCTTTGTAGTGAGTTACAGTGGACTTTTCTGACAATAGTGCTTTTAAGTCCTGGAAACATTTTTCATGTAAGTTAGTCCATTTCCATGGAGCTTTCTTATTTAGAAGCCTGTGGAGGGGCTCTGCTATTGCTGCCTTATGAGGCAAAAATGTGTGATAGAAGTTGCTTGTAGCTCTCCTTTTGATTTGGGCCTAGGAGCCATTTTAATGGCCTTCACTTTAGAATCAGCAGGGTGAATGCCATTAGCATCAATTTGGAAACCCAGGAATTCTGTTGAAGAAACCCCAATACTACACTTGTTCTTTTTTAATTTGAGGCCTGCTTCGTGAAGCCTCTGCAAGACAGCCCTGAGCCTACTGGCCTTCTGTGGATTCCCCTGCAATAAGAACATCATCAAAATAAGGGCAGACGCCCTGAATACCCTTGAGTGTACGCTCCATGATTCCCTGAAAAATACCCGGTGCAACACTGACTCCAAACTGTAAGTGTTTAACTTTGAAAGCCCCCCTGTGAGTCACGATTGTTTGAGCCGTGGCTGTGGCCTTATCAACTGGCAATTGCTGATAGGCCTGTACTAAATCAAGTTTAGCAAAAAATAGTACCCCCTTGCAAGGAGGCTAAAACATGATTGACCACTGGGACCGGGTAAGCGTGTTGCTTGAGGGCTTTATTTAGAGTGCATTTATAGTCAGCACAAATGCAAATTTCCCCATTGGCTTTAAGTGGGGTGACTATAGGAGTTTCCCACTCCCCACCATCAACAGGCTGTAACACGCCCTGTTCTACGAGCTTATTGATTTTGGAATCAATTTTATGTTTTAAGGCAAAGGGGACCCTATGAGGCTTAACCCTGATTGAAACTATGTTGGGATCTAACTTAAATGAGATAGGCGGGCCTGTGTATGTTCCAAGGGTTGAATAAAAAACATCCGCATATTCCTCGCATACTGACGCGAGGTCTGGAGTTTGCGTCCAGTTTATGCCAGTAATCTGACTACCTAAGGCATCAAACCAATCGAGTCCAATGAGACTCGTTCTCTGGCCCCCTACTACTATTACTTCCAGGTGCCCCCAAAACCCTTTAAACTTTACCAACAAAGTGGCTTCTCCCATAACTTTAACATGAGCATTTTGAAAATCTGTTAGGATTATATCTGAGGGTCTTAGTTTGGCCCAATTGTCACTGCGCCTACACATGAAGTTAAAAGTGTCTTGAGAAATAATTGAAACTGCAGAGCCAGAGTCCAATTCCATCTTACATGGAACTCCTTGTAGCTCTATCATGAGCTTAAGTTTGGGTTTGAGGAGGCATTGAGCCCCGGTGCGGCATACACTTCTATGGCTTCTAAAAAACCCCACACTAACTAGACCCTGGGCCCCAGTACCTCTCCTAGTTGGTTCTTCCGACTGGTGTTTGGGTGGCCGGTCTCTCTGGTGGGCTTCGCAAACCACTGCGATGTGGCCTGTCCTTCCGCAAGCTCTGCACGTGGCTGATCGAAATCTGCAGTTGGCGCAAAAATGGTTGCCGCCGTACCCTTTACATCTCAGTAAGAGAACTGCCTTGTAATTGTCCTCTCGCTGGTGGCTGTTTTGGTGTTGCATGTTGGGATGCTTTTGGAGTCGGTTGATTTCAGGTTCTTCCTCCTTGGAGAATTCTTCGCTGCATTTGGCATCCTCACGGTGGACCGTTTCTTCAAACTTTGTCAATTTGGTAGGCTGCACTGTTTGAATGGCGCCCCTGGCAGCTTTGTCGGCCATCACCTCGTCTTGTGCTTCAGAAAATGTTAAATTTGGCCTAGCAAAGAGTCTCTGCTGAAGCGTTCTGTCCTGTAGGCTGCAGACGAGCCAGTCTCGTAGTCGCTCTTCTAAATTTGAAAATTTGCAAAGGCGTGTGGCCTGCCTCAGGCCTGCTATGAACTCAGAAGCTGATTCACCCAGTTGCTGAACTCTTTGGTCGAACTTGAACCGCCAAGCCATTTCAGACATCTTGGGCTGGAAGTGCCCGGTTAGCTTCTTTTTGAGGTCTGCGTAGGAGACTGCTTCGGTCAGTGTTGGCGCGAAATGGTTCTCGGCCAAATCAAAGGTTGCTGGGCCGCACACGCAGAGTGGCATTGCGGCCTTCAGTCCTTCTTCCGTGATCTGATTGGCCCTGAGGTAGTTTTCTACTTGTGGTAGATATGATTGCCATTCCTCTGGGTGTTTCACGTTGAATTCTCTCAGTTTCCCGACCTTTGGCATTCTTTTGCTGGTTCCTGCGTTCTTCCGGATCCTGCTTCCAGGCTCAGGGATGAGTCCACTGAGCACGAGGTCACTAGCGTAGCTTGCTAGCCGACCTTGAGAGAGGGGGGGAAAACGCCTTTTCCCTCTGGCATGCACTGCCTTTTCCTCGTAGACTTCAACTCTTAATCAGTGAAGCAAGATCTCACCTTCGTCGCCACTGTTAAATAGCAGGTTCTTTGGTGCAGGAATGAAGACGCAAAGCTGAGTACAAGGTAACTCATAGTTTATTTTGTGCAGAAACTGTACTGGGGAAAAGGCTGCAACTAGCCGCAATATATAGTCTAGCCCCCAGGCGGCAGCCAATAGGTTTGAATTAACCATTGCCGCCTGGAGATAGCCAATTGCAGCACAGGAGACTTGTAGTCTGGGTTGCTGGAGAGCCGTTAGCTGCTCCAGCAACCCACGTGGTATTCTTTAAGAGCCCAGTACATAACAACGACCACTGAGAGATTGACAGCTCAGCAGTTCAAAAACCTGAGAAGACGATCTGTGTGACAGAATGAGCTCTCATTACTTGTCCTACTTCCTGCCCACCTAGCAGTTCAAAAGCATGCAAATGCAAGTAGATAAATAGGTATCACTTTGGTGAAAAAACACCTCAAAGGAGCCCCCTTATCACTTTTTCTGAAAATGCAACAAAATCTCTTTTTCCCATGTCCCATTCTCTTATCTATAGATAAATATTCAAAACCTCATAATTTAGTCTTAGCAAAAGTCCATTAAGAGCTACCAGAAAACAATATACATATACATATACTTATGTATGTGTGTGTGTGTGTGTATGACTTAATCAAATAGACCAACTTTGTATTCCTTCCCTTTAACAAAGATATCATTTTCTCTAAAAATACACACACAAAAATTTCTTTTTCCAAATCTTTAAAACTATGTCATTCAGTCTTAGTTAGCAAAAGTCCTTTAAGGGTTACTAGAAACAACAAATATATGTAACATCTTTTTCTATATAATTCTTACAACCTGTCATTTTAAAATCCATATTCAAATCAGGCAGTAAAACCTGTTCAGTAAAACTTGTTCCTTTTTTACAACATCTTTGAAACCCAGTTTGTCCATAATAGTAGAAAATCTTAAGATTCACCTGTGAGTCTATTGTTCCCAAATATCTTTGGATTCATCCAAAGTTAGAGTATATTTTTCTCTAACCAGATTTGGGTTAGTGTTCTCCTTTAATTATAATCTTTGGTTCTTTCTGGTTCCTTCTAGTGTCCAGCCTTCAAAATTCCATCTTATGTCTTCCCCGCCAAACAACAGCTCTTTGTCCAGAGGAGCACAGTGGTAGGAAGAGCTAAGATGCTGCACAGGACCCTCAAACTAAATTTAGATTTCATTGAATACTTGTCAAAGATTGTAGCTTTAAAAGCTCCATTTTTAGGCAATCTGGGAGTGGCTTCAGGTGTGGTAAGTATGTCAGGAGGAGTTGATGAGTAGATATGTGAACTAATGTCAGAACCAGAGTGTATAGGCCAGGGGTAGGCAACCTTGGCTCTTTTATGACTCATGGACTTCAACTCTCAGAATTCCTGAGCCAGCCATGCTGAGGAGAAATGGAGAGGTTTCCATACTGAGCCATGCTGGCTCAGGAATTCTGGGAGTTGAAGTCCACGAGTCATAAAAGAGCCAAGGTTGCCTACCCCTGGTATAGGCCATATCACAACAATATCATAACTACTGTTACCTTGGAAAGAATAATTATAAAGAGAAGCAACAAGACATTTCAAAAAGCAACCAGCCTGGACCATAACCTTTACTTTCAATAAGGAAAGTTAAGTAGGAGCTGTTTGGAGCAGGTATGCTGTTCATATACAGAAAGCTATAATGCAAGAGATGATCTGATACTGTTTTTTTAATATCATTTTGAACTGAACTCTATACAACAAGCCACTTAACATGTTGCAAGGATTTTCCTAATTATTCTCGGATACCCGTGTAAGTTTAATTTCTCATAAATATCAAGTCCCTCACACTCTCCTTTTTTTAAAAAAAATTATTCATAGAACATTCCTTAGTTCAATTAATCTTTTCAGCTTCTTGATTATATGCTACTTCTGTGCAACATCTATTGCCTTAGATGGGACTGGTTATTCCAAGTTTGTAATATTCAGAGACTTTTGCAAACCGTGCGTCATCTATTGAAATTGGTGTACTTTTCTACAACAAAATACTCGAGAAAATTATTTTATGTTTTGAATGAGATGCATCCTCTCTGCCTTCTTGAGGTTCTTGAACTCTTCAGTACTTAAAATTGGTGAAGATTCTTATTTGCATTTTCCTGCAGAACAGTGTAGAGTTGCTATTATTCTTAGATTCTCACATAGTAAAGATAACTCCTTTAGGGTACACGAAATTTGAAAGGCAGAGTTTCTTTTTTTTTATTAAAGAGTTTTACAATATTTTACAATATATCCCCAAATCCCTCCCACCCCAACCCCCCCACTTCCCCCCCCACTTCCCAGAGCTAAATACAGGATTATAGTTACAACAATCATATTCTAAATAAAAATTTACACAATATACAATCAACCAAATTCGTACTGCGCTTTAACTCTCTCTTAGCATAACTACTAACAATAACAATATCCCACTAAATTCTACTCATAAGCTAAATGGAACTTTTTGGTCCCATATTTGTTTTCAATATACCGGTAATTTATCCATCTCCTCCAAACTGAAATATATCTCTCCTGTGAGTGATCCTTTAAATAAGCAGAAATCTTGGACATTTCTGCAAGATTAGAAACTTTAAACACCCATTCTTCTACCGTGGGCAGATTGTCCTTCTTCCAATATTGTCCCACCAGTAACCGTGCTGCCGTTATCATATTCAACATCAGATTAGTCTCTTTGACATCACAATTTACAACAATACCCAGTAAGAACAATTGCGGGGAAAACTTTATCTTCCTCTTAAAAATCTTTTGAATGTTCCACCAAATTTTAATCCAGAAGGCTTTTATGTTTCTACAAGTCCACCACATGTGGAAATAGGTAGCTTCTAAGCTACCACACCTCCAACACTTAGACTGCAGATTAGGATACATGTTGGACAACTTCTTGGGATCCAGATGCCATCTATAAAACATTTTGTAAAAATTTTCTCTTAAATTTTGAGCCTGGGTAAATTTAACATTTCTGACCCAAATTATCTCCCAGGTGTCCAACGAGATTGGTTCCTGAATATTTTGTGCCCACTTTATCATGCAATCTTTAACCAATTCCGTTTCCGAATCCAATTCAATTAAAGCATTATATATCCTCTTTATATGTGCACATTTTGAATCTCTAATTTGCTTTACTAAATTTTGATCTGTAATTGTGATACCAACCTTTTGATCTGACTTCCACCTAGCTTTCAATTGGGTATATTGAAACCAAGAGTAATTTATGTTTTCTTGTCTTAACTCCTCTGCTGATTTAAGTTGCCAATCATTCCCTTGCAATTTGAGTAGTTCCTTATAAGAAACCATATCCATACTCACTCCCATAGATACACCCTCTATCGCGTGTCCAGGAATTCCCCAAATCGGTATTTTATAATTTAACTTATTATAGTACTTTTTCCAGACACGCAGTAAAGCACTTCTAAGAATATGGGATTTAAAAGCCCTGTCTACCTTCTTATCATAAAGCAAGTATGCATGCCATCCATATACCAAATCCCATCCCTCAAGATGAAGTATTCTCTTGTTAGTTAAATTAAGCCAATCACTAACCCAGGTCAAAGCAGCCGCATCATAGTACAATTTCAAATTCGGCGCCTTGAGTCCCCCTCTTTCCCTGGCATCCTGTAAAATCTTGAATTTAACTCTTGGTTTTTTCCCCGCCCAGATAAATTTGTTAATACCCTTCTGCCATTGATCAAGGTTGGCATCCTTTTTCAGTATAGGTACCATCTGAAACAGAAAGAGGAACTTTGGTAGAACATTCATTTTAACAACTGCAATTCTTCCCAGTAGTGATAATTGTAATTTTTTCCAATTATTTAAGTCCCTTTGTACCTTCAACCATAGTGTTTCATACTGTAATTATTCTTATACAATTTTACATTTGAGGCTGCAATATGCACTCCTAGATATTTAACCTTCTTCACTATTTCAAAACCTGTTAAGTTAGATAACATATCCCTTTCACTCGTAGATAAATTCTTGGATAATATCTTAGTTTTATTACTGTTCACCTTAAACCCAGAAACCTTACCATACTGAGTTATAATTTCCATCAAGTCTACAACCGACTGTAGCGGTTGGGATACTGTCACAACCAAGTCATCAGCAAAAGCTCTCAGTCTATAATCATTCTGTTTTATTTTAATTCCCTTTATCAAAGAGGACTCTCAAATTTTAATTAGTAAAATCTCTAATGTTAAAACAAACAATAATGGTGATAGGGGGCAGCCCTGCCTTGTACCTTTTTCAATTCTAAAAGTCTCTGTTAGTCCCCCATTAACTATAATTTGTGCAGTTTGTTGTTGATATATAGCTTTAATAGCATGTAGAAAACCTTCTCCAAAATTCATCTCCTCAACAACTCTTAATAAAAACTGCCAATTCAATTGGTCAAAGGCTTTCTCTGCATCCAAAAATATCAGTGCTGCGGAGACTTGGTTGTTCTTATCCAAATATTCAAGCAAGTTAACAATTTGTCTTACATTATTTTTCATATACCTCCCAGATATAAATCCCGATTGGTCACTGTGAATCATTTGTTTCAAAACTTGCATTAATCTATTAGCCAATACTTTAGCAAAGATCTTATAATCTGTATTTAAGAGCGATATAGGTCTATAATTTTTAGGTTGGGTAAGATCTTGATCCTCCTTTGGGATCAACGATACAAAAGCTGTCCTCCATGATGGAGGAACTGCGCCTCCAGTCTGAATTTCATTAAACAAAATCTTTAAGGGTTCAATCATTTCAGGCAGCAACTTTTTATAATAAATTGCTGTTAATCCATCTGTTCCTGGAGTTTTGCCCAATTTCAACTGTTTAATAACTAAAGAAATTTCTTCTGGTGTAATTGGGCAATTCATCTCAAGTTGTTGTTCTTGTGAAAGTTTTGGAAAATGAGCTCCCTGTAGATACTTATCTATATCTAGAGCTTGTATATTCTCTTTAGAATATAATTTCGAGTAAAAATCTAGGAAACTCCTCTTAATCAAATTTTGTTGGTAGACTTCTTTTCCTTTATATTCTATTTTGTCTATAGTACGTAATTTCTGTTTCTTCCTTAATTGATAAGCCAGCCATCTACCAGGCTTGTTGGCGTTACAGAAAGTATTGTGTTTGGCATAACGCAAATTAGTTGCTACTTGATCAGCCAATAGCATATTAAATTGTTCTTTCAATAAATGTATTGAGATCTTTAAATTATTATCCAATGGATTCAAAATAAACTTTTTCTCTTTAGTTTTAATCTCTTCCTCGATATCTAAACGTTTTTGCACTTGCTTACGCCTATAAGCATTATTCATATAAATCAAAACCCCTCTCATATAGGCCTTACTAGCATCCCAAACCATTTCCATCGAAGTACTTTTATGCATATTCGTGACAAAAAATTCTTTCATATGTTCTCTACATTTCTGCAAGAACAAGTCATTTGTAAATAAGTTCTCATTCAGCCTCCAGGATCTCCTACTAGGCAGAGTTTCTTTATTAAATTGTGTTTTTTAGAGACAAACAATGGATTCCTTCAGAAATGCTATCTCTTCAGTGGAATTTCAGCTGTTTCGTGTGTCTCCAAGATTTCCTTTATTGGTTTTAAGCAGTTGTAACTAAATTGCATTACAAGCTTATTCTTTGTATTTTTGATACTTAATTCTTAAGCAGAACTTTTCAGGTATACATATTTTGATGAGACCATCCAATGTGATTTAACTCAAAAAAGACATTGCAAAAATTAGAGGACTGAAAGAATGTAAATTGCTCCTTACTGAGACCCAGGAAAGTACATGATTAAATGGATATGATGCTCATCTGATGGAAAATTAAGAGATTTGGTGCTTATCCTCCAAGCCAAATATGGCAGGGAACAAACATGAATTTTCCTTGAAGTTTTAAGGATCTCATAATTCAGGAGTGTCCTGCTGAGTATTTTACTTTGCCAACTGGTTTTTGCAGGGAGACAAATAGTAGGGAGGGAGGTCATTGAAAGTTTGTCATGATAAAAAAAACCCCATAATTTACACTTTTGCCAGATGCTGGAATGCAAGTATTGAAGTTTATGTACTGCCATCATCACATGCATATAATAATCTTGGTTTGCTATGGATTCTTGTGCACTTTGCCCCAAGCCTATTAACTGATAGATAAAAATATTGACTTCATTTGAAATGTTTATATATGTGGCATTTAATTATTTAAACTCCAGAGGGATTCATAGCAACATTCAAACATGCAAAGAGATATAATACAATAAATCACAATAAAGACAGAAGATATAACCATATGAGCTATAGTAATCAAATCTGAAAATGTCTGATGGAATAAAAGAGTCATTGTCCACTGCTCAAATAACATTATTGGCTTAATTCAGATATCCTTGTTGGGATAGGTATTTAGTAATTGTACACTTTGCATATTTATCATGTTTTTCCAAGATCCTAAGCAAAACAAAAACGTAAGTAATTTGGTCATGGAAGCTGTTCAATTGTCATCTCAATGTAGAAATGTGCTCTTCTATCAAGTTCATTAAATATGCCATTAAGTAAACCATGAAAGGTAGTGATTGAGCAATTTTTGCAGGGAACAGAGAAGTTGAAATCACACAGTACTTGACAGGCAGATATACTGAGTAGTCTGAAGCTGTTGAATCGATACTTGGATTTCAAATTCATGAAAGGGAACCAACCAATGTTCATCGTCAAGTACACTTTCAACAACACCAACAAGTATTCTTTTGAGATAATGCTGCTATGCAACTGAATAATGATAAAATGAGAAACACTTAAACTGAATTCATGGCTCTTGGTATACTCACAATCTATTTATAAGAATCCTGTTCTGTGCAGATATTCCAAAATTCTACATGTGGATTAATAGAAGATGGGAAAGAAGGAAGAGTGGGGAAAGAGTGGGGGAGTACTACGGAATTTTTGAAGAGTCATGGTGGCGCAGTGGTTAGAACAGGGGTGTCAAACTCAATTTCATTGAGGGCCGCATCAGCATTGTGGTTGCCCTCAGGGGGCCGGGTGGGTGTGGCCTGGGTGGGCATGGACTACCGGGTGGGCATGGCTAGAGTGCGTATGGCATACTGGGTGGGCGTGGCCAACTCTACATCATTGGCATCAAGGGTGCCTACGGGGGCCTGGGCAGGAGTGGGACAGATCTGAGGGTCTCTGGCAGGAGGAGGGTCTCTGGGCCAGGGCCAAGGCAGTGGGGGCCGTTCCCTCACTGTTTCCAGGATGGCTTCGCGGGCCACATGAAACCACTTCGCGGGCCGGATCTGGCCCCCGGGCCTTGTGTTTGACATGTCTGGGTTAGAATGCAGTACTGCAGGCTATTTCTGCTGACTGCCAGTTGCCAGTGGTTTGGCAGTTCAATTCTTACTGGCTCAAGGTTGACTCAGCCTTCCATCCTTCCGAGGTCAATAAAATGAGGACCCAAGTTACTGGGGGCTATATGCTGACTCTGTAAACTGCTTAGAGAGGCTGTAAAGCACTGTGAAGCAGCATTTAAGTCTAAGTGCTATTGCTATTGTTATTTGAGATTGCATTTCCATCACATAAAGGAGCTAGTATCTTTTGAATCATTGAGGACTTGTGATGGATATATTTTCCATCCTTCAAATAATCTGCAGAGAGAGAAGACTGTTGCAAGTTAATGACGATTGGCCACAAATTATGAAAAATGCTGAAAGAACAAAACTCCCCAGAACAATAAGAGATTTGTTTGTCATCTTGCTAACAAACATTGAAATCAACAATCCATGGCAATTATGGAACCTTTTCAAGAATAAAATATCTGAAGATTTCCTTCAAATTGTGAGAAGGACTATCAATGATTCTAATACCATGATCAATGAGAGACATCATGAACAAGCTCTTCTGTATTTCCATGGCACATTTGAAAACTTGGTCAAAACCCTTAATATAACTTGCTGACATCAACAAAATGTACAATTAATCAAAATGGTGTCAATCTGGAATTATTGCATGAACAACAGAGATAATAGCATGAATTTGTACTACAGAACGAGTCCCTATTGAATAATTGGAAAAAAGTAGCATATGACTGTATCTAAATGTTTGCAAAACAACCTTTTTCAATAAATTTCAATGATGGGCCAAGAGGAACAGGAAAGACATTTTTCACTTGATTCTCATTAAAGTTAAGCAAGATGGAGATGTTGCTATTGTGGTAGCATTATTTGCTATTACAGCAACATTCACATCTGGTACGATAGCACATTCAGGATTCAAGATACACCTCAAAGTGAATGAAAATGCTGTTTGAAACAGTGTAACACTGATGAAAACTTCAATACTGCATATTTGTTTCATCATGCCAGGATTATAGTCTAGGATGAGAGACCCATAATTAGGAGCAGTGCTTTTTTTGTAAAAGAAAAAGGTGCCAGAACTCACACATGTCATACAACCCGCCTTGCCTACCCTACAAGGTTCCATCCCAAAAAGGTGCCGGAACTCCGTTCTGAGTGTTCTATGAGAAAAAAAAGACAGAGCTTTGACATGGATTAGGTTTTGGGGGGAATTTTAACTATTAGCTATGGTGATCTCCATCAGGTTATACCATTGTGAAAAGAGGAAATGATACTGTAATGAAGAATTCTTGCATCAAAAAATATTATACTTATGGACAAGCTTTGTCAAGTTTCACTTGAAAAGAAATATGCAACTGGGTGAGTGAGAAGTAAGATATTCTGAGTTCTTACCAGATGCTGGAGAAGTAAGATTCATAAAAATGAAAATGATGAAATGGAATTACTTAAGATATGGAAAAATGTATGGATTTCATCTACCCAACTCTAAAAAAATCCTGCAGTATTCTCAAAGAACTCTACCTTGGTTCTCTCAATAAAATGATGATAAAAATTAATTCCACAGGATATCAGATGCTTTCCTGGAATTATGAATAATACTGTTCCTTCAGTGGCATCAATGAAGGAGCCAACAAAAGTAGAACTAAAAATCAGTCAGTCAGCCAGCCAGTTACAGCCTTAGGCATTACAGAACTGTGTCCATGAGTAGTCATTGAGTATTTATAAATTTATCCTTTAAATTTAGCATTTATAGATTTATTGTAATTTTGAGACAAAATTACAATAAATGTATAAAAGAACTTGACGAGAATCAATGAGTAAAGTCCAAAAGAAGCCATCTATGTCTAGGTTGTAAGCAAGGTAGTATCTAAACTTAAATAAAGGGTGATAACCTCTAAAAAGATAAAAATGTGACAACATCTACAATTTACATAGAACGATGATATCTGTGTGGGACATTCAGGGAGAGAAGGAATGTAATGTATACATGAAAGGATGGCACGGTATTATAAAGTGTAGTGGCAGTTGTCATTAATTGAAAATGGTAAGCAAGACTCACTTTAGTATGTTGATAGGGGAAATCTCAAATATCGCTAAGGATTCTTTAGCCAATATTTGTGATATGGCAAAGTGCAAACCAAGTGAGCATGTAAACTGACCAAAATGCAAAGTACATTATTTATATACAAATTTGACATCAAATCAAGGTTTGACTCTATTTTAGGTCTGATTAATTCAGGGAACAGCAAACACGTGCTTGGACATTCTGTCCATTAATGGTTTTATCTCTTGTTCTTAAAGCTTTAGCCATTGCTAACTTTCCTTCCTTCTGGAACCCAACAGTTCTATGCAGTGCTTTTTTTGTAAAAGAAAAAGGTGCCGGAACTCACACATGTCATACAACCCGCCATGCCTACCCTACACGTTTCCATCCAAAAAAGGTGCCGGAACTCCGTTCTGAGCGTTCTATGAGGAAAAAAAGCCAAGGTTCTAAGAATTAGCAATGAGGAATCTTAGTAATTATACAGAGCTTTGTTTAAATGCAAGTATTTTAGATTAACTGGATTGTAGATTGGATTGTGAGATTATTTTTTTCAGCATCTGAATGAAAGCGTAATACCATTTTATTAGCCCAGCAGCTGATTTGAGTTTAGCTTCATTTTATACTCTATCTTACTGTATAAGTAGCATTTATTTCTTCTTCCAACTCTCTTGGATGTTTTTTCCCCTGTTTTATATCCCATTGAATTCTCTGTGAAACTGCACTAGTTTACAATAATTTTATTACTTTATTAATTAAACGTCCTCCAACAAGCTAACTATGGCATTTCTTATCATCAAGGGTTCCATTAGTTTTTAATGATGTGAGACAAAATTACCATTTACCCGCATGCAATTTAAGAAGCATCATTAACACAGAAAAAGCACCAGGTGGGATTTTCTAACAGTCATTTTTGTTTTTATTTAAAAGGAATTACTGGGTTTTCAGATGTTGATTTTATATAATTATTTTTGCTGCCCTATTGTTAAATTTCACTTTAATAACTTTAATACACTTGAGCATACTCTTTCTCTGCCTCTCTCTCTTACGTGTATGCATGTGCGTGCGTACACACACACACACACACACACACACACACACACACTTTCTTCCTTCAGGCAACAATGATTATGTTTGTGTGATAAATGCATGTAACCAGGTTTAGCGATAGTGACTTTAGTCAGCCCTTTTGAGTCAATTGCTTAATCAGCAAAAACCAAGAGTAATCTTCACGGTCAGTAAAACAGGGTGTGTGCAGAAGGAAGGGTTGCTTGCTCAGGAGTGAAGCAGCCAGCCAGCTTGGGCAATAGAGAAGCAGGGCATCAGAATAATGTCAACGCGCTACAGAGCTTGAAGTCTTGGATTAAGACTGGGAAGAGCTGTGTTCAAGTTTACCTGCAGCCATGAATTCATTGGAAGAGTTCAAGCCAGTTGCAATCCTTTCATCCAACCTACTTCACAAGACAATGGGTATAAAATTGAAGGGAGGGACACTATATAAGAAGAATCCCAATATATAGGAAGGTTATCAGTCACTTTCTCCAAAAGACTGCATTGCTGGCCAGTGAATAACAAGTTATTCTTCTGACAGTCATTCTTTTGTCTTGACTGCAATTCCTTATGCACAGATTGTGCAGTATCAGTAACAGAGTTGGAAGGGACCTTGGAGGTCATCTAGTCCAATCCCCTGTTCTTGCAAAGGATGCATTTCTCAATTATTGCACTAATTCAAATGCTAAGAACATTCTTTGGGCATCCCAAGAGTCATTGGATCCTAGAAAAAAAACCATAGGACACCATTGCTGAATTTTTCACAAGTAAAGTGAATTGAAGTGTCTATAAAGTCCTCAGTTTAATTACAGAGCATCTTGTATGTTATGGATATCTGTATGTTTAGTATGGTGGTCAAAATGAGAAAAGCAGGCATGCAGGCCATCAGAGTGTTTGCATACCTCTGTGAAAGTATTTGATCACGCCCAGAGTATTGTGCTCCTTTTTTCATGAATAATATGCTCTCTTTTTTGTGAGTCACTATTGAATCCTGGCCACTGCCTGGACTAGTTCCTGAGGTTTCTTGGCAAGATTTCAGTGGTTTGCCTTTCCCTGCTTCCTAGGGCTGAGAGAAAGTGACTGGCCCAAGGTCATCCAGCAGGCCTTGTGCCTAAACTGGGACTAGAACTCATAATCTCGTGGTTTCTAACCTCAAACTGGCTGCATAATATGCTCCTATCAAAAATCAGGAAATAAGGTCATGGTTCCCAATTCCACTGGGAAGGTAGGCAAGATGAGGTGTAATTCAGATCAACTTCACAGGAGTGACATTCGTTTAAAGTCATGAAAATATTTTAGGGACCTTTTTTCATCCCTCCCACATCAGTTCAAGTAATATTACAACAGGGAAATTTCACATAATTAGAAATCTGGATTTGTGATTGGTACAGAATCATCCCTCCTCTCTATCTCCTTACCGCATGCAATAAATATTGAGAAACATGAATAAAAAATCTCTTAAACAGTTATTGTCTTGAAAGAACAGAAATACTACTGCAAATAAAGCTGTAGAACACCTGCCCCCTTCTTGTTTAAGGTTGGCCAAATGCTAATGAGGGATTGGCAGTTTCAAGGCTACTGCCCTTCCTTCTTCAGCTCTTTATCTTTAAAATGGATGAAATGAATAAAAAATCAGTTAGACCATCTTCTTGAGGACTGCCCTCCATTAAATGAAACGTACAGGGTCTCTTGTCCTCTTTCAAAGTTCTTTTGAAGTTTGGCTCATAAAGTTATGTCATAATGGACTAGAGTGGAATAAATAGACATGTTTAAATTGCTGCTTGGATCCAATTTGATCCTAACTCCACACCTAAGTTAGATCATTATTAAATGATGCATAAACCAGCAAGGGATTCATCCAAATCACTACATTTAGATTTTGTGTTCAAAAATGTTAAAGTAGACTGAGTGGCAACAGACTATTTGTATATTTGCTAGAAGAGAGACCTCAGGAATGTTAGATGAAATTTGTAATAAAAATGCCATTTTGAATATATGAAATCTTTTAATGAGCCTCCATTTGGAGTAAAACATACCTCCTGATTTGCATAGCTTAAAGCGATCTGTCAGCCAGAGAGGGCTGCCTTGGCTGAGCCACTTGTTCAGTCATGACAAACACTCAGGGATGACAGTTGGTTGGAACGTGCACTTTTAAAGCTGCTGTAAAGGTCTGATCAGAAGGCTGTGTCAATATACTTCTGTTCCATGCAGAAATTAGGATGAAAGCATAGCTATAGTAAATATTTACCTTAAATTAAACGGGAACAATTAAATCAATGGCAGCTTAATTACTATGGTCTCTTCAATTATAATAAGTGTTGACTAATTGCTGACTCACTTTATTTACATGTTAATAAATGCCTGTGTTGGGGCTGTCCTTTTGTTAATGTTCTGTTTTACCATTCTTTGTGGATTTCACAAACCCTTTGTCTTCTAATTCTGTGGAAGATGCAATCAGAGCGCTGCTGAATGGTCATGAGGAATTCTTAGTCCTGATTGCAATTTTTCACAGACAACATGTAAAACAACTTTCGTTTTTTTTAGCTTTTCTTCCACAGTCAAAATAAAAATATGGAAATTATGGCCGACTTAAAAAAACGAGGCTGCTTGATATAGAAATTAAGGCTATTAGTGTTAATTGGAATTCACTGTTGTTGGAAAAGCAGAGTATTAATTGTAATAACAAGCAAGCAAATTAATACATTATTTGAATTATTTGTCTCCAAAAAGAATCATTCTAAAGATCAGAAAATGATCTTAGTGCAGCCCACAAAACTGGACTGAGATCAATACAATTGTAAGCTTTGCTTTCTGCCTGTGATTCTTTTGTGGGATGGCCACCTTCTCCTCTAGACAAAAGAAATTACAGTGATGACTACTGAAACCTTTTCTGAGAACAAAACCATTTTTGTTTTGTGACACTGTGTAGTTAAGAGCAACAAAGGTTGTTGTTTTTTTTTATCGTGGGATTAGGCCCAAAATGAGCAATCCAAAATCATATTTTCGCTGTATTTTGCTGTGAGACAAATTTGGCAGAAATACACCCTGCCAGATTTTCCTTTCAGTCAGTTTGGTAGTAATTGCTTGGAAGGAACTCTGACAGAAGGTTAACACAAGAACGAAGCTGTGAAGTTGGTTTCCTACAAGTTTACTCTACGGGTGTGTAGAGTTGGCTTGGTATCATTTTGGATGTGTCAAATTTTTTTGTCTTCAGCTATAATTGATAAATTCTGCCATGGGAGAGCTTACCATAAGCAGGGCTTTTTTTGTCATAGAACGCCCAGAACGGAGTTCCGGCACCTTTTTTGGATGGAACCTTGTAGGGTAGGCAAGGCGGGTTGTATGACATGTGTGAGTTCCGGCACCTTTTTCTTTTACAAAAAAGCACTGACAATAAGACTTAGATTTTATTACTAAATCTATAAGAAGATTGTGTTTTTCTTCTTCTACGAAGCTTAGTGAAGTTGATCTGTGCTCAGTTATTAAAATATGTTTGAGTAAAAGTTCACAACTGCATGTTAGAAGGTTTGCAGCTTTATAAAGAAGAACAGCAACAATTTTCAATATTTTGTAATAACAAAAGAAATACAACTAATTCCTGTAAGTGTTTTTCAGATATAATAGGTTCAGTGAATTCATACAATTTAGTGGTAAGTATGATGAAAAACTAAGAAAAACAAATGCAATATTTTTGTCCCAGATATGAATGCTGTTATTTTTCTGTATTTTAGAAATAGTGGTTTGGTTTTTCCCAGTTATACTTGTATATAAATGTGACTCACCCTCTTCAGCATTGCCTGGGTTTTTTTTGTGTTTTTTTTACAAATTGAAGCTATTTTCTGTCTGAAGCTGAAGATAAATCTTTCAGCTCTTTTGTTTGTCTATTTTCATCTCATCTATACTTTGCCTATTCATTTTTCTTCTCTTGGCATATCTTTTACCATTAATTTTTCTATCCACTGGGTAAAAATCAAACATACTATATAGTCATTGCGGTCATAGAATTTGTATTCTCTGTAATGTCTTGCCAAATCTGAGGTTGATTCCTTCATGATTTAATAGAGGGCTTTAGTTATTACTTCTAGAATATATGGGAAGATCACATTTCAAATTACAACACAATCACACAATTCTTTTTTTGTAGAATGATATAAGCAGCTGGCCATGTGGTTCATATGTCTATGAAACTATCAATTATTGACTGGATCTCATTTGCACTGAACTGAATAGTTTATAACTCTGTTTCTCTTCCTGGAAATATTGAAATCTTTAAAAATAATATTTTGCTTCTTTTGATAAAACTGTTTTTGATAAAGCTGGCTACAACAATGTCAGGCAGCTTTTTGAGAAAGTTGTGGGAAAAATCAAATGAGATACCTTTCAATATAATGGCAATGCAAACACTCCCAAACTCAGTTTCAGAGATACAAAGAACAATCATTTTAGTTCTATCCTGGCAAGGGAAGGGGCATTTGTTTGGGGAGGCACAAAAGTTAATGTGGCAAAAACCATGTGATAAAAGCCCCTTTTATATATGCATCCACATCTCAGGTACATAAAAGAGGGTAAGTGTAAGGACCTACATCAGCTAAGCCACCCAAGAAAGCAGAGCTCTTGAAACAAGCACTGTCTCAAAAGGAAACTTTTATTACGGGGCTAGTGACAGCAGGGAATCAAGGTGAGATCTGAGAGAAAAACCTGTGAAGCGATATTTTAAAAGTAGCATTCAATACTCCTCCTACCAGTGTCTCAGTGTTCATTTGAATCCCAGCCAATCCATAGGTGGCATCATATTTTGGTAACCAGTCGTTTCAGCAGGCTCTTCAAGGTCTCTCTCACTTTTGATTTCTTCTGGCTCCAAGCACAAACCATCTCTCAGATAAGGGTGAGACATTGCACCCCGGGGGAAGAGCAACAAGGCAACAAAGCAAAGTGTGCAAAGCATCCCCAAAGGCTCCCCTCTCCCAATAGAGTGGCAGGCAACAAAGAAAGCTTCAAAGCTAAAATAACTGAGGATACATTTCTTTGGGGCCTGACATACAGATCCCCTGGAGAAATGGGAAACCACCTATAAAACAAAAAAGGAAAGTGAGGAAAACAAATAAAACAGTCATATCAGTCAGGCTTTTCAGGATACTTCGCATGAAATCATTTAAGAAGTTGAGGAGCTTTAACATGCTTTTTATACACCCAGTTGTTTTGTGCAGAAGGAAAGTTTTTCCAAGCTACTAAGTATTGGGTGGAACCATGGTGCTTTTGAGAGTCGAGAATTTCATGTATTTTGAAATGTTGTTCTCCTTCCACTCACACCGGCACAGGCATGGAAGGGGACGGAGGTCTAAGGGTAGACATAATCTCAGGTTTGAGTAAACTACAATGAAAGACAGGATGGATTTGTCTGAGGCTCTTAGGGAGCTCTAGTTCCACCATTACTGGGTTAATAATGTGCTTAATAGGAAAAGGGCCCACAAATTCAAGCCCCAACTTCTTAGAGGGCTGCAAGGATTGTAAGTGTTTTGTAGACAGATAAACTTTATCTCCAATCCTAAAAAGTTTTTGCTCTACCCTCTTTTTATCAGCTTGGGCTTTATAGCCATTTCTGGCCTTATCTAGTGCTTTACGTACTACTGACCAGGTGTTTTGTAATTGTTTGATCCATTCTTGCAAAGAAGGGATTTCAGATTCTTTGGAGGGTAACTCCAGAATGGGGACAAATGTCTGCACATTGGCAACCTGCACAGCATTATTATACACCTCTTCTGCAAAAGGCAACAGATCAGTCCAATTATATTGCTGATAGTTGATAAAGCATCTAAGGTATTGTTCTAGAACTGAGTTCAGTTGTTATGTCCTCCCATTCATTTGAGGATGATGACAAGATGAGAGTCTTTGACTAGAACCCAAAAGATCTAGAAAAGCTTTCCAGAACTTAGAAGTGAATTGGACAGGGGGGTCTAATATGATGCATTGTGGGGCCCCATAGAAGCGATAGATATGTTGCATAAATTGTTTAGCTAGCATTTTGGTTGTTAGGATTTTTAGGCAAGGGGTGAAATGGGCTTGTCTAGAGAACAGGTCCGCAACCATCCAATTAACTGTATTTCCAGAGCTTTCAGAGAGCTCATAAAATCCATACAGATCTTTCTCCAGTGTGCTCAAGGGCTTGCCACTGGCTGTAAAAGTCACGGTATCTTCCCTTGCCGTCGCTTAGCTGCAGCACACGTGGGGCAGCTCACCACATAGTTCTCTATGTCCTTTTCCAAAGAAGGCCACCAAAATTGCCTTTTTAGTAGATGTAGAGTTTTAACAAATCCAAAATGTCCCACAGTCTTAGAATCATGCCCAGCTTGCATTATTCTCAGTCTTAAGCTTGCTGGCACATATAGTTTCTCTTCAACCAAGGCCAGGTCATCCTTGATTAAGCATAAGTTCTTATGATTCTGAAACCACTCATCAGTCTCTAACGCTTTTTTGAAATCCTGGCAAGCTGTTTGATCTATTGGCTTCGTGGTTTTGCTGTGTGCTCTAGTAACAGGCACTGCAAATTGCTTAGGAGACATAAACAGCTCAATTACTTCCAATTTAATACTGTTTTATTTCGGCATTCTAGATTAATCAACTGCTAAGAATTTCCTCCCCCCCCGGGAGGTAATGAATTGTAAAGTTAAATCGGTGGAAATGTTGGGACCACCGTGCTTGTTTAGAGGACAATTTCCTAGGAGTTTTTATCGCTTCTAGGTTCTTATGATCAGTCCACACTTGGAACGGTATTTTTCTCCCCTCTAGGAAATCTCTCCAGGTTAGAAGGGCCCATCGCACAGCATAGGCTTCCTTCTCCCAGGCTGCCTACCGCTGCTCAGTTTCAGAGAGTTTTTTTTAGAAGTATAAGCACAGGGTTGCAGCTGGACTTCCTCATTTCTTGGGAGTAGGGCTGCTCCTATGGCCACATTGCTAGCATTGGCCTGAATGACAAAAGCTTTCTCCGGGTCTGGGTGCTTTAAAATCGGCTCCATAAAGAAAAGTCTCTTTAATTTTTCAAATGTGGCTTGACACTGCCCTGTCCACTTCAGCAGCTGGCTGGGTTTCAGTTTGTGTGCTCCCTTAGTCTTTAATAGATTCATGATGGGGAGTGGGATTTGCGCAAATGAGGGAATGAACTGCCAGTAAAAAATTGTGAAACCTAAAATACTTTGCAGCTGCCTTCTAGTATGAGGAGGAGCCCACTCTAGCACAGCTCATACTTTCTCCGGGTCCATTTCAACCCCCTTACTGGAAATGTGGTAACCCAAATAGTCAATACGATCCTTGTGGAATTCACATTTAGAGAGTTTGGCATATAGCTTAGCAGAGTGCAGCTTATTTAACACTGCTGTAACTAATTTAATGTGTTTTGTCTCGGTTTCTGTGTGGAATTAAGATGTCATCAAGGTAAACTAAAACCCCTTTGCAGAGGTGTTCACATAGAACCTCATTAATTAATTAATTGCATAAACACAGCAGGGGCCCCTTGCAGTCCTAAAGGTAACACCTTAAATTGGAAACAACACATGGAGCAGTTAAACACAGTCTTCCACTCATCCCCCTCCCTTATTCTTATGCGATAATACACCTCACGCAAATCCAGTTTGGAGAATATTTTTCTTTTGAAAGATGTGGTAACATATCCTTCATGAGGGGGAGGGGGTAAGGGTTCTCCACACATACAGGGTTCAGGCCTCTATGATCTATGCAGAGACGAAGTTACCCATCCTTCTTTTCTCTGAATATCATGGGAGCTGCCACATGGAGTTTTGCAGGCTAGATGAAACCCCATGCTAAGTTCTTTTTAATTACCAAGTTCATTAAGTTCTCTTGAGGTCTTGGAGTACATCTTTGATTTTAGAAGCTTCACCCCTGAGATAATTTCAATGGAACAGTCTGAGGGTTGATGAGGCGGAAGCTCATCTGACTTCTGTTCACTGAACACTTTGGCCAGGTCACAGTATTCTGGTGGGAGGCTCTGCAATTCCTGTTTGCTGAAGGTGGAGGCTAATTCACGATGTAGTCCATGCCTCCCACTTTTTCTTTTGGATAGGGGAGGGGCTCCCTCCTTCAGGAATTTCAAATGTCTCTTTTCCAATCCACTATGGGGTTCCATTTCTTTAGCCATGCCAAACCTAATACTAATGGTCACTCCATGCTAGCAGTCACAACGAATGCTAAAGTTTCTGAGTGGTCTCCCATGTGCAAGGGTTTGGTAGCAAAAATGGCAGGGACTCCCCTTGTGATGGACCCATCAAGCTGGCAGAAAGTGATTCGGGCCTTTAGCCACCTGAGGGTATTCCCATCTTCCCTACTAGCTCTGGGCTGACCAAACTGAGTCCAGTAAAGCTGCTAGCTTTGGTCTCTTCTCTATATCCAATATGAACAGTTCTAAAGGCATGGTTATGGGGTCAATTGGACCACTTACCAAGTGGTTGTTCTCATAGTCACTCTTGGCTGCCTCAGAGTCATCGTTTGCAGGAGCCGGAACTCAACCCTATGACCTCCTGGCTTGGGGAAGTTCCATGGTCTCCTTGAATGCCATCACCGGCTCTCTCGGGCATGGTGTAGCTTTTGTAGATCTGCTGGTCGATTGCTGGTCCCCTCTATTTGCTGGTACCTTGCTGCGGCAGTCAATTGCTCAGTGCCCTTCTTTCCCACACTTGAAGTATGAAGTGAAGCGGGGTGTGGTTGGTGATGGTTGGGCAGGCTCAGCTCTCTTCTCCAGTGTTGGCTTGAAAGTGGGTTTCACTGGGTGGTGTTGATGCTTGCATCCATCTATTTCTACCTCTTCTGCTAAGAGGCACCAATCATACAATTGCCCTGGGACCCCACAGGCCACACAGGCATTGTACAGGTCTTCATTTAGGGCATCCTGGAAGCAACTCACTAGTATGTCCTCTGGCCAGTTTAGACAGCTGGCCAACTCCCGAAATTCCTCGGTGTATTCAGCTACTGGTCAACACTCTTGCTTGACCATCTTCATGCACTCACGAGCTTTCTTGTCTGCCAAGTGGTCTTTAAAATTATGTCGGAGGGCTGCCATGAAGTAGTTGAAATTTCTTAGCTCTGGAGCACTGTGGTTGTAGAGGGTCACCATCCAGTCGGCTGCTGCATCTTCCAGTGCTAGGGTGACCACTCTGACTTTCCATCTGTAGGCAGTGTTTTCCATATATCTGCATGTATGTGAATACCTGGGCCAGGAAAACCCCCAATTTTTTTGGATTTCCATCGAATTTCACCCCCAATGGAATTGGCTTCACCTCTGCTGATTGGGGTATGGCTGCTCTGGGTCTTTGGGGTGGTTTGGCCCATCATGCCCCTGCTACGGGGGGGGACCACTGTCACCTCAGGCGCTGCCAACTCTTCTTCCTCCATTACCCCCTCTACTTCTCCCTCCGATTCCAGTGACTCTTTCAGCTGGGCTTTCAGTTCCTTGAAGGATTCTCGCACATATTCCATGGTGAGCTTTAAGATGGCTTTCATCATCTCGGAATTCTGATCCACCAGTGCCCTTTCAGGAGGGTCCAGTTCTGGAGCTTTCTTCTTTACCTTCTTCTGTGTTCCACCTCATATGAGAGTTACTTTCGGACCCTTTCCTTCCCAGTCCTCATTCGTTCCAAACCTGAGGGACCACCTGGCTCAGTTTTCTTCCGCCACTGGTTTTGCCAATCCCAGGTTCCTGGAAGGGTTTTTACTATGCTGTGCTTCACGCCAAAACCTTAGAACTGGCTTTGCTTCTTCTATACCTATATGGATCTGTCAGTAAAGTTATACTCTTGGTAAAATGAAAAATGTCCCAGGAGGTTTTTTTTTTTACTGTACATGCCATCAGGACATGTACAGTAATCTTAGCAAAAAGCAACCTTATAAATCCACTGCAAACATGGATTAAATCTGGACATTAATATTTATTTATTTTATTTAGCATGTTCTGTTCTTATTCCTAGCCAAGGAATATGAGCTTCACTGTGATGGCTATAGTCTGCACAGAAGAAAAAAAAATGTATCACATGAACAAACTCCATCTTGCCAGGTACATGGACTCTTCTTGATTCTCCTCAAAATTCCTTCTCAATTTTCTCTCTGTCTTCATAAATCATAAAGACGCTGCTTTCTCCATTAGCCTATTAATTGTGTTCAAAATGACTTCACTTAATGTTTAAAACATAACTAAGTCAAAGCAAATTAAACTTAACATAACTGACTGCCAGATCTAAGAAATATGGTTTCACATTCACGTCCAGCCATTTGGATGCACCCTGGAGAATATCTAACTGATAGCCTCTTGACTTCTAACCTGCATTAGCAGAGTTCTTGAACAAGCAGACTTAATGTGGCAAGTTTTACTTTACTTAGCAGGGGAAAAAATAGGTGCAGCTTGCAGTTTAAATTTACATGTTTATGTATATCCTTGTCTATATTATTATCTTTAAGAGATTAGCTAGATAGGCTCCTTCAGCTGGCTGATCATCACTTTTCTTCATTTGTTTCATTGGTCCCTTTCAACTTTGCTTTTCTACAACTATGTCTGGTCTATTTTTCATTTTCTTAGAGCTTCTCTCTGAGAAGAAACAATCAAACAATCAATACAACAATTTCAGGATTGTCTCTACAGTATATATGACTGTTCCTAGAGAACTGTCTGTTCTGGAGAGTGGGGACTGTTTTTGACTAGCTTCTGTTTAGCTCCCTCAGCAGATTTGATACTAAACTAATTTTTTGTGTGAATTGTGATGAAGCTCCTGCTGTTCTTCAGCCCTTCTGGATACCTGCTAAACCTGCTGGAGACCACTGTTGTGCTGTGTCCTTGTGAGAGTCAACTGTATGGGGCACTTGTGAGCAATCTCAAGTCCTCTTTTTGTCCAGAGAGAAATTACAAAGGGCCAGTTCACTTTCCAACTCTTCATTCCTCTGTGGTCAAAGTGAAACTTCTTCAGTTCATGTTTCTGTCTGTCCTTCCCTGGGGAAAAATATATTGGGAGAGAATAAACAACAAAAGGTTGATTAGAGCTTTGATTTTGAAAAGTTAAAAAAGGACTAAGAGTCCAGAAAAAAATTGAAATAATTAATTATGAGAATCCTTTCCAAAGGAAAATGCTTTCATTTTGAGTTCTCTTTAACAAAACATGATAGGATGAGATGTTGAAGGTTGAATGCTAGAGGGAATCAGAAAGAACTAAAGGTTACAGTTAAAGGAGAGGAACACTTACATTTGACTTTCTAACACAGAATGAAGCAAAATATTTTGACATCAGACATACTGAAGGATTTTTTTGAATAATGGACCTAGAAGTGAATTTTAAGAGTGTCTGCTTCTATAGCTAGACTATGTTTAAAAGATATTATAAAAGAGGAACTGGTTTTATCTAAAAAAATTGAGACTGAATTGAAAGTGGATTTAAAAATGACAGGCTATAAGAATGATATGGGAAAACATGCTGCAATGAACATCAAAAGAACCCGGTTGACTATATCTGGTTAGACTATATCATCAAATAAATAAATATCAAATGGCCACTTAGTCATTTACTGGTGGCCTTACCCAGAGTGTACCTAGAACAGCCATTTGCTTCCCACAAAGAGCGTTTAAAGTTGCGCAGTTCAGTTGAATATTTTTTATGGTTTAAAGCAACTATTGAAATGGAAACAAATTTTGCATTTTCTAAATGGGCAGATAATTGTTCCATGATGAACCAAGCAAATACTGAAGCAATAATGGCCTCTGTCTTAAATGCAGGCGGAACTGAACTTCTGGCCATATCAATTTCTAATTAATTTGGTTGTGCAAGCCATGGAAGAGAAGTTCTGATTATGTATCAGAACCTGAGATGTGAAAATATGTTCAGACACACATGCTGGTTTGCAGAAAAATTTTGATTTTCTGCATTGAGATCTATTAACGTCAAGATGAAGATCAATTATATTTTTCCTGTCTATGTATTTAAGTTTAAATGGGGAAAATAGAAATGTTTATTCAAGCACAAATATTAGGACTGCTTTACCCATTATCTTTATCTTTATACCGATTCCAATAATGTAATCCTATACATATTTAGTCGTAGGTGAGACCAATTAAGTTCAATGAAACTCATTCCCTAATATGAGAAGATTACAGGAATGAATGCATACCCATTTAACCTTCAGTAATATTTCTTCTCCTCCAAATATTTTTAAAATATCTGAAATCTTGCAATATTTCCCAATATTACATTTTGACATATCAGGCATCTTATGAGACACTGAAGAAGAGAACCAAAATTTTGTGAAATCTCTTGCCAAGCTCTAATGAGATGTTACTGTCATTTCTTGGAAATAATAATAATAAATAACCCTAACCCTAACCCAGTTAAGCCATTATTCAAGATATAACAATGATGGCAAAGGAGTGAGAAAGCTGCCATTGTCAAGTATATTGCAACCTAATAAACACTTAATAGCAAGCCTAAATTTGCTTGTACTTAACATCTGAATTGGAATCTCAGGGTTTTTTTTTCATGTACATGGGAAGTTTTATATTCTTAATGCAGAACAGAAAAAGAAGAAAAAATATCAACAGCAGGATTTTGTAATATAAATAAACTTACTGGTCATTTACAGTTGATATCTTCATTGCAAAGATCTCAGAATGCTAAGTTGCAGTCCTCTTGTGGCACTTACTATTTGCACTACACCCCTAGAAGTATTCTGTGCTTTTTAGTCTCTGCATTTCCATTCAATCTGATAAAAATTGGTTTTGATCTCCTTCTCCCCCCCCCCCGCCACCCCATCCTGCAAGAAAAAGCTCAGTGAAATTCTCAGTGACACTTAATTCTTACACACTTGATAAAAAGCAATAAGATAACCAATATGTAATAGACAGATGGAAAATACTTCGATCCATGCAAAAGACAGGGCTGGGCAGCCTGGCATGTAGAACAGGAAAAAGGAAATGATGAAAAAAAGGTGGGGTGCTGCTTCTCTCTCTATGGTGTACTCTTGAAAGACATCAGTTGCTAGAAGGTTGGTTATGTCTTCTTATGGTTATTTTTTTTCAGCAAAGATTTGTTCCCAGGTTTTTGATTCTTGTGGCCTTGGCTAATCAATTTCAGTCCTGCCAGCTGGGTGAAGCTGGATGGGTGAGACTATGTAATGTGTGGTTCCTGAACTTATCTTAGTTATTACTGAGGAGTGTACACAAATGTCCCAATTTTCAGAGTTCAGTCATGTCTCCAGCAACTTCCTGGGTTTCCATATTTTCATGAAACCCCTGGAGGAAGACATCACAAGGGAACCCTGCCAGGGCCTTTTCAGGTCAGGAAAAGTGTGTGTGGATGGGAGGAAAAGACATGGAACTGGAAAACAGCACTAACAGAAAAAAGCTTAAAGGCAATAGAATAACCCAACCCATTTGGGGTGAAATTGGAGGACAGATGTTGGGATAGTGGTTCTTTCCCAGCATCAGTTTTATCCCCAGATATTTCAATAGACAAGTTAAGCTTAACATTAGTGATTTGTCCAAGTTCACCTACTCAGATTGATATGGATTTGTTAAGATATTTAAAATTTAATAGTGAAGGATTGAACAAGTAAGAGCACAAAGTTATAGGTAATTGGTTAAAGACAGCTGGCCACTGTATGAGGGAATCTGAGCTGTAATTGGTTGCTGTGAGAGTAAAGGGGGAGTTTCCTTGTTTCCAGCCTATTTTCCTCTGTGCCCTGTGTGCTCTCCATTGATTTACCTCCTGATGTTCATGCTGTGTTGATTTACCTGACGACGCTCCTGTTTGCCTCTCTTATTTATTGTAAATATATTTATTTATATAAAACCACAAGTTCTTGTCAGCGTTTCTGACTCCATTTGGACACTGGCTGCGCAATTCCTCGACAGGATTTGATCTCTTTAGTCTTTATCCATCATTTTGACCAGTCCACCCTTCGACCTCATGAGATTTGCTTTTGACTAAAAATAATTTATCCACCCATTTGCCAAGAAGTTAAATTAATCTAGTGGTTAAGGGTGCTGGGCTAGATTTAGACTTCTGCCTTAGCCATAGAAGCTAGCCAGGTAAATCTTGGGCCAGTCACTTGTTTCTGTTGTAGGAAGAAAGCAAGGGCAAACCTCTTCTGAAAATGTTGCCAAGAAAATGGCAGAGGCTTGTCTAGGCAGTCGTCAGGAGTCAAGGCTGATTTAAAATCACACTCACATTAATCTCCTACAGTTGCTTAATGGAAAGGGGACACAGTTAGAAGAGCCAAAGATTAGAAGTTCAGCCATGATGACAATGGGGCATTAAATATATTGGGAGTGGAACATATATATTTCTACCATGCATCTCTGACAGTCATCTTTTCAGCTACTCTATCTTCAGAATCCATAGAAAGTGGATTCTACTTCCAAGGGGCCATTCCTTCCCAAATTGAATTAAGTTCCACTTGAGATAGTGTACCCTGCCATTACATAATACATCAATCATTAACGCCACCCTCATTTTCTTCTCCCCTCTGGGAGGTTTTGAAAAGATAGATTCTATCTACAGAGCCAAGCCAACTATAAAGAAGAGACGAAAGTCAGAGCAGCATGTTAACTCTCTCCGGTGAAGGAGGGATGAGTTGAAGACACAGATGGAAAAAGAACACTCCATCAGTCACAGATAAGGAAGGCTGCCTATTCGGATGTGAAGAAGAACAAAGTGTTTATTAAGGGCCCAGTTGTGCAGCCGCACTGCTTTCATTTCAAATCTATCTTACCTTGAGGGTCTTTCATGCTATGGGGAAGTGGAGACAGTTATGGTCACAAATGCACAGAGGAGCAACAGCAACGAATCTCAGCAAGAGAGAGAGGCCTCCTGAGATAGGGCAGAAAGAGACATATTGATCGCTTGAGATGGGGGAGGGAGAATGATAAGGAGAGGGAAAAGCTTTTTAAGCTCAGTCTCAAACACTTATTTGATTCCATAGGCTCATAATATAGGATTGAACACACCCAAAGGAAAGTTGTTGAAGCATATACAAAGATTTATTTTTCTTGAAATGACCTAGAGTAAACATGGAAAATCAGGGTGTTACAAGCTTTCAAAATCCATATACCAAGAACAGAGCACTATATCCCATAAGGACTTCCTTCCCTTTGCTTTGGGTATCCCATTCAGAAGGAAGAGCTGTTAAAATCAGGGGAAACCAGAACTGAGAAACAAGAAGCTCTCAGTCATTTTCTTTTAAAGAAAATGTGAGAAATGAATTGAAAGTTCCCAAACAACCTTTTGAGATGGTGGGGAATTTTGAGAAGCCATTATGCAAATTTCTGAGGGTTCTTTAGGCCTTGCAGAGAGTGTAGAGGCAGCTGAACTATAAGACTTCAGTCCTGCCCTGAAAGATAGGTGTTTTTTTAGCCTCTCCATATAAATGTATATAAATGTATATGGAGCCTCTGGACAGGATTGAGGTTGGTGTGGGACATCCATAACTGGCCTGTGCATACAAGCTCCAAGAGAACTTTGGTCAATAGATTCCTTCAAAAGGCTTGATATACACTCTTTCCCTTGCTACTGGGCAAGCCTATCAAATAAAATAGCTTTGAGCTGCTTGAATTCCTCCAATAACTTAGGTAGGCATCAGAGGAATTATCATAGGTCAAGAGTTTTAAAGGAAAGTAGCGTAATGAATTCATGTTTGTTCTGAACCAGCCCTCTTCTCACAACCCCTAATTAAAAGAAGAGTCTGGAAAGCGTCCAAGGCTAAAAGGCTTCTGCCAAGATTTAATTACGCAGTTAACAAAAACACAAGAGCTTGTCTTCTCAAGCGGAAAAGTTGCTTTCAGCAACCAGCCCCTCCCCAAACACTTCTTTTATAGAGAGCTCAGGGCGTGGTCTCCCTGTGCCTCCTCCCGAGGAGTCCCATAGTCTTTCTTTGTTTGTCCCTGCTCGTCTGCCTCCTGCGTTGGGCGTCCTTGAACAGGGCCAGCTGTGGGTCATCATCCTCCGCACTCTCGGGCTCACACAGCTGAGAAGAGGTCCCCGGCTGAGGACTCTGCAAAGCCTCCAAATCATCATCAGCCGGTTCGTTTCCCTCCTCCCCCACATCTGAGTCCTCCGATACATCGGAGCCGGCTGTCGGACCCACAGGCTGGCCCTGAGTCACAACAATGTTCACTGTGCTGAAAACCATCATTAGCATCTCTCAGCAACTTGAAAGAAACATACCTCTGTTGGAACAGCCCAGATCTATAGTATTTACCTAATCAGATTGACATGGGTTGGGTCTGAATCTTAGTTCTAATTAGAAGGATTCTGCTAACACAGTTCACATACTTCAGGGTGACTTTTACCTAGTATATACCAAAGCAGGGATGGGCAACTTTATTCCTGCCAAAGGGGGAGATCTGTTGGATGATCATATGATAGGAATATTAAAGCAAACAAGGTGATGAGACCAGTTTGAAAAATAGATGGGGACACTCTCCCCCCCTCAGTATTGTTTTTCCCCTCTTTATGATACCCCAGGTTTATCTTTCTATCTCTCCTTTAGACACCATATTTTCTATCTGCAAAGCAATAGATTTCAAGGAAAATATAGAACTCTTTTACAGTTTTAAACTATTTTACTACAAAAGTAGGCAGCAAATCAGACTGAGTTAGGTTTATAGTTGGTCACCCATTTTGGCCAGCAGTGATTAAATTATTTTTTATTGATGGAATAAAATTGTCCAGGTAGTCTCACAGTTGTCTTGGAAATTCAAATGATTGTTCACCCAAATTCAGGGTTCAGCTACCTTTTGAGAATGTCTACAAAACCACCATAAACTATTTTGGTTATAGAAAAATTAGTTGCAGATGATGCCTATTTTCAATTGTTGGGAGGGAGACAGAGTTGTTGCTTTAATTATAGTCTCAATCTGGATTGGCACCACTGGCAGGTTTTGAGGGGCTCCACTAATGTTGTTCTAAGTCAGAATTAATTAAAGATTAATGTCCCTCTAATCTTTCTTTTTGATAGAAGATTAGAGTATCTTTCTCCCTCCCTCTCCCTTATGATTCCTATGTAAGCATAATTAAAAAAAAATCATGCTACGTTTACCACATTGAATTGAAAGACTATGCATTTCAGTTTATTCCAGGAATAAGCAACATGAAACAACTTCCGTAGTTCTTATCACTCTGATTGAGATTAGGAAACTTGAAACCCACATCTGCAGAAGGGCTCCATCTTGTCTACTATTGGTTTATTTTGAGCCACTTAGAATCTATTTCACGAGTGTCAAACATGATTGTGTCACGTGACGTATTGTGACATATCACAATATTTTTTGTCTTTGTGGAGTCAGGAGTGGCGTGGCCTGCACGTGACCCATCCTGCCTGCAGGCCACCAGTTTGACACCCCTGATCTATTCTATTGCCAATAGTGAAGAATGGAAAAAGTTGTCACTAAATTCCCAAATTCCCTCACTTTAGTTTACCCAGAATCCCCCTTCTTTCTTCCTTCAGAAATAGACACTATAGGCCCTATATTAATACAGCATAGCTGGGAATTTTGTTGGTTTACACAGAATTGCCTTCAGTTGTCTGTCTGAAATGGTTCACAGTGGCACTTCTTGTAAACTTTTATTACAGCTTTTTCTTATTTATTTTTCTCAGTAAGTTGTAAAGACTGAAATCAGTCATGACTGAAAATTCTGACCTGGTTAGGATGCAGTCAAGTGTTATCACTGAGCTTCATACTGCAAGATATGCGTAGCAATTATTAATAACACTTTACATTTTAAACTTCATGCATTTATTTAGCATAAAAATAGGACAGCCCTTCTTAAAAACTTTTAACATTTGCTTATCAAAGATGCAAGTGAATTCTCCTAGGACAGTTCCATTACCTAGCCTGCCCACTGGGCATCTTTAATGGTGAAGGAAGTTTATTTTTACTTCATGCAGATAAGATCTATCTATGGCCTCTGATGCAAAAAAGTTTCACTTTATCTGCCAGAGTGGAACAGAGAGAGAGTCAAAGTGTGTGTGTGTGTGTGTGTGTGTGTGTGTGTGTGTGTGTGTGTGTGTGTGTGAGAGAGAGAGAGAGAGAGAGAGAGAGAGAGATGCACAATGATTTCTTCCATTTCTCCTTTCTTTGTGTTCATTAAAAAAAAACTGCTGTCAGTCCTAAGGTGTCATTTTGCATTCCACTACGGTAAGCAATAAAATCACTTTGCTCAGAAATGAAAGAGGAGCAAGGTGGCAGATGTTAAAGAGGGCAGAAGAGAAAACAAGGCACATTCTCAGCAAATAAGTTATTTATTTTTTGCAGTTTTTCGTATTTTTGCATATGCATGGTTGCGTGAGTCTGGGTCTTCATTAAGGCCCATTTTTATTCACCTTAAAATTCCTTGGGATAGGTTTTATACAATAGTGACTTTATACTAATGGAAACCTCTTTCTATTTGTACAAGATGAACATGCAATTTTCATGAATCCCACTGACTTCCTGAAGATGTTTGTTATATGTCCCCTATAAACATTTGATCCTCCTTATCATCTGATCGAAACTATGAACTTTATTCAATGTTCCAAAATTTGCATGATACTGTTAAGAACCTGTTTTGATTGATATACAATAGTACTTAATCAGTATATGAGAATAATGAAAATCAAATTTTAGCATTTTAATCTGAACTCAACAACCTAGGAACCATAGTCACAAATGGTTCCAAGTCCAATATTTGTGCCTTGTGAACATTGACTGGCCACGACTATTGGAAATTGATTTCACTTCCATTTAGAGGTAGAAAAGCATAAAATCTGTAATGTAAGCCCTAAAATGGGCACATAATTTAAAAACCAAAGACTTCCCCCCCCCAAAGAATTCCCAATGTAAGTCCAGCTACACCTTCAGCTATGATGAGGCTCTACTTTTTAGCCCTCATTTGCCTCAAAAATGTAGTGGTTGACCCCCACAAAAGATTATCCACTCTCTGCTATGAATTATATTGAATTAACATACTAATTAAAATATATTACATACTGACATAAGGCCTATAACCTCTGACAGGTAAATGGCTAAGGAGACAAATTATTATTATTATTATTATTATTATTATTATTATTATTATTATTATTATTATTATTATTATTAATTTTATTTGTATACCGCCCTTCTCCCGAAGGACTCAGGGCGGTGAACAGGGCAATACATGTTAAAAAGACAGAATACAAAAATTAAAAAAAGATTAAACAAGTGCCCAGAACTCTTAGATAGATTAAAACGCATTTAAAAGTAATAAAAACCCAACCCCCTCCCATCAGGCCAGGCCAGCTTGTTCAAAAAGATACGTCTTTAGATCGCGCCAGAAGGAGCGAAGGTCGGGCGCCATCCGGAGCTCAACCGGAAGACGGTTCCATAAATCCGGCGCGCCCACAGAGATCAGACTATGTGTTAACATGCTGGTCATTACAACCTGCATCAGTGGTTTTGCTTTCTGTCCCACTATCAGGGCTTTTTTTCTCATAGAACGCTCAGAACGGAGTTCCAGCACCTTTTTTTGGATGGAACCTTGTAGGGTAGGCAAGGCGGGTTGTATGACATGTGTGAGTTCCGGCACCTTTTTCTTTTACAAAAAAAGCACTGCCCACTATTATAAGGAAAGAGATGACCCAAGATTGGATGTTCTTTCCTGGTTTTTGAATTTTTTGTTTAGAAAAGTTTGCCCGATGCTGAGCTCCATCTTTTGATGTATCCTTTATATTTCTTCCAAATTTTTATTTCATCTCATCAAGTAGATGCTTGCATTTCCTGTTGCTCATTTTAACATATTATTTTTAACTGGTATTTAGAATCACAACTGCCATGGCTTTCTTATATCAGAGTGACAGGATATTAAAAAATGAGAATATTATATATAGATGGAGGCTTGGTGCTTGTGACCATATTGACTGAAAATTTGGGAATGGTGGTCCAAATTTGGTCCCTGTTACTGTAGCGCACACTCAGGAAAGCAAGATTCCCACCTAAATTATTAGTAGTCCTGTTTCCTGCAAGGAAGGTTTGATTACAGAGACTTGGAAACTGGATACAGGTGCCTTCACCTTTATTTATCCTTATTTCTATGGTCCTCTTTCTAACTGAGACTTGGTTTACATTTGGTACAAAAAAAAATTGAGCTTAGTTTTGTTCTGTAAAATTTATGCAATATCTACTCCCCCCCCAGGGTCAGGGATTTGCATCCCATCATCACTTGGCAGGGAACCATAGGTGGAGACTGTGCCTATAGAAGGAGAGCATATGGGATGAGTAGTTTAAGAACCTGTCTGTAGCTGTATTGAGCATGTTGCTGACATTGTTAAGGAGGAAATGGTGGCATGTGGCTGTTTAGTCATACAGATGGGGCAAATGAAATATGTATTGCAATGTGCAAATGAAATATAAATTAACTCACACTCAATCTAATCTTGAGTTATGAAAACATTAAAATTTGTTGGATCCAAGGGAGCTTCTCAGATCTGAGATCTGAAAATCTGTGTCATACAAACTAATTTCAAATTACAGTAGCACTCTTAGTTGCAAATGATCATGTCAAATAGCTAATAATAAAGCATTTGCACATATCATTATTCATATTATGAACAATTATCACTGTTATTCATATTTCAGTGTACAAAATGTGCTCATTACATACATACATATACATACTCATACACACCTACACATATATACAGCCTTGCTGTAATTATATCTATTCACTTGCAGGTGGGGAGTAGAGTTTGTGGAAAGAATACGGCATATAGCAGGATCTTCCCTTGTGTTTTATATTAATGTGCACCAACTTGAACTAGATTGGTATGATTGTTTGTGTATGTGGGTAAACTCATGCATATCTCTGTTCTTATCTATATTCTTGTGCAGATCCATTAAAACATCCTTACCTCATCTCCTTTATATTTACAAAGCCTGTATCCGTATGTAATGAGTAAATGGAGATATTTTTACATCTTAGTCATTATTGCCTCCTTTCTACCTCCATGCATAGCCTGAAAGCCTTGAAAAAGTTTACTTGATGTGTAACCAAGCAGTACTGCATCTTCAAATTTGAAGGAGAAATTTAAAAAAAAAACTTAGGATTTTTTATTCTTTTTCCTTTAAGTATTATTTTTAATTGCAGCGTATTAAACATAAAATCTGGTACAATCTTTAAAAATAAATAGGAACTAACTATAAATGGGCCCTGTTGTGTTTTTATCTTTGACAAGCAAGTAATTGCTTCTCAAATTTATCAGTTTGTTTATGCAAAAACCATTTACCAAGCCTAGCTCAAAAGCATCAATTTCATCATTATCATCTTATTAATTTAGCCAAGCTATAACACAGCTGATTATTCCTGAGTAATATCCTCTGCAGCACATCATGTGTGGCAAAACCATCTGTACAGTACCTATTTAATAAATAAACCCTCAGCTAAATGTCTCTGTTTATTGAGAACTAATGTTTATAGAAAATATAATGGAACTCAATAAATAACTCAGCTTCATCAACCTGCATATGAATCAGTATGAAGAACGCTGACATCATCACCTTTCAAGTACCAGAGAAAGCAAAATTACCCAAAAGAGCTGTAGAGTCAATATTAAGGCATTAAAACTGCAATGAAGGCATATTAATGCTTAAAACTTCATTGTTGGCAGTAGAATTGCCACAATGGACATATTTTATAACTCCAAGACTACTTAGGCTTTATGACTGCTTCTTTGTTGAGTGCCTTGCACTTAATGTAGTTTTCTACTTTAAATAAAAAAGCACACACACATACACACAAAACCACACAAGATCTGAAAAAAGAAAAAAAAAGTAAAATTGCTGATTCTCAACATTCATTTTTAAAATAATGCAAAGTGCTGATTCCATTTTTTTTCATGGGGTTAGGGAAGAGCACCAGCGAATTTATTTAACTCCATGTTTTCTGAATTCTCATCAATGTCGGGTCAATTTTCTAAAACAAGGGTTTCAGAAACTGGGTTAAGAAAATATTGAAAACATTTCTGAAAGAATCATGATGATTTGTCAATAACCACAAAGTCCTCCCCTTCCCAAAAAATCAAAAACAAGTGGAAACATTGCACCTTAGTTGTATAGTTTATTTTACGTCTGTAGCAAATATTTGTACTGTAGCTGCTGAATATTTCGATGACTCAGAAAACACTATTTTTGCAAAAGAAAAAAAGAAAAAGAAAGCGGTTCCTTAACATCTACATTAGCTTATGCATCACTGCCTGCCACATTTCTTCAACAAGCATCAGGACTTGAATACGTCTTTTATTTACATTTTTTTAAGAAAGATCATATTTCTGAGTTATAATAAATAGTGTTATATGTATTTTATTTTCTTTCTTTTGAAGCTGATCTTAAAACTTCCCATTTTCGGAATATTTGAAATGTTATTTTATGCGGATGGCATATTTTCTTCTGCTTATAAATAAGCCAAACAATTTCTAATTAATGTTCCATATTCATTATTTTTATTTTGTTAGAACAAAATTTGAGTAACTGGTTTTGGAAAATTATACCAATATGACTGCTTTTACACCCAACTGTCCAGACTACATAAAAAGAATAAATCATCAAGCCTTCTTTTCAAGGGTTCCAAAAGATGGACGGTTGACCTTCCTTGTCCCCTGAGCCACAATTCAGGGCTTCTGTGAAGGAGCTGTGAGCCAGGTTCCCCCCCCTCCCCACACACACACTGCCTGCCTTCTGGCCTCTTTCTCAACCATTTTCCTGGCATCTGCCCAGATGACCACAGTGAGACTAGGCCTAAATGTAGGAAGAGGCATTAGACCAAGCATTAGACCAAGATAAAAAGGGGGAATAGACCAATCAGAAAAACAAGCGGTTAGTGGGTGAATCTTACCTGGAGAGTAGGACCCCTCATGCTCTTACTTTGAGTAAGATTTAAATGAATTGTCCCCATATTACATACTTATATCTTGTATTCTTCATGTTGAATGGTTCTTATTACAGCTCTGTTTCTCTTTTCTCTGCTGATATAGTGATTGCTAGGTTGATTCTAAGAGACATTCTGAGAAGAAATAAAGTTGCTATGACAATTTTGTTCCAGAGTCCCAGGATTTTTCTTTTTAGGCTTCCACAAAAAGGATAAAAATTCAGATTCTTCCCTCCCCCACCACCAAAAAGCAGCAATATTATTGCGTTCAGGACCTCTTTCATATTCTAAAGAATAAAGTGAGAATGGTATAAATCACAGTCTACCCAAGAAATGTTGTAAAGTTGTCCAGATATTTTTTTTCTGGCTTGATTTTTGCATCTTTCAGGCCTTTTTTCACACTGCTTCCATCTCTTCAAAGATGAGATTGTTCAATGTTAAGACCAGTGTTGCCCCTTATTGCTAACATCATTTTCCCTTTCTCCACCATCCAGTGCCATAGCCTTATTCTCTTATTTACCTCCCTCCTTGACTAAATTGCTCTAATGCAGGGGTGTCAAACTGCCAGCCCATGGGCTGGTTTCATCATACTGAAGCCGTGCCCACCCCATTGCTGGCAGTGCAAAAAGAGTCACGATACATCACAACACATCATGTGATATGGCGAGTTTGGCACCCGTGCCTTAAGGATATGATACACTCTTCTCAGAAGGAAGCAAGGGAGCCAGAGAGCCTGCATGCTGCAAGACCTCAGAGCAAGGCAACAACATGGCAGACCTGCTGGAGAACTCCAGCATTTCTACTGTTCTGAACAACTTGCTCCTTGATCCCTCCAAGGCAGAGGGTTGCCCTTGCCTGCAAGCTTCATCCTAATCCACAAGAACCACACAGACTGAATTAACCTGACCAGAGCCAACACAACCTGTGAAGACATATTTTCTAGTCAAAATGATAGGAAACGAATAGAAAAATGTGATTCATTTCTGTTAGATGAGCTAGGGAAAGAATGACGTCATGTCAATAAGCAAGATTACTTCATCTGTGTTTCCATTTCAGTTCAGCAGATATTTTCCTTTAAGTCTTGCCCACTTTGTCCTGCTAATATTGAGCCTGGTGGGTTGTTTTGGTGTGGTGAGGTTAAATTACTGCTAAGCTTGTAAGCCGCCCTGAGTCTTCGGAGAAGGGCGGGATATAAATGGAATTAAAATAATAATAAAAAAATATTTAACTAACTCAATAATTTGGTTTATGGCTTTGCTTAAAGAATATAATTTCAGTGAAAAGATTTTTGTTTAGTGTAGTTTAGCAAGTATGGAATTATCACGAGTGATGTAGCTACAGTATCTTAGGAAAGAATGTCTACAGCCTTGGACCTGATGTATAATATTAGTCAGATCTCTCTTGTCCATTCCTGCTTTAGGTGTTGGCATCAAGAACCTGGGAACAACTGCAATACAATCCACAGTTTATCACACATCTTAGGGTGAATGTTCAATTGTGCAATATGTGAAGCTGTTCTTTCTAGTGATTCTTTTGTGGTCCTGTATTTTGAAAATAAAATAAAAGATGCAGTCTCGATGGTTCCGTGGAACTGAATTATCTCTTGATTCATAGCGGTGTCTGCGGATAAATTGCTTCAAAGTACGATTGCTTTTGAGATGCTAGAAAGGGATGCTAAAGTACTGAACTGTGAAGAATGTTTCATAAATACTGGTTGATCATGTTAATTAATTGAGAAATGCATGAATCTGACCTTACATTTCTACTTTTTTTAAATGTAGCATTTTTTTAATGCTATATATGAAGAATGTGCCTGCTATGATGAAGAAAATACCTGTATTCTTTTAATGAACATAGCATTTCTTCTCCGCTGTAGAAGACAAAAATGACACTGATATTATTTGTAATCCATTAGGTCATCTCCCCTTCTCTCCCATAATTCTCATATGACAGTTTAAGGTAATTACCAATCACATCTGCAAACCATGATAAACAAAATATAAAATCTACAATATTTAATAAGAAAACTGTGGATAGCTTAGGACATAGGTAAGATACATCTGTAGGTCACATGACATTCTGGTTAACACCAGCAACAACAAAAAGTTTCTGTTGTTGGTTGTAGATATCTTCGCTTATCTTCTGATACTAAAAGACAATGTACGTGGTTTTTTTCCTGAAATTCACATTTTCTACTTTATTTTTGACATGGTTTTATTCCATTTTCAAACAGGAAAAAAAAATAGAACAGTACAATTTTTCCTATAATGGAAAACAACAACTTGAAAGCAATCTTGTAATTATTATTCTTCCTTACTACAATCAAAATGAGACTGTAATCTTATTTGAAGTCAATAGCAACTAAATCAATAGTAGCTAAACATACTTAGTGCTTCTGCAACTGCACTCCATTACCTTACTCAAGTCATGGTGCATTCAGTTTTGTATGGCATACTGGATTCCTGCATTTAAAATTTATATGCAATTTTAATATGTATACTGTATAAATTTATTAAAATTTTTAAAAAGAAAGTTAAAATGAATAGAAACTAATACATAATAGATTATATATATATATATATATATATATATATATATATATATATATATATATATATATATATATATATATACACATATACACACACACACACACACACACACATACGTATAAGAGAACGCCCTATTCAGTGTGTGGTCCTCAATGGAACTGCATCTACATGGAGGGAAGTGTGTAGTGGAGTGCCCCAGGGCTCTGTTCTGGGCCCAGTGCTCTTCAACATCTTCATCAAAGATTTGGATGAGGGGATAGATGGGGGAACTCAACAAATTTGCAGACGACAGCAAGCTGGCAGCAGTAGCTAACACTCCAGAAGATAGGCTTAAGATACAGAAGGATCTTGACAGACTTGAACATTGGGTGCTATCCAACAAAATGAAATTCAATGGTGAAAAAAATAAGGTTGTACATTTAGGCAAGATAAACCAAATGCACAGGTATAATAAAGGTGGTACCTTGCTCAATAGTAGTAGCTGTGAGAGGGATCTTGGAGTCCTAGTGGACAATCACTTAAATATGAGCCAGCAGTGTGCTGCAGCTGCCAAAAAAGCAAACACAGTGCTAGGCTGCATTAAGAGAGGGATAGAATCAAGATCACGTGAAATGTTAATACCACTTTACAATGCCTTGGTAAGGCCACACTTGGAATACTGCATCCAGTTTTGGTCACCACGATATAAAAAAGATGTTGAGACTCTAGAAAGAGTACAGAGAAGAGCAACAAAGATGATTAGGGAACTGGAGGCTAGAACATATAAAGAGTGGTTGCTGGAATTGGGTATGTCTAGTTGAATGAATAGAAGGATGAGGGGTGACATGATAGCAGTGTTCCAATATGTCAGGGGTTGCCACAAAGAAGAGGGAGTCAAACTATTCTCCAAAGCACCTGAAGGCAGGACAAGAAGCAACAGATGGAAACTAATCAAAGAGAGAAGCAATGTAGAACTAAGGAGAAATTTACTTACAGTTAGAACAATTAATCAGTGGAACAACCTGCCACCAGAAGTTGTGAATGCTCCAACACTGGAACTTTTTAAGAAGAGACTGGCCAACCATTTGTCTGAAATGAAATAGGATATCCTGCCTGAGCAGGGGGTTGGACTGGATGATCTACAAGGTCCCTTCCATCATCATCATCATCATCATGTGATGATCATCATCATCATCATGTGATGATGATGATGCCTTTGAGGGATTCACAATGCAATACTCACTGGTGTCAACACACCCAAAACATACAACAGCAGAACTTAAGATCTAGCAGTTTCTTGAATTGCCATATTGTGAGGTAATACATCTTTTGAGATTCTCATGTGAATTTGAACAAAAATTTGGTGATAAGATGCCAAAATTTCAAGAAAAGACTAAGTGGCTTTGGGTGCTTGGGCCATCTGGTACCAAGGCCTCTTCACCTCTAATCTTGTTTTAGGTGGCACTGCCTCAGACAATCTGGTGCACAATTTGGGGGTCTTCTTAGACCCATGGCTTCTGCTGGAAAAGCAGGTGGTAGCCGTGGCTAAGAGGGGCTTTGCACACCTTCAGATTGCACAACAGTTGCATCCATTCCTGGCCAAGGAAACTGTTCACTTTCCCGTATGACCTTGTGACCTCCAGTTTGAACTACTTCAATGTGATCTACATAAGGTTGCCCTTGAGGAACACTCAGAAGCTTCAGCTGGTACAGAATGCAGCTGCCCAGGTGTAAATAGTGTTGGCTATTTGACATATGTAACACTACTGTTTCAGGGGCTGCTTTGGTTGCCAGTGTGTTGGGGAAGATTCTTCCTCTAGAGATTAGGATGGCCTTGACACTACTGGCCTTTCGGAAGACCTTGAAGACCTGACTATATCCTGAGTGTGTAAAGAGCCCAGTTTCCTGATCATGTTAACACCAACCGATTATAATATCTCTTGGCTAATATTTGTATTTAATTCTTTTTTTCAATTGTGTTTTAACTAATTTGTTTGCATTTATGACTGTTTGCCACCCAGAGCCACTGGTTTTTGGTGAGTGAGTGAGTGAGTGAGTGAGAGAGTGAGTGAGTGAGTGAATGAATGAATGAATGAATAAATAAATAGCTAAATAAATATTCTGAGATTTTTCTTATTTTATAAAGAGTTTCCGGCACCGATCACTTGAGGGAGTGGCTGATTCTTGGATCAGTATATGGAAGTCTACAAAATAGTCAGAATTGTGATGAATTGAAAAGTAGTAAGAGAGTTTAAGGTTGCAAAAAAGGAATTGATGAGTGGGGACATGTTTGGGATACAAAATAGAGATCAAGCAATCTTCTCTAGAGCTACTTCTCTACTTTCTTCCTTCATAAAGTTTGGGAGGTGGATGTGTCAGGGAAGAGAATCTGAATCTCATTTTTCTTTCAAATACAAAAGTGCCTTAACATGATCACATTTCATCTGAGAGCTGAATCTTGAAAGAACTAAATAATTTTTGAATACTCAGATTCACCCCTCCACATTTTCTTTCCCAGTTTGTATATTTATTTTTGTATGAACATAAATCCTAACATTAGTTATAATTCTGAATTCTAACTCTTGCCATAATGTTTGGATTGTGGCAAAGAGCAATTGCTCCAAAGGACAAATCTAAATCCTGCTATGATTAGTCCAATGTTATGTCTTTTCCCAACAACATGTTACAGAAATACAAACCATTAAAATATATAAATTCTACCCATATTTAATTTCTCAAAAATTTATGTCGCAGAAGTTTGTAGGAAAGTCATGCTATTGTAATCATCAAGGTCCTTTATTATTACAATCAAGGTTTTTGGTACATTGTTTTTTTTAAACGTACACTGAGGTTTTTTTGAAATAACTATTGCTATTTGACATTTTTAAACTTGTTTTTTTAAAGATTTCAGTTTTTAGCATCAAAGTGTTTTTCTAGCTGGGCTTTTGCCAGCTTTTAGATAGAGAAGGATATTTTTCTAGTTTGGTTCAATATCTTATTCCCAACAACTTATTTCTCTAGACCTTTAGAGGGCAGTCATGAGCTTCTTCATCTCTTCTGCATAAAGACCATGGCAATTGTTTTCTTATGTCCATTATGTACACTTCCTGTTCATGAGAAAAATTTGTTTGAAAATGTATTTGTTTTAAAAGAGGATAAAGTTGGTGCATAAAGTGCTTTTCTTGCTATAACAAATTTCATGACAGAATACAATGGAGAATTTTTAGATAGAGAACACAGATCAACACAACAGACTCCTATATTTACTGATCTTTCCCTGGATTTTTATAGAAGGGACTAGAGATAGCAATACATTTTGTAAGAAATAAGCATGGTTTTTTTTAAAGTCCAATTGTATTTAAAGATTACTGAAGGCACAGTAGCCATTTGAAAGACCCACAATTAGTTTTAAAAGTGGATGCTGTAATCAGAAATCCAAAATTGGATGCCACTGTGATCCACTGATCCTCTGAGTATGTTTTAACTTTGGGAAGTTTTCCTCGTATATTTCAGTAAAAAGACAATACCATATTATTTGCACAAATGTTTTTCCCCCAACCTTTTGCAATGAATCAAAATCCTGTTGACATGCAAAAGCATTTGAATATACAATTTCAAAAGTACACTTTTTGATCAGGAAAATTAATTATGAAACCAAAGAACTCCCTTCTCTGACCTTTCTCAAATGAATGATTTGAGTTTGTTTTCTTATCAGGTTTTTGGCAGAGACCTCAATTTTCCAGAATGCCAAGTGCACATTTGTACTCCTCTTTCACAAAACTCAAAGGGGTGCATCTTGAGCAATGTCACAAACCAATACTTTTTTGGAAACTGCTCCCAAGAATTGGGAAATCATTTGTAGTACCCCACATTAGATTGATATCTATGTCATTAATTAATATCTAAGAACACCTATTGAGACAGATGATTTTTTTCTCTTTGAATCAGGGCCAAACAGATCAGTAGGATCCAGTGTCAGTGAATGTAAGAAGAATCAGATCCAGAACTTTGTTTTCCAGAGTCTTCTTTAGTAGCTGACAAGAAACCTTTAGAAAGGCCACAAGCAAAAAATGGACAGTAAACTGTCCCTGCTGCTGAGAAACTCATCTGCCGAAAAGTAATACATGACCATCATGCCTTGGATGTTAAAATGGCGGTGCCTGGATTGGCTGCGGCTACATTGGCTCTCGAAGGTAAAAAGTTTTTTGGGGGGTATAAGAGATATAGGCCACATGATCGGGAAGGTTTTAATGTGTTTGAGCAATGTAGTGGGACTAAGCTAACATACAGCCGACAATCTTTGCTGGTATGGTTTTAGCTGTTTCGGAACTGTTGGAGAGACCATTAAAATTTTGAAATTTTTCTACCGGCAGCAAGTTCTGACTGCTGGCGCAGAGATGGATTCTATTGCAAATCGGGGCTATTTCTGAAGAAGGCAGAGGAGGAGAGGTCCCGGGGCTTATGGATCAAAGGAACTGGATGAGGCTGTCGGCAGGCCCAGAGGATGGGAGAGAGGCTTTTGGAGGAGCTGGAGGCAGTGGCAGCAGCGTGCTTCAGGGGCAAAAAGGAGCAAGGCCCTTTAAGGAAAAGGTGGAAGAGACAGGAAAAGGAGGCGAGGTAGTTGTGCAGGAATACAAGCTAATTTGAGGGCTAATCCACATGGATCTCCGTTTCCATCTGTCCTGTTTGCCATCGTTCCCTCCCTAGAGACTAAAATGGATGATGTGAAACTTGAGCTGGCCACGAACAAGGAGTGTATATCGGAGGTGGTGACCCTGAGAGCTGTATGCAATGAAATTTCATTTTGATGTATGCTGATTGGTGTATATTCAAAGTGACAATAAAGTTGTTGTTGTTGTTGTTGTTGTTGTTGTTGTTATTATTATTATTATTATTATTATTATTATTATTATTATTATTATTATTATTATTATTATTACCATTATTCCACACAAATTGGTCTGTTATTCCTAAAGCCATCTAAGCGACTGATCATTATTTGAGACTTAATAGGTAGCTGTTTGCCTGATCCCCGCTTTGATGAGGTATCTGAGGAAACTAAAATGGCTACGGAGACAAAATGTCTAGAAACAACCCACTTTTTCTATGCTTTCATTTGTCACAGATAGTAGAAGAGTAACTTAACTCGTTATTTACAGATTCAAATAAAAACAAAAAAGAGAGGGGAGGAGTTATTTTAGCCCAAACCTATGGCTTTTAGGAGTTAAAAATCAATGGTTTAACTGGCTGATCAACAGATCTAGTTTTCCTGTTAACATGGCATACTACCTGCTCTCTCTCCCCTATTCCCAATGGTCTAGTGAAGGGTGAACTATTCAGTCGGCAAATTTGGAGCAATATACAGTTGATGTAGGACGGGTGATTACTTACCATAGGGGAGGTGGCCTCCATTAATTCAAAAGCCTGAAGCCTTTGCTTTGCCGGTTTGTTTAATTTTCGGCAACTTGATGTGTGAGGAAAAAGATCAAAGAAAAGGGAGAATCAAGAGGAGGCAGAGTTTAGGATGTCCAAATTAGAATTGCCTTCCATTAGCAATGGGAGGGAATCAATAGTCTCTCCTAACAAGATTTATACATTTCCTGACCACATTTATTTTTTCAATATTGGAAAGAAATGGTCTCAGTACTTATTGTGGGGTGTGTGTTTTGCTAGGAGTGAGAGTTGATATCGGATTTCCTTGTCCAGCCTTCATTTTCAGTTTGTAAAAAATGTGTAAAAACAGGTGTAAAAACATTTGCTTAGTGACCTTCAGTATTGAGGAGTTTGTTAAATCATCTCAATTGATACCAATTTGGGGAGCTTCAATTTTACATTGAAAATAATAATAATAATAATAATAATAATAATAATAATAATAATAATAATAATAATAATAATAATAATAATAATAATAATAATAAAGTTGGAAGGGACCTTGTAGGTCATCTAGTCCAACCCCCTGCTCAGGCAGGAAACCCTATACCATTTCAGACAAATGGCTGTCCAGTCTCTTCTTAAAAACTTCTAGTGTTGGAGCATTCACGGCTTCTGGAGGCAGGTTGTTCCACTGGTTAATTGTTCTAACTGTCAGGAAATTTCTCCTTAGTTCTAGGTTGCTTCTCTCCTTGACTAGTTTCCATCCGTTGCTTCTTGTCCTGCCTTTAGTTGCTTTGGAGAATAGCTTGGCTCCCTCTTCTTTGTGGCAGCCCCTGAGATATTGGAACACTTCTATCATGTCACCCCTCACCCTTCTCTTCATTAATTCTTCTTTTCAGTAATGTAGTAATAGTACTCTTTGGGGGGAAAAACTTTAATGCTGGGAAAGATAGAAGGAAAGTGAAGAAGTTGACAAGCAGCAAGGTTAGCAAAAAGAAGACTAACCTAAAGCTGCTTCTGTTGATTTTTTGCTGGTAGGCAAGGTTCTCTCTCTCTCTCTCTCTCTCTCTCTCTCTCTCTCTCTCTCTCTCTCTCTCTCTCTCTCTCTCTCTCTCTCTCTCTCTCTCTCTCTCTCTCTCTCTCTCTCTCTCTCTCTCTCTCTCTCTCTCTCTCTCTCTCTCTCTCTCTCTCTCTCTCTCTCTCTCTCTCTCTCTCTCTCTCTCTCTCTCTCCACTGCCCATTTCACCTAAGTGACTCTGGGCAGCATACAATACAAGGTAGGCTTTTTGAGGGTAAGCAAACCTTTTGACTGAAGTAGATTGTGACTAGGGGTGATTGTTCAGTTCTTTTAAATTGTTTATATGTTTTAATCATACATACTACTATTCTACTTGTACTTACTGTTAATTGTTTATCCTCTGAGCATCACTTTTGCTGGTAAAGTGAGATATAAATGAAATAAGGAAGATGAAAGTTGACTTCAAACATTTCTTACTCTGTACAGTGATGGAAAAAAATCCCTTCAAGAAAATTCCCAAGAACATACTTTAATTTAAATTATTAATCAGATTAAATCGATTTGTAATAGTTGCCTTCTGTAGAAGAATCTGAGTGGCTTATAAAACTTTACCAAAAAGGTCATAAAGACCAGCCTAAAATAATCTCACAAAATGATAAATGATATTATTTTTTTAGTTTCTTGTAATAACTAACTGTAATTTGGCAAAGAATAATTATTTGGTTCAAGAACTATATAAGACTTGAATATATTTTTCAGATAATGTCAATGGTAAGTACAAAGTACTGCAGGAGATATCTAAATGACTTTTTATTAAAGGACACACTGGGGAAATCCAATCTTTTGGTTAGTTGATGAAGGAAAATTCAGAAAAGTTTCCATTCTGATGAGCTTAATCCTGTCCTTTCTCCACTTCTGCTCTTGCAGAGAGACTTGGAGAGATCTTGGCTTTGGCTTAGGGGCACTGAAAAGCAAATTTAAACTCAGTTGTTGTCTGACAGCCAGCACAATGTGTTGTTCCCAAGGCCAGTCCACTTCCTTGACATTGGGTTTACTGAAGGAACATAAGAGCTTTATATGCTACAGTTTCCAGCCTCTGGATAGTTCCTACAAACAGTTTCTGGGAGGAAGGTAAAACAGAAAAGACAAAACTCTGCAAATATGTAAGATGTCGAAATATTCCTCAACAATGCTAAAGACCCATTGCTTCAACTTAATTCTGTTTTGAAAGATACAATTGGAGGATAGAGGACTACTTGATGCATTTCTCCAACAAAGCCTCAATGTTTTTCCTTCATTTTCCTAGGATTGAAAGGCCAGGGTTGAAGCTCACTATCTAAGATTATTGTAAGATGTTCATTATTAATGCTTGGTGGACAGAAAGAGAATTGGATTCTTCCACATGTCATGGAATGTGACTGAAAACAAAGTCACTACTTATGAAACTCTAAGTTAATTGAACAGAGTTGCTGTTGAATTGCTAAGTGACATGATCATCATTATGAATATTGTTGCAATTGTGTTTTGGAGTCTGAGAAAATTCAATGTGTACAATTCTATAGATCTGATTTTTCTTTTGAAAAAGGAAGACAATATGGTGAAAAGCACAGTAGTGTTAGGGAATATAAAAGGTAGACAGAATCCTAATTCTCTTGCTTTTACACAATAAGTGTCTTGTTGTTACTTTTTCAATGCTTGAGTTTCAAGGATTTGACATATTGGTAATTGTTTTCTGAATAGTTAAATGAACTCTTAGTAAAAACTGTATTTGATTCCTGCTGGATAATGCTTTTTTGAAGTGCTCCTGAAACATTTTGTTAATCTTGTACAGTGAATGCATTGAATTGTCTGAAGCTCTGTAATAAGGAATCATTAAAATACAAACCTTGGTAGAAGTATGGTAATATTTGAATGGTTGCCTTTAATATTTTATTAAAGGAAAAGTTGCTTTTTTCAATTTGTGTAGTATTTTAAGGGCAGCTAGAATCCAAATACATCCTTCATTGTAAACCTTTCTACTCTCCCCCCTCTCAGTTTTAACTAAAAAAAAGAAGGGGGGAAGCTTTATTGTTCATGTAACAGAATTAAGTGGGCTTCTCAAAGCATCAGTTTTATGGATTTCATTTTTATTTATTGTTGCTTCTCCTATATTAAAAGCAAATCTCAACAACTGTGCAATTTCTACCATTAACATCATTTGAAGAATGCTTTACATCTATTTCACTTAAAATGAAGGAAATCTCAGTATTGTATGAAACATAATGCATATGATGTTCTTTTCAAAGATAAATTTGGAAGTTAAATTCAGTATATTGCACTGGAACGCTTTGTGGCATAGAATTGCTTTTATATCTATTTTAGTAAATCACCAGCCATAAAGATAATCCATAGATATATTTCACTGAAACTACAGTAGTTATATTCACATTGTTAGACTGTCTAATCATATTTGAGAGTAATATAGTACATGCATTACTGTTGGCAATGTTTTCTGATCAAGGGTTTTTGAAGAAATTGAGAAAATCAACAGTCTTTGATAACGAACAATGTTGTTGATTTATTGTTCATTTTTTCCAAATATAAATTGAGCAGAAAAAATTGATTCTGTAAGAATTGTTAGCTGCTACGTTTACTATTACAAAAACCATGGAAAACCAACCTATGACTTTCAATGGATAAATCTATGGATATTAAAACTCTCCTGTTTGTCTATTGTAACTTTCAATTGGACAAAACAGTACATCATAGGGAAACATGTTTTAAATCAAGATACCTCAAATGGGCTAATTTAAAGAATGCATCCCAAATCTGGATACATTATTCCAGTGGAATTGAAATTTAGGAAGGTTGTGGCATTTCCTCACCTTATTCCCTGCCTCCTTCTGTTGGCTATTGGCTGATGGCAAGGCCTGATACACAAGTAGTGATTGGCTGCTTTGGAACCAAGGCCAAAATGGGAAATATCTTAAGAGTGGTGGGCAGTGAAAGAAGGTCAAGGGTATGACTTGGATGAGTGGTTGATGCATGAACTGTCTTCATCCATGGAGGAAACTTGGGGACATGCCAGAAAGGGGAGTGGGGGTGGAATTTTCCTTGAAATCCCTGGCTCCCTTTGTTTCCCCTCCCTTCAGAAAAATGGCAGACTGTTCTGCAGGTCAGCTATGATGGAGGAGGAGGAGGAGGAGGAGGAGGAAGAGGAGGAGGCAGCAGCTTCATCATCAGGGCTCTGCTGAAGGTTGTGGGGGGAAGGGAAAGGGCACCACTCTATGTTTTATGTAGAAAGAAGGAAGACCCAAGATGTCATGAGTTGTCTAATAATATATAGAAATGTGGGAAGTGGTTGTGCCTGAAAAATTGATACAATACCCTTGAAGAGCTCATCAAATTTGGCTACCATTGCTTAGCTCCAATACTGGGATTATTTCTGAAGAGATAGCATTTGGATAGAAGCAAGTGTTTGTATTGAAAGAAAGCGCTATTTACAAAACAAGTTCCTTAGAGCTTTATGTTTGTGCTTTTTTTCTCTTTTCCCCCTATCTCTATTTTGGTTAACTGACCAAGAAAATAAACAAGGGAACTCCAAACATCCATCACTCCTAAAGAGGTATTTAACTGTTTCATTTTTAATTCTTAATTCATAATTTTCTTTCCCAAAATCTAATTTTCCCTATCTCTATTTTGGTTAACTGACCAAGGAAATAAACAAGGGAACTCCAAACATCCATCATTCCCAAAGAGATATTTAACGGTTTCATTTTTAATTCATAATTCTTAATTTTCTTTCCCAAAATCTAATTTTAACTGGTCACCTTATTCCATTTTTATCTTTCTTAGTTCACTCTTAGTCAGTGCCCTCTGCTCTCCTTTCTTCTTTTTCACAACTTTTCCCTTTAAATCGCCATTTATAAAACAAGTTCAAAATGAGTCTGAGGAATAGAAAAATTGAAACAGTATTAAGATAAAAGTGCCCCAGAAGGCATTTGACATTGCAAATGTTCCTCTTTGCTGGGGGAAAGTTAGGTCCATTGTTCAGTGGTGGAAACCTTCATAGTTCACTAGCACTGGTCCGCAAGCAGTGAACAGACATTGAGGCCTTTCAGACTGAGATGTTAAGAATAAACATCCCCATAAAACAAGAGGAGGTACATGAAGATATAGAGCATTTTTAAAAACAAACAAACAAACAAACTTAAATTGAAGACATCCTAAAAGTTGCTGGGGAAGGACAGGAGCATAAGGTAATTCTAAGCTGGAATCTTCAGTATAGATCTATTATGCTCAGCCTGAAGAATTTATTTATTTGTTTATATCCCAACTTTTATTATTTTTACAAATAACCCAAAGCAGCCAACCTATCTAACGCACCTTCCTCCTTCTCTTTTCCCCACAATAACAACACTGTGGGATGATTTGGGCAGAGAGAAACTGTCTCAAGATCGCTCAGCTGGCTTTCATGGCCAAGGTGGGAGTTGAACTCACAATCTCTTTGTGCCTTAACCACTAGATCGAGCTGGCTCCCAGAATGAACGAATGTATCTGGGATTTCCCGCCCCTGCCCTTACTAGGATTTGCAAAACACTGTTAATGAATGAAAATGACTGTATCATGCAGTTAGGGGTTTTAAAAGCATTGAACTTCCTGTAACAGATTGATCAGTGACTATATTGGTGGGATAGCGGCCATCCAGTGCCAACCTATTTGAAGGATATTTGCTGATGAGAAGTAATAATCCCGGGTTTGGGGATTTCCAAGAAGCATGAACTGGGCTATTCTGGAAAAATGGAAGCTGGTCTTGATGTTCTTTAGTCTGACCAAGTGAGAACTTTATTATTATTTTTTCTATGTTTAAGATGTCAGGAAAACAGAAGCAAGAAACAGTTTATTTAAAATGCCTGCTTTCGCACTGCTTAACCACTCTACATGTAAAGGCTTATTTCAAATTTCTGGATGGTGATGCCCAGCATAATTTTTGACATCTTAAGAATTAGTGGAACAACAGCTATTCAGCATGATAAAAAGGACCTTCGGCCCCCTCCCCTCCTTCCTATTGTTCTCATGTTTGGTGAACCATACAAATCTCATATGTAGAGCTCCTAAGAAAATTCCTTATTAGTATAGTCAGAATGTTATTAGTGCGGTTTGGAAAGCACATATATGGTGCTTAATTAAAAAAAAAGTCCATTGATGCTAATTGAAAGAGGGCCATTAACTTCAATTGCCCTTGGATCACACCCATATATACTTAGCTGGCAGAATAACATTTAATATGCTGTATAATAGAACAAATCAAATCAAATATTTAATGGTGGTGGGCCTTGAGGTTTTTTTTAAAGGACAATATCATTTAAGGCTTCAAAAACTAGGGCCAAAGATCACTGTCAAGTGTGGAATTAACAGGCAGTACTCTACTAAACTAATTAAAAAAAATAAAAGATTGCAGCAGAGTAACAGCTGCCTCTCAGGATAATAGGAAACCTATCTTTATAAATATGCTTGTTTTTCATTACAGAACAGGCAGCCCTATAATCAGGAGCAGCAGTGGGTCAGATATAGGCCTGGCGTAACAGCTACAATTTTATCAAGCAAGCAGGGAGATTTTCATCATTTTAAAAACTTTAATGGCTTGTAGTATAGAAGTAAAATATTGTCAAGGTAGGAGCTCAGGTTTAAAGAGAAAGGACCCATTGGCCTCTGTGGAGCTTCAGAATTCCATACAACCCAGAATATCCCCATTTTGACAGATCAGCGAATGGCTCCCTAAAATGATGCTTCGTCGGCCCATCCAAAAGAACACCCCTCATTTCACAGAAAGCTTTACAGCAGCCGCCGCCCAGGGAAAGCCACTGCCTCCTATATAGGTAGTCCTTGACTCACGACCATAACTGAGCCCAAACCTTTCTGTTGCTAAGTGAGACAATTGTTAAGTGAGTTTTGCTCCATTTTGCAGCCTTTCTTGCTGCAGTTGCTGAGTGAAACCCTGCAGTCATTAAATGTCTCTGGCTTCTCCATTGACTTTGCTTGTCAGAAGGTCACAGACGTTGCCACATGATCCTGGGACACTGCAACCATCATAAATATGAGTCAATTGCCAAGCATTTGAATTTTGATGGAAATAGTTATAAGTCACTTTTCCCAGTCCTGTTGTAATTTTGAATGGTCACTAAATGAACTGTTGTAAGTCAAGGACTACCTGTAGTTTGGTGTTTACTCAACAGAATGCAGAAAGCTCTCCAGGGAAGCAAAGAAGGGACAAGCAGATATTTTACTTGTTCCATGTTGCTTTGCCACTGGAGATGCAAAAGATTAAGCCTATGACATTCATTGAGCAAAATCAATGGTTAGCTGTCCAGTGAGTGTTCAGTTTCATTGGGACCAAGAGTATTTGCAGGACCATGGAAGGAGATTTTCTACAGGTATGCAATGTGTTTTGAGGTCAGAACATTCTGTCCTTGGAACAACTGTGCTGAATTCAAAATAGGCTATTCTAAGTGTACCAGACATGCTTTGACCTTGATAATTTTGTTCCCAAGCATAATTTAGGAAGGGGAACTGTGCCCATCACACTGATTGCCATCTGAGTACACATAAAGACTTTCAATTAACTATGTTAATAATAGCTGCTTGTCACTGTTTTGCTGTATATTTTTCAGAAATAACATTCTAAAAAGGGAAACTGTTAGAAGATTATAGAAGCTGGACAAAGGAACACTCCTAAGCATTGTAAATTTCTGGATAAAACACTCCCAACTTGGGAATCTAATTCTTCATAGAAATTATGAGTGCATTAAAAAACACCCTGCAATCCTCATCTGCTGAGTAACTGAATAATTGTATATTCTGGAAGCACTCTCATCAGAAAAGGAAGGAAGAAGGGAATTTGTTCCTCCAGATCAGGAATTCTAGATACTATTTTGGATACCAAAACTTTAATGTTGATTTCCCCCCCCCCCCAAGATTTTCAACCTCTAATACTGATAAACTTTTGCTTAGGAATTTCAGGCAACAGTTGCAAAAACTTTAAAAACAAAATTCTATCTGTAGAGGAGGAAATTTGCTCCAAAATGCACAACTTCCTTGGGAAATGGAATTCATTAGATCAATAAAACACTCTAAAATTCCTGGTTGGGGGTAGGGAAGAATTTGACCAGAAAAAAGTGAAAATGTAAATTGAAGGTGGAAGTAGGTATAATTGGAAATGTTCTGAGTGATTGAAATGTTCAAGAGGATGCTAAGCAATGAGGATTATTTTAAAGGCAAACTGCAGGTGCATACCAGTCTTGCTTTGCCTTGGGATGAGAGAACACCTGCAAGACTTTCTCAAGAAACCCAAACTGCCGACTGTCCCTCCCCATCCCCATAAAAAACCCTGATTATACCTGCTCTGGGGAGCTTTTTCTGACTGGTGACTAGGAGTTGCAGTACTTTCAGGCCTAGTTCCAAGCTGCATCATTTGCTCAGGCAAATTAGATGGTCTCTATGGCACTAATTTTCCTTTGGAGGGATTTCATCAACAACAGGAATGAGATGAGGGTGGGTCTCTGAAGAGGGAATCCTCCAAATTTCTCCCCATGGAAGTTTTTCCTTAAATGACACAGTGAATATTAGCTAGTAGTGATTGTTATCTCATCTTGAAGTTAGGAATCACTCATATAACATTGAAAGGCCAATCATTTTCAAGATACGTTGGCAGAATACATTTCTCTCTGCCTCCCAGTTCCATTGGAAAGGAACTTCACCCACACCGTTAAATAAATATATAATGTATATTTGTAAATAAATAAGTATCAGAGGATGGAGGAGCACTTTCCTGCAATATCTAAAAAAAAGGATTTTCCTGCTAGGATTAAAATCAGTCTACCATAATTATGAAATCTGTACTGTGCTATACTGTTCAACATGGGCTGTTTTCAAGGCAGATACATCTCTGAATATCTCCATGAATTTTTAAGAACTTTTCCAGTGAAGGTAGTTATGCTAGAAGCTCTATCATTGTTGAAAGAACTGAGGAATCCGGTAAAGAAATAATCTCTAAAATGATTTAATGGGTCACAGGTTGCCTAGTTTATAAATAAACATAACAGCTGGAGGAACATTTTCCTATAAAATTGTATCTTTCACTTAGGATTATTACTGCACAGCAATTATGAAAGAAAAATATTTTGCAACTTTTGTACGTTTACACAAGATAATATAAAATGTTTTTTCAATTTTTAATCAATGTTTCCATTACTTGTAATTTTTTTAAAGGAGGAGCACTTCAGGCCTTTTGACTCCATGAGACTAAATTGGTGATTACAGGAAATAGTAAACTTTAAACCATCCTATTTAAATAGTGGGACAGCACCAATGACAGTAAAAATAAATCTGTAGTACTGTTCCTTACAGTTAAATGTGCAAACGAATCCTTATTCAAAAGTAAAATACATTTTAGCTTGGATTAAAAGCCATCATCAGAAAAAGCCTTTTGCCTACAGAAGTGTTTGTCACCTTCCATTGTGACTTCTCTACCTTCAGCAGCTTAAATTCTCAGCAACTCAGCTCCTATGTCAGATTAGTGGGATTACTCAGGAGAGAAAGCACCTCTTTCCTAGTTTCTTGCTTTAGGCTGAAAGAAAGAAAATAGGATAATGTAAGTAAAATTGGTTTTCCAACATGTTCCTAGAAAGCTCTCTGCCACCTAAGTCCAAAAAGGGGTATTTTTAATACTTTGTCATTTTGCCCCCGACTTGTGGTTCTGGAAAATTTTACCAGTCAACTGGGAATGAAAAGACATTCATAATTTAAATTGAGCAGTTTGATTGAGGGACCATAGTTTGGTTTTCCTTCCTTCCTTCCTTCCTTCCTTCCTTCCTTCCTTCCTTCCTTCCTTCCTTCCTTCCTTCCTTCCTTCCTTCCTTCCTTCCTCCCTCCCTCCCTCCCTCCCTCCCTCCCTCCCTTCGTTCTCCATCATATTCTTGCACAATACAAGCTTACATTGTGGGAGGGCAATTATGATTTGAAAAAGAAATATACACTGTTGTAGCTTGTAAGTAAAATGTGCATACATATCCTTAATATGAAATAAGAGTGACATCAATCAGAAAAGACTATAATGTGGATTAAAAGCCTCTTAAAAGCCACAGTGATTAGCTGGGAGACCAAAAGGACCACAATGACATCATGCCCTTCCACTGTGACATCATGAACCTTGGCAGTTTAGTCTCTTAGCAACTAAGTTCAAATGTAACAGTAGCAGCAGTGCTCAGGAGAGAAGACAGAACTTTTCTAGGGTTTTTTTGGTTTCTGAGTTGAAAGATAAAAAAGGGATAATCATGTAAGTAAGATTTCATAGCAATCTTCATTCTCTAAGACACTCTGAGAAAGCTCTCTGCCAATTCCCCCCAGGAATGGGTACCTTTAATACTCTCTAACTTTTCTTACCAGTTCAGCGGTTCTGAGGATAGCTGGATTGAAAGAAGGCTCATAATTTAAATCGAGAAGAAAGATGGTGGATATTACGGTGCTCTCTTTTGCTGTTCTCCCAATAAAATGACCCTACTGCACACATTAGCCTAGTCATCCTGAATATCTGTGCTGTCACATCATAACCAGGCATCCTCACAGTGTGCCAAAAATGTAGATCACCTCAATTAGTTCTCCAAACTTGCCCACTTCCTGGCAGTCTTTGGGGAGAATTTGCTCTTCATCAAGATGCTTCACTTTATCCAAGAACAATTTATGCCCAGTCGGAAAAGCGGAAATGTAGTAGAACATTCCCCCCCAAGAAGCTCTTTTGCTTTTCTTATCGTTGCTATCTTCTACCCGTCCCTGCACAAGGGAAATCTCTGCAAATAATTTTTCTCTTCTTTTTCTCTCTATTGTAGGCTGTCCAAAATAATTCAATTCTTTCTTAAAAAGAATAACAAAGTTGTCCCAGAAGGACTGCTAAAGAAAAGGCCCTGCATCCTCCTCATCCTCAAGAAGAGCAACAAAATCCAACCCATGCAGACTCTCGGAAGTTCCTCCCAAAAGTACTTGATGCATTTTGGCTGAAGGTGGGGGTCCTTCTGACCTTCAGTGCAGAGAAAGTCCAAGAGAGACAGGATCTCCTCCAAACTGAGACATCATTGCTATTGGAAATGGGACATCATCGCTACTGGAAATGGCAGTAAAAAACCTAGAGGGTACTAGAATGCCTAAGGTTGGAAATCTCTAATATAGTCTTGAGGAGAAAGGATTTTTTTTAATCTTCTGAATAAGTATTTCAACCATCTGAGCATGTCCCACTTTTCTTTTTTGAAGCAAACTTTATGTATGGCTTCATGCCCACTAATTTGGGAAAGAATCCAGAAAACCCCAAGTTAATGGACTCTTCCCTCTGAGTGGAACTGGAGGCCTGGGGATGCAGAAGATTACGATTTCAGAGGTCCCTCAGTGCCTGATATGTAATTTGTAATATGTCAGAGAGCTGAGCCTGAGGACTAGGAACAGGAACATTAGAATGGCTGCCCCATAGATTTGGGGGTTGTTAGACTTTAAGGGATAAAGGCACTTTGGCATTTAGGACCCCTCCCCTAAGTGTCCTTCACCCTTTCTAGACAGCTACAAATCCCTTCCCCAAAGTTCAGGCAGATTCTGAACTTTTGATGAGAATATTTTGGAGACACAATTCTCCCTTACATGTCTAATCGGTAAAAGTAAAAAGAAAAGCCTACCAGGTCCCAAGGAGGTCTTCAGTGAGAAGGAGATTGGTCCTATATGAATGGAAGGAGATCTAGCACATTCACCTAACCTGTATTCTCATCCAGGCTCACTACCTAGCTACAGATGGGACTCCTTCAAGCTGCAGCAGTCCAGAAGCATAGGATCTGGATCTGTATGTAGCAGAGGACCTCACTTGCATGCATTTGGACCGTAAGGAGAAGACAAACACTCAGAAATCTCAGCAAAGAGATTTTCTTTGGAGTTTTTCATGAATTGTAAAATGGACTGCATAAATTGCAATGTGTCCCATGAAAATCCAGCATGCTTGTCTCATAGAAAGTCCCTCTATGTGAGCGTCGATTGTTATCTTAGGTTTCACTCTTCTTATTCTATTCCATGAAGAAAGGAGAGCTGAGGCAGTGCAAGGGCCTCTTCTAACTCTCTTGACATCTTTTCAGAGCAAACAGGATGAAGAGGAGCAAGTTTGATTTCCTCAGTGCCATATTTCATAAACATTAGCATTCATCTAGCAGAAGCAATTGTGAATGAACCAAAGCATCCCAAATCTAGTGGCAACTAATTATTGGACATGAAACCCAAGGAATTAGCTCTGGGAAAGTATTCCCCCCAAATTTGAGAAAGTGGACAATGTAGCAAAAACATTACATTCACATAATGTTCTTCTTGGTTGTATATCTCCCATTTAAGGATATCTGTGGAGAGATAGCTGATGAAAGAAACACAGCTAAAATGAACTGAATAATGAGGCTCGAAGAAAAGTTAGAAATGTCACAGCACCTGGAATCTTAGCTCCATGAATAATTAAGTCACATCTTTGGTTTGATTCCTTGATGTCTTCTAGCAGGTGACAGAAATGCTTCACCCACATTACATGCCTGCTTCAGTGCTGTCCTGCTCAATGGTGACCATTGAACATATCTCATTTGGAATTTGTGCAAGGATATTTACAGTATTTCCAATATTCAGGATTAAGAGATGAGCAAGGAGAATGTATAAATACAGGCAGATGTTTCATATGTACAGAATAAAACTCAAAACCCAAAGCAAAAAATAAAATGTAGGACAATGATCAAAGCCACAACACAAAAATAAAATGTAACTCAAAAGGACACGTAACACTATAAAAGAGCTGATTGCTCAGCTGGACTGAGCAGTTAATTGAATAAAAGATTGGAACATATTCCTGAAAGAGAGGACATCAAGAACCTCCAAGAAGTCTCAGAAGATGTGACTCAAGAATACAAAAGTCTTTGCTTCCACAGTTGTGATTCATACATTTCTGAACTCCAGAGACCTTAGACTCTGAATTTAATGGAGCGTCTATTTAAAATTTCATACTTCAGTGATACTAGGATGGGCACCTCAAGTATTTGGTTATTAACTCAGGATGGATCTTGCCCCCATTACACAGTCTAATATTTTACCCTCCAGTACCATCCCATCCACCCTCCTCTTTCCAAACATTTTGAATCCCATATATTCCATTTGATTCTCCACCTTGTTCTAAACATCGACCATGAGGACTCCAATATTTCCAAACAGGTAATACTTAGCTTATTTGTTTCTTGAAAGCCTGCAGCATTAGTTTGCTTCTCTTTCTTATAATTTGAATTTTACCTTCAACTCACAGCAATCCCTTTTAATTTACACCTCTGGGATACTCCAGTTCAAGCAACACAATAACTTCCATAATTTGGAGTCATATATCCTTGATTGAGGGTAGGGAGGCAATTGCTGGTCAGACCCAAACAGCAAAATAACATGGAATGATTTTGGTTCTCTCCTTTCTCTTGGATGGGAGGGTCCTCTTATCCCTTGCAGAGAAATGCTTACATACAACCTCTCACTTGTTGAGTACAATGATATGATGACCTAATTTGTATCAGTGATTAAACTGGACCACACTGGAGCTGGGAGTAGGATCCTTCTAGATCTTGAGAATAACCTACTATCCAAAGTGTGGGGAATATTGTGATAGACACAATTTTCCAAAAGAGCAAAGCTCCTTTTGTGTTGACCTGTTCCTGTGCAAGAACCCCTTAATAGCCCCTAGGGGGTCCAATGGTACAGTAGATTCTGCTAAGTTCTTGCTGCTACTTTCTTTTACAGCATATGGAAGATTGGATCACTGACATATCTTCTACAGCGACAGACAAATCCATCAGTCTCCATTCTTCCTTGCTCCGCCTTGTCCTGAATATGCTCCAGTGTTCCAGTAGGGAGTCAAAGGGCTATTGAGTTCTGATCTGTGAGGAGCAGGAAGTCAAGAAATGTGGATCTAAATTGCAATTATTTCTTCCTTTGGATTAAGTTACAGACTGTATCTGAGAGCTAAGCATCTTGTTTAGGACTTACCCTCTTTGTAATTGTTTCATACAGAATATTGTACCTCCCTGTCATTATACCCTTGTATATTTTATGTTTATTTGTTTTTAAAATAATAACAAAAATAAAACACATATTATTATACTGTATATATAGTTCAAGGTGGGCTTATTTCAAGGCAGATACATCTCTGAATATCTCCATTTTTAATTTTAAAGAACGTTTTCAGAACATTGGAAGCCCTGCCATTGCTGAAGGCATTGAAGAATCTTGTAAGGAAATATGTCCGAAAGGACGACTTTCCCAAACCTCCAACTCTATTTTGAGGATGCAAGAGAAAATATGACAGTGCTGAGTTTAAGCAATGATTCCCTTCCATTCTTATTTTTCCTAGAGGAAATCAAATTGTTGGTTCAGTCTTCAAGCGCTGAGGCACAAGAGTGTTCTTTCTAATTTGCATAACTATAGTGAGGGGCTGCATCCCTACCCATTTTTAGGTTTCTTTAAGACTTTTACTTTAACAAATGTTTCCCAACTAATTTTGGTACATCCTGAGACCACTAGCTTAATTTCCTCTACTGTGTGCGTAAAAAAAGGAAGGAGAAAAGGGAGTAGTTTATAATGGTGTTTTCCCTGGCCACAAGGTTGCCTATCCTTCCATGAGGCAAACTTGGCACTTTTTAAAAAAGTCTCTGGAGGTGTCAAAGCAGTTTCTTTTTAAGCTGTAACACTAACACATAACCAGAAAACCATCTTCTAGACAGCGGAAGGTGGCACAGAAACTAGGAGGAGAGCAGGAATCCCACTATCACATATATATAAGCATATAATGCAGGGGTCTTCAAACTTGGCCCTTTGTGGACTTCAACTCCCAGAATCCCTCAGCCAGGCACGCCAATTTTGAAGACCCTTGATATAGTGGAATTTCCTTCTCTCTTCCTCCATCAGAAGATCGAAGTGCTGGAGGATTAAAATATTTGGAGATGTCCTAGTGTAGGACGAGTGGAAATTTGCCTAATTCTTACTTATAGCTATGGTGTTCCTCTAGCCTGAGGATCTGGTAGGTGGGGACTAGGTGCTGGTGAAATCATGGATGCCAGATGACCCTTTGCAGCCTAAGTGGAGGAGTCCATACTAAGTACTATTAACAACCTATACTTCAATGCAGGTAGAGGGAATCAGAGCATGGATTCATCATACCTGAGCAAAAAGAGCTGAACCACCTTTGGAGGATAACATAGATTTGGACGCCCCAGATAGTAAAGGCAGCCCACTGAACAGCTTAAATGTTCTCTTAAAAAGCATAAGAAGTTACCTGACTTGTTCATTCTGAGTGGAGTTTTTGACAGCAGGTTTTTATTTCCTTGGAAGTTTATGTCTGTATTTTGCTACTCCTGACAAGCCTTTCTCCTAATAATGTCAAATTTATTTGTCCGTTGAATCCTACCTCAGGTTGAAAACCATTTATTTCTACTATAGGAAATGTAACGGTTGCTCCCACAAAGTGCTAGTGGCTAGTGCCACAGATGGAGGAAGGTATTTCATATTCAACAAAGATGGGGAAAACGATGGAGTTTCATAACTACCATAGATTTAAGCAAGCTTCCTTAAGAACCTTTATGACCCAGTAGCCATGCTTAACTGCTCAGCAAAGAATCCATCAGTACAGGATGCATCTCACCTGGCTTTAAAGGAGAGTGAGTGGAAATTCTTCCATCACAACCATTAACTTAGTTGGAAGGATAATCTTATCACGAACATGTCTTCAAACATTGCTATCATTTTGCAGTAGACCCATATACCAGCTCATCTAATGGAGGGTATTTCCTCATTTGAGGCTCCCTTAACATTTAATTACTCTTCTGGCAGCATATAACTCTTCCATTACTGAGGGGAGAAATGAACAGATAAATGTGTATGTTCACCAAATTCTTTGGCAAGGAAAACATGTTCTGTATTTCAGATATATCTGAACTGTTGAGGTTTCTGCTCAACTGGAACCTAGACAAACCCCAAAGCCAAGATGATTTTGGATGTGTGGAACTGTTCGGTACCTCTTATGTGGTATGGCTTAAGCACTTTGGGAGTTCTGGTTCTAGATGTAAGCTTAAAACCTTCTCATCTTTGGCTTAAGCTAAGTTGACCTCTTTGCATTAGGTATTCCATAATAACTTTCTTGTGGAGTGGCTGTTTGGTATCTGCCTGGTTTAGGGATTGCTGATTTAGAATTTGCTCTTCTCAATATTTCAGCATCTCTTGAAATCTATGCCAGGGCCATGGCAGATGCCATAAGGAGACTGCAAGCAAAGGTAACTACTATGTCACAAATTGCTATTCAGAATTGCATGGCCCTGGATTTTTTTATTAGACAACCAAAGGGGGTTTGTGATCTCATTAATTCCAGTTGCTATACCTATGTTGACCATCACAGGTTTTCACAGATGTACAAGTCACCATGAACCAATCAGCTATTTTTCATACTATAACACATATTGATTCCTCTTCTTTATTTAACATTTGGAAATCTATTACTTCATGGTTACCCAACTGAATGGCTCAGATGCTTTTTTAATGTTATAGTTGCTATTATTATGATAAGGATTTCTGTTGTTGTATGTCTTGTTTAGCACTGGGCACCTCCATGATAAAGAATCTGGTCCCAAAGTGGCAATCAAACATCAAGGCCATGGTGTTGAATTCTTACACAGGAAACAAGGGTAGGACTTATCAGATGTATTTGCAAAGATCAAGGAATGATGCTAAAGAACTTTAAAAGATTACTTAAACATTGAAGGGAGGAATGTAGGAAATTTGTTTACTATGATACCCCTCCAGTTTGAGGGTCTGGTAACCTAGTAGCTTATTAAGCAATTAAAGGCTTTTGTAAACTATCAATCATTAGCTTATATGTGCATTTGCCTGCTAAAAGTAACATTTCTTTAACATCTTTTGGAAACAGCTATAGAGGTTGGCCATAAGCACTCCATAGGTTCAACATAAATGTCTCCTATATAGACTAGCTATATAGACTAGGTTGTGGCTTTGACACTTAGCTAGGATATCTTGCAAGCTGACCTGTTACTGGAATCTAAGGGATGTGATGTGATATTTAGCTTAAGCAGTGGTTAGAAGCACCTGGACAGGAGTAAATAAAGGCCAGAAAAGGGTCGTACTAAAACATGATCACCTCACATGCTAGTAAGCTAACATTCAAGATTTTGGTAAACTTTAACAAAACTTTTTCCCCCCAGAAATAAAGTTAAATTTAGATGAGGTGGGGGCAGAAAGGACAGACGAGAACAGGATTTTTTAATGTACAAAATAGGCAACACAAAGCTATAATCAGAAAATAAATGACCATAGAGAAATTCAGGAAAGGAAATAATCATACAAAAGAGGGCTCAATAACTAATTGAACAAAGAATTAAAAGGTTTTGCTCAGAAGTGCTATTTCCTGCATATTTCCTATGAGAAGTAAAATTTTATTTTCCAGTATTTTCAGATTCACAATCTTCCTCCTAAGAATAGAAATGGAATAATTTCATATGTAGTCATTGTTTAAGGTGTTTCAGGAAATATCAATTCTGCTGCAAAATTCATTTTAAAAGACTACAATTTTCTTAATTTTGTTGAAAAAGCTTTTGATGGGAAACTTTCTAACTGTATGTTGTCACAAAGGTGAACTTTCATATTGCATAACATACTTTAGAAATATTCAGTAATGGAGTATGCCATGCATACATTATCTTTGCAGTCATTCGCTGATTTTTACTGAAATTATTATTATTATTATTATTTATTAAATTTATATACCGCCCTTCTCCCGGAGGACTCAGGGCGGTGAACAGGGCATATAAATAGAAATACAAAAGTTAAAAAAGGATTAAATAATTGCCCAATTAAAACAATCACAATATAAAACCCATTAAAACCCTAACGTTCCCCCATCAGGCCAGGCCAGCTTGTTCAGATAAATGGGTCTTTAGCCCACGCCGGAAGGAGCGAAGATCCGGTGACGTCCGGAGCTCAACCGGCAGTTGGTTCCATAAAGCTGGGGCGCCCACAGAGAAGGCCCTCCCCCTGGGGGCCACCAGCTGGCATTCTCTGACCGGAGGCACCCTGAGGAGGCCCTCTCTGTGGGAACGCACAGGGCGGAGGGAAGTCGACGCCGGCAGCAGGTGATCCCCGAGGTATTCCGGACCCATGCCATGTAAGGACTTAAAAACCATCACCAAGACCTTGAACCTCACCCGGAAGACAACTGGTAAATAAATTTTAAAGGAATTCTAAACTCTACTTTGTTTCAGCAAGTTAAAAATGTACTTATGGTTCCCAAGGGTTTTCTTTTAAAAAAAGTTTTAGATAAGAATCACTTGTGATGGACATATACATAAACATAATCATACACACAAATATGTATGTGTGTGTGTGTGTATACACACACACACACACACACAAACAAACACACACACACACACAGAGAACACAAACACAAATATACATATAGATCCCTTTCAGAGAGACACCACTGCTAAAATACTTTGAAAAACTTTAACAGATGCCAGCTAAACAATTTATGAAGAAAGTATATAATTTGGGTTCTTTTAAAACCAAGTTGGAGTTTGCTTCCAGTCCCTTGGAAATGTATGTTCAGTGGGGGTAGGTTTCTTATCTGAATTAAGTTGTTAACTCAGTGAAGGCCTTGATCCTCCCATTCCTTGAATTGGGTAAATTTATCCCCGCTCTTAAGCTGTGTATGTTTAGCTAATATTATCATTTTATGCAACTTAAAATATTTTAAAATCTGGGTTCATGACAATTTTTACTAATTTTCCCCTCATCCAAATTAAACTGCTGTGACAGATGATGAATCAAACATGTCTCCAATTTGTACCATATAGAAATATCCTTATGGGTGGTCTGTGTCTTTCCCAATCTTGGGTTCTCTACTAGGAGCCTGGGAGTTTGAGGGTTCTGTGCAGTATTCTAGATGTTTCTAGCGCTGCACTCTTCTGGACAGAAGCTTCTGATGTTGTTTCTAGGATCTGTTGGGGTCACTCTCCCAGCTTAGGAGCCACAGCCTGAGTGCTCCTAGTATTACTGGGAACACGTTGGTCTTTGCTTTCCACATCCTCTCCAGTTCTTGCTTCAGGCCCTGGTACTTCTTCTTTATTTTGCTGTCACTTGGCACTGCTACATCTATCACTACTACAGTTTTTTGGTCTTTGTCTACCAACAAGTTGTCTAGCCTGTCTGCCTGGAACTGGAAATCCCACAGGATCTTAGTCCTCTTATTTCCCACAACCTTCTGTGGGATCTCCCCTCTAAACTTAGGAGGGTCTAGCCCAGGGCTTTTCAACCAGTGGTACGGGTACCACCTGTGGTACATTGGCACCTGGCAGGTGGTACACGACCTCCTAGAAAAGTGGTAGTGGGGGAGGGGAATCAGCTGAACCTGTGGCAGCACCACACAAGCTAGAGCTGCAGGGCTGTCAGGGCTCAGTGGAAGCGCCAGGATCAGCGCCAGGCTCCAACTGGAGCTCAGCGCTGATCCTGGTGCTTTTGCTGAGCCCAGAAGAAGCGCCCATCAGCTGGAATGTTGCAGCATCTCCAGGGTCTTGTGATTTACATTCAGATGCTTGGCAACTGATTCATATTTATGACGGTCACAGTGTCCCAGGGTCATGTGAAATGACCCAAACCTGCTGCAACCACCCAGCAGAAGGGGGGGAATAAAAACCAAACACCCCCCACCCCACCCCAGCTGCCAATCCTCAACAGAAATGCTCACAGCAATGAAAACCTCGGACAGGAGGAAGAGCACCGCTGGGCGGGCAGGCAGGTGTCTTGCTCGGCTGTGGCTTGGGGGACACTTTTTTCAGTGTAATTGTAACTTTGAACTGTTGTAAGCGAACTGTTGTAAGTTGAGGACTACCTGTACTTCATCACTTTTTTCCTTTTTTTTTTTTTGGTCATCAAGGTTTTGACACCTTGCTAGGCAACTGGTGGTACTCGGATGTTGCCATATCCTAAAAGTGGTACAATGGGTGAAAAGGTTGAAAAGCCCTGGTCTAGCCCATATTCTGCACCAATGTTCCTGTATACAATGCCAGTTACTTGTTGTACCGTTCAGTGTATGCTCTTCCTGTCTGCATCTTATACCTTGCTATTATGTGTTGGGCTGTCTCTGAGGCCTCTCTGCATAGTCTGCACCTTATTTCAAGTTGGTGTTTCTAAACTTCCATTTTGCTGTTGTTTATACTGGACAGCTTGTCTGATTCTAATTCTTTAAAAAATAATTACGAATAAATGAAGATATAATTCATGTAATTATTGAACCAATTACAGGGCATTGATATTGGGAAGGTTTAGAAGAAAAACAGAATTTTTGGAAGGATAATCATTTTAACAGTTGCTGTCTTTCCTAAGAATGATAATAATCACATTGCCAAGTTTTTAATTCCATCTTGATTTTACATAATAAAGATTCATAATTATCTTTTTAATTAATGCCAGTCCTTTGTAATCATTCCTCCTAAGTATTCAAATCCATGAGGGCTGATATATAACCCTATACTTTCTTGAAGTGGGTGACACTCTCACAGTGTTAATTACTATAGCAGATGACTTTCTAATATTTACTTCAAATTTTGCACTTTTTAGAATTCATCCAGTTCAGTCTGCAGTTGGAATCTCCCTCTTTTTGAGCTCTTAAGGAAATAAATATATCATTCAGGAACAAATTAATTATATTATACTCTGTTGCTATATGAAGTCCCTGATCATTCTTATTATTCCTAATATTATAGGCAATACCACTATCATACAAAGAAATAAAACAAGTGAAAGGGAGCATTGTTATTTTGCATCCTTCATAATTTGAAGAATCCCAACCTATGTATTTCTCTAATGTTAATGACAGCTTGTAATGGGGGATAAAAATAAACCAAATTGCATCCATAGGGACTTTAAACTTTGCTCTCCCTTGATGTGGCTGTTAAACGAATGTGTGAGTTGTTAAGTACAGCATTGGGTGCCTCAGGATTTGGGGACGCCCTAGGCAGCCTAGAACAGACACAGGCAGAGGAGCCTGGCACTCTGTTTTTTAAGGAAGCAGGGTGTTATACTGGGCTCTTGAGGAATACCACGTGGGTTGCTAGAGCAGCTAACGGCTCTCCAGCAACCCAGACTACAAGTCTCCTGTGCTGCAATTGGCTATTTCCAGGTGGCAGTGGTTGATTCAAACCTATTGGCTGCCGCCTAGGGGCTAGACTATATATTGCGGCTAGTTGCAGCCATTTCCCCAGTACAGTTTCTGCATGAAATAAACTATGACTTACCCTGTACTCAGTTACGCGTCTTCATTCCTGCGCCAAAGAACCCGCTATTTAACACACCCCAAATGGAGCTTCCTTAAAAAAGTTACAGACTTGCGAGAAGTACTACTTCTCTGCAGAAAAGTACAGGTTGTCATAAGGCAGGCAGCTTCTATAAGAAAGCTGAGACTCTCATTGCATTGCATTGCATTGTGTTGCATTGCACCACATCACACTGCACCACACTGCATTGCATTGTACCCCATCACATCGCATTAGTTGGGCTCCTCTGCAAAAGAGACAAAAAGGTACGTTGGGTGCTGTTAGGGCCTAGAGCTGGATAAGAAGGAGGCCAAGTCCTGCTAGTCCCTTGGTTGAAGATAGGAAGCAAGCTGAGGCCTGTAAGCTGTAACGGTAGTTCTGCTGCCCAGCTTTAGGCTCCTTTGGGTGGTTGAGTGGCTGGGTTGGGAGCAAGCTGAGGCCCAGGGGAACCCCAGGAGGCAGAGGGAGGGTTTGGGATACCCTTTGGTGGTTTGCAGGACTTTTTTTGTCATAGAACACCCAGAACAGAGTTCCAGCATCTTTTTTGGATGGAACCTTGTAGGGTAGGCAAGGCGGGTTGTATGACGTGTGTGAGTTCTGGCACCTTTTTTTCTTTTTTTTTTTTTTACAAAAAAAGCACTGGTGGTTTGATGGGAAATAGGCCTCAGCCTACAGAACTGTAAAGCCCTCCATGTGATGGTAGCTTCTGCTGACCAGCTTTAGATTTCCATGCATGGCTGAGTATCTAGGTTGAGAGTAGACCGAGGCCTGTGGGGACACAGTGGGATGGGTGGGGAAGATGGGGGGGCTGGCCATTGCACTGTCTCTGTGTGGTCGCTCATAAAAGTGAACAATGGCAGAGGCACTTTGAAACTGGACAATAAGTATCGCTTGGAGGGGGTCTTAACTTCAAATGGTCATTAAGTGACTGGTCATAAATCGAGGACTACCTGTAAATGTAATTCTCTTCAAAATAATTCCCTTGTTCAGGGAGTATCCACCATGTGTCCATTTGATTCATTTTACCTTCTTTCTGTTTAATCCACCCTTGCGGGCAGAGATCCTGGCTGAAATGCAGCACCTCATGTTTTGCAAATACTCACAGTGTGAAATCATGGATATTGTTCTGAATGAATATTCTCTAATAATTTACCTCGGCTTGAATAAATAGCAAACTCCTTCCGACAACAGTACAAATCCCATTAACTAAAGCTCTTCACAATAACTAGCTTAATCCATTTAACACATGAATCAATGTGAAATTTCATCTGCTCAGAGGGAATTTAAGAGGCAGCCGCAGCTTTTTAGTCCTTCCCTGCACAATCCAATGCAGAATTGTTTTTTAAAAATATTTATTTATTGTTTTATCACAGAGAATAAAATACAAAACAATAAAACAAACAAGCAAAATGAAACAAAACAAAAGCATAGATTCAACCGTAACAACAACAAAAAAGAAAAAAAAGTGCATAAAAAAGAAGAAAAAGTGGTCAATTAAATCTAACATTTAACATGTAGAATCCACCCTGGCTGGATGCTGAAAGAAAAGAAAAAGCAGTCAACAGGTTGAGCTAAACATTACACTAATCTTCAAATTCCTCTGTTAACCATCTGTTATTATATTTAGCCCGTAGAAAGTCTACAAATGGTTTCCAGTCTCTTATAAATCTCTAATCAAAGCAGTTAATTTAGCCATCTCTACTAGTTCAGTCAATTTCAAAATCCATTCTTCAACAGTTGGTATCCCTTTTTCTTTCCGTTGTTTGGCAAGTACAATCCTCGCAGCATCACCATGTGAAGAAATAGCACCCCAAATTGTTTTTCAATTGACTTGTCCGTCATGCCTAAAAGAAAATCTTCAGGTTTAATTAATATTTGTATCTTAAATATTTTTACATTATTATTTTTATGTTTATCCAGTATATTTTCACATATTTGCAAGACCACCATATAGGATAAAATGAACCTGGATTTTGATTCCATTTCCAGCACTTATTAGAAATCCCTTTATACATTTTCGCTACTCTGTCTAGAGTCAAGTAGCAACGTTACATCATTTTGTAAAAGTTTTCTTTCAAACTGTAATTTAATGCGAATTTTACTCTATTCTTCCATATATTCTCCCATTTATCTAGCATTATACCCATTTTTGCCCATTTTACCATACACTCTTTAACATACTCATCTTTTAGGTTCATCTTAAGTAGCATTTTATATAGTTTAGAAATCAACTGGTCATCTCCAGAACATGAATTAATGTCCAATTCAGATTTAGTTCCTGTGAAAAGAAACCTTTTTTTATTCAACTTTAAATCTTTCAAAGATTCTATAATAATTAAACTAATCACAAGCAAATCCTTCATTCATTAGTTGTCTTTATCTTAAATCCCTCTTCTTCAAATATCAATAGGTATTGATATGTCATCCATTTATATTCTGAAATCAACTCTGTTCTATGCAGTGCTTCATGAGGTGATAGCCAAAGTGGCATTTTATCAGCTAATTTTCTTTTATACTTCCATTATACACATGCAATTGATTGCCTAATAGCATGAATCTTAAAACCAGGGTTAACTTTTACTTTGTCATAGCATAGATAGGCATGCCACCCAAATTGCAAATCAAAACCTTTGAGGTCTAATAGCCTTGAATTTTTTAAAGTTATCCAATCTTTTAACCAAAAACAAGCATCATAATATAATCTAAGATCCGCAAATCCAGACCTCCTCTATCTTTAGAATCTTGTAGCAGCTTATATGCAATTCTTGGTATTTTGTTTTGCCAAATAAATTTAGTTATATCTTTCTGCCACTGTTTGAAAGTGGAATCTCTAATCAATATTGGTACAGTCTGAAATAAATATAACATTCTAGGTAGTACATCCATTTTAATTACTGAAATTCTTCCCATTAATGACAAATCTAATTTTTTTTGCCATCTATTTAAATCCAATTTTATCTCCTCCCATATTTTACCATCATTCTTTTTGTAAAGTTTAAAATTTTCCTCAGTGAGAGTCACCCCACGTACTATATCTTTTTCACAACTTTAAAACCAGTTTTAAAACCAGTGCCTGCCTTGATAATCAGCAAACAATAAATGTGGATGTAGTTGGGGTTTTATGTACAAAACTACCCTATTTTTTTTCCCTTTGAGTTAACAGAAATAAATTCCGGACCCAAGATATTATTTGTTAAATATTTTTTATCAATCTCTTTAATATGAGTTTCTAGTAAATATATTATATCATGGTTCAATTTTTTCAAATAGTGAAATATCTTTTTTTCTCTTTTGTGGAGAATTTGCCCCATTGAGATTCCATGTCAAAATCTTGCAGTCCATCTGTTATGAAGAGGAAATTTCAGGGATTCCAGCTGAGGCTCCCATCTCCACAGTGTGTCCTTGATCCGGTTCAAACCTCTTTCTATCTTTTTCTTTCAGATCTTTATCTTTTGAAAAATAGTGTAGTTACGATCCATATTTTTCCAAAAAATCTTGTGCTTTAAGAATTTGAATGTAGTCTATATCATTGATTTCTAAAGGTAAAGATAACCTCTTCCAGCTTATCCCAGTGAACGGGAATAATATTTTGTTTCAGGAGATCTGTCAGGAAAAAATATTTTTTTACGTTTCCTTAATATTATAATTGGAATTTCTCTGAATATTTGCACCTCTTTTCCAGAAATGTTAAATCTCTATTGGTAATGTTTCTGGATTATAGATTTTCTTATAAATTGGATCATAACATTACTTGGCAGTTGTCTTCTGGCCGCCTATGCTGAATTTACTCTGTAAATCTTCTTCTATTTCTTTAGAGAAGTCTACTTTCTCATCATTAACCATTTAGTCATTTCTGTTTGAATTACATCACTTAAGTTGCGGATCTGCTCAGGAATTCCTCTGCAGTGCAGAAAAACTTCCTTCTATTTCAAATCCAATAACAGTAATTTTTGGTTAAGAAGGTCTAACGTTATGTCTGTCTCATCCATTCTAATCTGTATATTTTTAATATCTTCTTTAGTTTGTTTTAACTCTGATACCGTACTAATTTAAGTTTTTATCAGATTTTTCATTCATCTCTTTTATTGTGTCGTGTCGCATAGCAAACCTTTTCTCAAATACTTCCACAAGGAGTTTGGTGCTGGGCTCTTCGAGTCAATTTTAATTCCTTCAGTTCTTACTTAGGAGACATTTTTGCAAATATCCTCTCTTAAAACAAGTTGCTGGCAGCAGAAAAGCAGGCAAGAATACACTGTTCTTTTTTCAAGGTCAGATGAGGAGTTCCAAAAGCAAAACTAAGCAGCTGGCAGGAGATACAGTGTTGATATACAAACTCACAGAGTAGAGAGAGAGAAATAAAATAGGTTTCTAAGCTTTTAACTAGAAAGCTGAGAATTGTATGCAGAGTGCAGAAGAAATAGAATAAAGATATAAAGTCTTTTCAAGTTGATAATATATACAGTCTTTTTGGTACAAGTTCAGTATAGTTAAATCAGTTTCTCAGGAGTCTAAAAAAACACTTGTTGCTCTTTGTCTTTTCCACATGGAATGATTAATTATTTCAAGACACTTCTCTAGTATTATTAACACGCTTAGAGTCTGCGAGGAGGGTAAGTATCTAAATTCCAGCACACAGCCAGCAATTAACGCGCAATCCAATGCAGAATTGTGAGGAGCCAGAATGTAAATTTTGGGGACCATTTCTTTCTTTTGAAAATATAGGTAGTACACTCTGGGGAAAACCAGTCACAGAAATTGTCCTGCAGCCCTTCACTTTGGTGTCTAATATATTATTCTTGTTTTACTATCTGTGACCAAGGACATGTTCTAATAAAGATATTGTAATATCCTTCAAGACCACTCCTACTAACACTGACAGGGAAGCCACTAGTATATAAATTGAGAGCAAACTCCATTCCTTTCTAGAAGTGATGATGTTACATAGTTTGGATAATGAAATGTCTGCAGGAAAACAACCAAGCTCAGGGGATAACAAGAACCCTTCACATTTATATTTATGTATTTATATTACAGATATCAAAAGCAGGAAAGATTATGCTCAGTGTGCTAATTATCATCCAATCTCATTGATTAATGTTGATACAAAGATTTTAACTGCAGTATTAGTAAATAGATTACAACAAGTGATATTGTTCGTTATTAAGAATGGTCAAGCAGGGTTTATAAAAATTGGGCAAGGAGCAGATATCAGATTAGTTGTAGATCTAATAGATTTGAATAAAAATAAAGAAGTTTGTTATAATCTTATCATTGGATGCTGAAAAAACCTTTACCAAAAGACACCAAAACACATGTTTGCTCTATTGAATAGATTGGAATTTGTAACATGGATTAAGATATTGTATGAGTTACCCACATCTAAAATAAATGTTAATGGCTTGTTATCTCCCATATTCCAACTATTTAGAAGAACTAGACAAGGATGTCCACTTTTACCCTTGCTTTTTAATATCTGTGTGGAACCCTTGATTTGTGCTATTAAACAACATGTAGAGATTTATTGAGTAGCACATAATTCAAGTGAACACAAATTAGTTTTATTTGTATATGACATTTTTATTTCTAAACCTCATACTACTATTCCATAGTTGATGCAAACTATAGATGCCTTTAGCAAAAGAGTAGGGTACAGTAGAATTGTAACTATTTACTGCTAAAATGATATATTGGTTTTCCTTTGCAGTATTTTTTCACTTTCTATATGTATGTGGCTGATTTTTTTTTGCCAGTGTATCCAATTGAATGGCCATGGAACTTGTTAACTTTTACCAAATTTTATGTTTGCCCTTTTTTCTGCTTCATTTTGGCCATTATTTTAAAAGCAATAAAAGATTAAATTAAAAATCAGGGGACTCTGGGATGGATTATAATATCCCCTAGGCCAAAGGATAGTTCTGTACCAGAGACAGTTGAATATTTTTCTATAGTGAATGGTTGCAATTCATGGTAGTCATTCTAACCTGTCAGAAGATAGAAATGTACAGTCCAAGCACTGATTGGCTACTGATTCAAGTGAGGCCCGCTGCTTCCTACCTGTCCAAAGAAAAGGTTTTGATGATATTGCAGTGTTGCCAGTATTTTCTTAGCAGAGGGCCTGATGAGAAAGCAAGCATTAGCTGGAGAAATTGGGAGAGAATCCTCATTCCTAAATTGTTAATTTTTACTCAGTTAGTGTGGTCGTATGCTTCCGGGACACAAGTAAGGAGACATAATTTGATCATGGAGCTGACAAAAATGAGGGTGTCCCAAAAACAGGATAACATAGTTTTCCATAAACAAGAGTATCATTTTTGATTTTCCATTGGTTTAGCTGAATAGGGCTTAGCTAATCTTATTCAGTTTCACATGAAACAAGAAATGTGTGTAATCTTGTGGCTAACTAAAGAAATAAAAATGTGTGTAATCTTGTGGCTAACTAAAGAAATAATCAAAGTACTAAATTATTTCCCCAGTCTTAGGAAAATAGCCATATTGTTTTTAAAATGTACAGATTGCCTTGGGTCAATTTGCCTTTGGACTGAGAGTGTTGTTTTTTTTAAGTTAAGTAAATGATGATGATGCATCCATATGGTACAATATATGGTAATGCCATTAATGAATAGCTCTCCTGAGCTGAAATGCCAGGCTGTATCTTAGACTATAATTGATCTAGGTAGAAATGATTTTTTAAGGTTATAAAAAGAACAAGGGAATAATATTTAACATTATGTAACTGTGTAAATTGTACTCCAAGAGAACTGAGTAGCAAAACTTTTGTTATTTTCTTTTACTGAGCAAACAATGTTCATAGTAGTTTAGTGATAAATTCCAATCCAGAAAAGGAAGATTTGATGTGCTGCAATGGACCGTACAGATTGATGATTCAGTCTTAATCCCATCAATAGGTTATAACTATCAGGGTCATTGTGGTCCAGGTTTGAAAAGGAAGCAAAAGATTCAACTGAATTCAAAACAAATCATTTTCTTATTCCATAAGTGTAATTCAATATATAATTAATAGATGCAACATCGTATTCTCAGTCACTTGGAATGTAGAACTGAGCAATTAATTTGGCTTTGCAAGGCAGCAGATAGTCAATTCAGCAAAGCTCTTTTTGAAATGGACATCCCACTTGCTCAGATTATGAGGAGTTTGGAGAGCAGGACCAAGTAAAATGAATGAGACTTTTAAGAAGTCTAGCCATGTTCTCTTTTTATGAAATGTTTTAGAATAGTCATTCATCTAAAATCCTGCCTTAAAGATCAGTCCTAGCTTAAATCTGCATGTAGCACATAAATAACTAAAAAAAGAAGGGACATCAGTCCAGATTCCTGTTGAACTGAAGATTAATCGATTGATTGATTGATTGCAGATTCTACTTCTCTGTTTCCCTATGCAGGTAGCTGAGCTAGAAAAGTCAGAGTTTCTCTCTTTATTCTAGGTTGGATGGGTATATATTTAAATATTTTCAGATAGTTTAAACATTTATACCATTTGTATCTTTTCACACGAAGGCATGGACCTCTTTGTGAAAGAAAGGTGTCAGGAAGAGAAATCTTAGGCAGGTGGAATTGCATCCAATCTCACATTCTGAGAGAAGTAAATTATGGCAGAATAATATTTCTATTTGGATAGGAAACAGCATCCAAAGTCATTAATGGGATACATTCATTTCTTCCACCAACTCAGAATTGAAGGCAGGGTCTGTGGGAAGGAAAGAACTATTTTTTTGCAATTGGTTGTATTATATGATGTGGCTCAGTGGGTTAGGACGCTGAGCTTGTCGATCAGAAGGTCGGCAGTTTGGTGGGTCGAATCCCGAGTGCCGCGTAGCAGAGTGAGCGCCTGTTACTTGTCCCAGCTTCTGCCAACCTAGCAGTTCAAAAGCACATAAAAATGCAAGTAGAAAAATAGGGACCACTGCGGTGGGAAGGTAACAGTGTTCCGTGCACCTTTGGCATCTAGTCATGCTGGCCACATGACCACGGAGACGTCCTCAGGCAAGCGCTGGCTCTTCGGCTTTGAAACGGAGATGAGCACCGGCCCCTAGAGTCGGAAACCACTAGCACGCATGTGCGGGGGAACCTTTACCTTTACCTTTTTTATACTAAACAAGATTTTTTTTTAAAAAAGCATGCAGATGAAATGGAATAGCCAGTTTGCTGTAGTGGTTAAGGCACCAGGTTAGAAAGTGGGACACTTAGTTCTTGTCCCACCCCAGGCACAAAGCCCCACTAGGTAACTTTGGGCCAGTCATTCCTTATTAGCCCTAGGAAGCAGACACTGACAAACCTTCTCTGAAATCTTGCCAAGAAAATTCCAAGAACTAGGCCAGGCAGGAGTCAACACTGATTCAAAGGGACTACCAAAAAAAAAACAGAGAGAGAGAGAGAGAGAGAGAGAGGGAGGGAGGGAGAGAGAGAGAGAGAGAGAGAGAGAGAGAGAGAGGGAGGGAGGGAGGGAGGGAAGGAAAAAAAAGCAGTAGCATTGCAGGGCAATAAAACTGCAAAAACAATGAAATGTTTCATACAAGTGAACTATTGGTTTATGTTCTTGTGCTCTCTCTGTTTCTCAATTTTTACTGAAAGTTTCACAAAGAGCATTAATACTAATATTAATTTATTATGAACTAATAAAAAGTAAAGAAAAGAAAGAAAAGGGAAAAAGCAAAAATGCAGAAAAAAGGGACAAAAAAAAGCAAAAGTGCAGAAATAATAATAAAAAGAAGTATAAACTTCTGATTTCCTTTGCAGCAAATCTAAGTACAATTGCCATGTTATCTTTTACTCTATGATTGCAAAAGAAAAGCTCACTCTTTCCTATTATGCAGTTGTTAGGTCAGTTATCTATTTTAGATTTCCTGAAAAACCCTCATTCCTTTAAAAGCTGCCATCCATGTTTGAGGATCCAGTGCAGCCTTCAAAAGCGCCCTTTAACCAGTGGTGGGATTCAGATATGTGAACAACCGGTTCTCTGTGTGGATGCCGCTTCTGGAAGCCCATTCCGGGCAATAAAAAATTAGCTAGCAGTTCTGCCAAAGTGGTGCGAACCAACTGAATCCCACCACTGCCTTTAACCCATAAAACCTTTAGTGATGTGTTGCTTGGGCATGACCCTTACTTGCACCTTAACCCTTAAAAGGCGTCTTTAATACTAAGAAGCTGGCTAGATGTGAGATTCTGCGTTTACCCACAGTTCTCCTGATGACATACGTTTTGGCCAATATTCATCATACAACACTTCATTTTTCATATGCAAGTTGAGTTAGAGCAGAACTCCTTCAGCAGAAGGCATATCGGAGAAATGAAGGCAAGAGAGGGCAAGGGTGATAATAGTGATAGTTGCTGTTGACTCTTCGCTATGGGATTCCTTTTGTTGTCAACCTTAGTACCTGAAATGAGTTCAGAGACTCTGTGGGGGCATTGGTACTTGCTTTTGCTCATCCCTGTTTTCCCCCATCAGAGCCTCAGGCCAGAAGTTCACTATGTTGGGCAGGAGTAGGCACTTAGGTTGCCTGTATTCTGGCAGGTGGTACTGCCTTCATAGACACGTTGTTTTGTGGGAGTTCTGATGTCTTATTACAAAGAGCTTACCAGAGGAGCCCTGATTGCCCCCTTGCCCCTCCTCCAAACAATCCCCTAAAAATCCAACTCTTGAGCAGCACAATAAGAAATGATTCTAGAGGCACAGTCTCACAGCTGGATGGGAGGGGTCAGACCTTCAGCATGACAGTTGGAGTCTTGAGGGTACTAACCCCATCAGGCTTCTTCTCCAAGTGACATAGAATGCGCTACAGGGAGGACTAGTTCCATTTTCCATTGGGAAATACTAGTTTTCTGCTAAAATGGAGCCTCCATTGTGGGAACATGTTCACCACAAACTGTAAGCAATCCATCTCTGTGGCAGGGCATGCAAAATATATGGATGAATGTGCTATTGTATGTTGTTTGCTTTTTTGTTTAAAAGCTAGAGATGTGCCAGAGTTACATCAGCATAAGATATAAATATTTTGATTTTTAAATGAAATTATCAAGTATTGTAGTAAATTTATATATATATATATTTAATATTTCTTAACTGACTGTCTCCCTCCCACTAAATAGAATAGAATAGAATAGAATAGAATAGAATAGAATAGAATAGAATAGAATAGAATAGAATAGAATAGAATAGAATAGAATAGAATAGAATAGAATAATTTCAAAGACTATAGGAAATTAATACACAGGGCAAGCTATTGAGCCAAACCATCATTTTTATGGTTAGAGATATGAACAGGCAGCATATTGCATTTCTAAAGTGATCTTAGTCATTTAGTATAAGATGTTTCTATCAGCCTCTTTCCTGATCACTAATTATGATCCAGTTTACACATTTGCCATTGGTTAGCTTTTTACTTTCATAGATATGGGGCACAGAAGGCTAACTCCTAATCTTCTCAGGCATGGGTATAGTGTTGACTGAACTCTTAATGTGTTAAGAGAAAGAACAATGAAATTTTCATGGGACAGCTGTTCTCTTCAAAATGTTTTGTGCAAGACAAACATTTTAGGGAGGGTAGACACTATAAAAACTAGAATGCACAAATCAAACTTAAAAGAAAGAAACAAACAAAAAAATAAACATAACGTTAGCACCTAAAGGTATAGAAGGAAATTTTCCAAATGTCTGAACTGATAATGGTTAATATGAACTGATGTTTCCACAACATTATTTTATATCCTTATAGATAAACTTCATTATTAACTTTTCATGGGACAACTGTTTCCACACTAAGACTGCTTTGCAAAGTATAAGCAATGGCATTGTGAACTTGCTAGAGTCAGTCTAAGCACAGGAATGATGGATTCTAATTAAAAAAAAAATTAGAATAACATATCAGCATCTCTTACCATTTTCAATGTTCAATTAAAAGAATTACTGCTGTTCCATTTGTCCCTTTCTTTTTCTTTCTTTTGCATCAGTTTTACACAAACTAGGCCAGAGTAAACTAAATATGTATAATTTATAAACAATCTGGGGGAAAATGTCTGAATTATTTATGTCACTTTTTGAAAAATGTGTTTGTTCTTTTAAAAAAAAAAGAGAGAGAAGGTATTGCTCTTAATCACTGCGGTGCCACAAATATGCTGAAAAAAATCAGGACTCCCCAAGTTTCTTGTTTGGAAAGAAGTAAGTTCAGTAACTCAATCTGCAATTGGAAAACCAAAGGCAAACTGATTCTGAATGGTCTATTTAAACAAGTGCCAATTACTGAATAATTCTTTGGTCTAAACAGAAGTGCATTGTATATGGAATGGTCTTTTTGTGCCTTAGAGTGCCTTCTACCAGATGCCCTTTTAAATTGTTTTTAATTCTCTGTAGGCAATAGATAGCGAAACCTACAGAAGTTAGTAATGGCAAAGAGGAAGCAATCATGTGGCTACTTGCTAGTTAAGAGTCTTGGAAAAGGCATCTGTTATATATGAATTACAGACTTAGGGGAACTTTGACAGTTCATAGACCAGACCTAATTTATTAAATGAAGTTTCTAATATAAACAGTAATTCATTTCAGGCACTGACACCAAAAGTCTGGGTTATGTGAACATTGTCTAGAGAACTGTCACCTCTTCAAAATCAAATCAAAAGAAAGAAAATAATCAACTCCACTGAAAAAGTGAACATGACACTGATAGGACTGTTGTAGGTAAAAATGAACAAATGCATCTTATATCTTTATCCTAAAAGAAAACATCCAGTGAAAAATTATATTTATTTTACAGCAGTAAGCTTGGAACTGTATTCTGATACAGGCAGTGGTGGGATTCAGCCAGTTCGCACCAGTTCGGCAGAACCGGCAACTAATTTTTTGTTGCCCAGGCCCAGAATGGACTTCCGGAAGAGGCATCCATAGAGAGAACTGGTTGTTCACGCATTTGAATCCCACCACTGGATATAGGTAGTCCTTGACATACAGCCACAATTGGGATTAGAATTTCCATTGCTAAACAAGGAGGTTAAGTGCTTGATTCTATGATCTTTTTGCCATGGTTGGTAAACAAATCCTTGCAGTTACTAAATGAATCGTGTGGTCTTTAAGTGAATCAGGCTCCCCCCATTTAATTTGCTTGCCAGAAGCTGTCTGGCAAAGGTGCAAATGGCAATCACGTGATCTGGGGATCCTGCCTGAATTTTGGCCATGTGACTCAGGGGATTTGTGATAGTCAGAAGCGTGAGGACCTGCTGCAAGACACTTTTTTCAGAGCCATTATAACTTAGAACAGTCATTAAATGAATGATTGTAAGATGAAGACTACCTGTATATCTACAAGGTTAGAAATATTCCCAACAATGAAGCACAGACCTTGCATTACTGTAAGAATACAATTCATTGGTAGGCCTTGTCCTTGGAATTTTTGAAGATCAAGGATTAGAGTTGTTCTACATTCCTAGCAAAACTATGAATTGTAATCATCAGGGTAACAATAACCTTTTGAAGACAAAATAGTCCAGAAGACAGCAAACCATGAATAAACATAACATAACATGCCTTGGAGGCAGGTTTTTTATGTTTTATTGATTTTTTTAATACAATTCAACAGTGCTTATTCAACAAATGTGTTGTCTGAGTTTATCATTCACTAATATAAATTAAATTCCTAATCCCTTGTTCGTTTCTCCAACCATTGGTAAAAATAAGTCCCAAGTTTTAAAATATTCTTTCTTCTTTTTCTTTCAATCTCAAAGTAAGTCTGTCCATTTCTGCAAAGTCTAGTATTTTTTTAATTATTTTTTCCTCCGATGGTATGTCTTCATTTTTCCAATATTGCACAAATATAAGTCTTGCTGCTGTTGTCACATGCAAAATCAAATATATACTTCATTTGTCAAGCTTTTCTGGCATTATATCTAATAAAAAAGTTCAGGTTTAAAATCTACATGTTTCCCCAGCATCTTTTCTAGCCCTGTATGTATTTTTGTCCAATATTTCTTTGCTTTAACACATGTCCACCATACATGATAATAGGAACCTGGTTTATGATTACAATTCCAACATTATCTGACATACATTTAAACATTTTTGCTAATCTTGCTGGTGGCAAGTGCCATCTATAAAACATTTTGTATAAATTTTCTTTATATTGTCAACTTATAATTTCTTTCCCACAGGCTTTGCCATTTCTCTAAATCTGTATTATATCCCAAATTCTTTGCCCATGTTATCATTGTTTCTTTTACTAGTTCATCTTCCGTTTTCAGATTTAATAGAAAATTATACATTTTCTTAATTAGTTTTTCATCAGAGGTTAATAATATCTGATCAAACAAGGTCTGCTCTTTATAAAATCCATACAATTTAACATCTTTATCATATCTCACTTTTCCTTCAGAGTTTAGGATATCTTTATATGTCCATATATCCTCAAGGCTAACTAGATTTGGGTGTACAAATTCTTCCACTGTTGAAAGCCATCCTGGAATTTTCAAATATATTTTGCATTTTAATTTTTCTCATGTTAACAGTAATGCATTTCTAATATAGTGGTTTTGAAAATATTTATGAATTTTATTTTTCCCATACCATAAAAAGCATGCCAACCAAGTTGTAAGTCCCTCTAGATACAGCAATCTTTTTATATGAAGGTTATCCATTCTTTTATCCATGTTAATACTGATGCTTGATAGTATAAAACCCAATCTGGCAAACCAAAACCTCCATTTCCCTTAGCTTCTTGTAAAATTTTCAATTTAATTCTAGCTTTCTTTCCTTGCCAAATAATTTTTTTAAATTAAGGAATTCAGATCTTCAAAAAAAAATTCTCTAGTTTTATAGGTATTGTTTGAAATAAGAAAAGTATTGGAGGCAGCATGACTTGTCCATATACTGACTAAGAAGGGTTAATGTTTGGGATGCCAAGGGAACTGAAGGTGTAAAACCAAACACTAAGAAATTTGTTCTCCTAACTTATTCAAGTCCTTCTTAGGAAACTCATTGTAGCACATTATATGTAATTATGGTTAGAGGTACAAATAGTATATTATTAGTATGCATTAATTCTTGGCAAACCCTTGTTTTGGAACTGAAATAGTCTATTTTGGAAAGATTTGGGAATCCAGACTGAATCTGTTAGGGATAAATGGAACATTCCAGAAGATTTAAAGTGATTCAGTTATTTGAAAGTATAAAGGCACAAAAGCCAAGTTCATACAATCTGATCAGTTGTGACAGTAGTACTATGTGAGACATAGTCAGGCAGAATGGAGCAGGAGAGGGGGTCTTTTTACCTAAATTTATTCTGGACAATTCAAACTGCTCCAACAGCCAACCATATTATTGCAATCATATGGTGCAGTTTTAAAATCTTGTGCTATGAAAAGCTACGAAACTGGGTAAGAAGCAAGAAGCATATTGCATACGGAATGGGACAACTCACTATGGCCAACTTGCTGTGGCCAACTCACCACTGCTAATTCACCATGGCCAGTCGCCATGGCTAGCTCATCACAGGACAATTTGCTGTGCCCATTTTCCGCGGGACAACTTGCTGCAGGACAATTTAACAATTTTATTTAATTATTTAAAATAATTTTTAAAAATATTTTAATTTTTGTCATTCCCATTTCATTTTGTCCCTCCTTTTGCATCCTTTCTTTAATGATTCTATTTTACCATTTACCATTTCTTTAATATTATGTAACTTTGTCCTGTCCCTCAAGTTCTCCCACGACAAGTTGGCCATGGTGAATTGTCCCCTGGCGAGTTGGCCATGGCAATTTGGCTGTGGGGAGCATGTTTGTATCATTATTTAGAAGACATAAACCAAATTTACGGGTAGCCCTTGATTTATGACCATAATTGAGACTGCAATTACAATCGTAGGACATGCTGATTATTAAGTGGATCATCAAATTTACAAGTTTCTTGTGGTAGTTATTAAGCAAACGTGGTCGTAAAGTGAACATAGCACTCATAAAATGAATGCCGCAGTTGTTAAGTGAATGCCAATGTCTTTAAGTGAATCCATTGTCTGTGATGGACACGTAAACACCTAGTTTTCAGCATAAAACATTATAAATTCCAGTTATGTGACTGTGTGATGCTGCAAATGGCCATGAATGTGAGGCAGTTGCCAAGTATCCAAAATGTGATCACGTGACTGTGGCAGTGGGACAACCAAAAGTACTTTGAATCCAGGTTGTAAGCAACCCTGGGGAGATCCAGCATAACTCTGAATGGTTGCTAAGTGACTGATCATAAGAAGAGGATCACCTATAAATAATCCAGCATACCAATCCTGCTATTAAGTAGGTTAAAAATATAATGAATAAATAAGTGTATTTCCTCAGACACAGAGACGGAATAGAATGTTACTTAGAGCATGAATGTCTCTCTTTGCATCGTTATATTTATTTTTGAGTGACAATACAACTATCTAATAATAGCTACTGGATAGAAAGATAATTCAATTATGTTAAAATCTGAAACACATTTTCCATTGTTTTCCAGGATACTTTTCTTTCTGCCTTAGAAATGCCCATGAAAGGATTTTTAATGAGGCAGAAAGACATAATAATGGATGCATAGGCAACAACCATTTCTTGTTTGTTTTGTGTCTCCAGAGGTAAAACTACATCCCTAAATACCAGCCATAAATGTGAATTTTCCCATTGTCAGTGATGGATTCAGTGGCAGTTATACTCTATGCTGAACAAGCAAAATGCTGCCAGTAGCTTCTATTTCAGGTTTTACACGGGACCAGAGGCTTTTAGAAAGAAATAGATATTTGGAGTAGCTAACATACATAATGGAGTCTGTGCCAAGGCCTGATCCAAATTTGGCCACTTGGGTCATCTGACTCCCTGTTGCCAGATGACCCCCCAACATTCTACATACAGCCTTCTATACCACAATCTATGGATATATTGGGAAAGTATATGACAAGCACCCCAGTAAAAGCAGGTATGGTTTTTTGCACCTGAGTTACATTTCTCTGTGACTAGGGACACTTGTAGTGAAGTACATTATATAGAGGGTGATACATATCTTTTTGAATTGGAGAGGGAAAGAGAATTTCTGACAAACATTGCCTTCTAATAACCTTGTATCTTTCCCAATATCAGCCATTTTGTATAAGCTTAAAATTATACAATATTTGGATATCTGAGGTGAATCTCTCAGGATAAGCTGAAGGGAGTGGGCTTTCTGATAAAACTGGGGGCTTTATTACAAATAGCATAATACTGTAGTCTTCCATGGGCAGAGGAGTAAAATCCAGATGGGTGTAATGTGATAGAGGAATAAGTATTTTTTTTAAAAAGGCAGAGAGGAAATTATGTGATATGTATTAAGAATAATAATAGTGATAGATGTGCAATTGCTTAAGACCACTCTGGATGAAATCCCATTCTGAAAATGCTTAAGGTCACAGCAAGAAATTGTCCAATATCATTTCAAAGAATTCAACATGGAAAACAGAAGTTTCAAATCTCAAAAACAGTTTGCTCTGTCTGGCACCTAGCAAAAGGTAAATTTGTGTGATGCACTTCGAAGAGATCGAGACTCTGATGCATTGGCAAACCAAGTTAATTGCTTTGATTCTATATTCCATTTGACTGATAGGTTCTATAAAATCATTAACTGAATTACTATTGCAGAATAAGTAGTGCATCAATTTGAATTCACTGGACCCCTTCACCCCTCCCTCTCCCCACATTTTGAGAATCCAATCCCAATGTTGATATGTGCATATTCTTGAAGAAGGGCTCAATAAATAGATCTGGTATTCAACCTAAACAAATTTATTTTTTCAGATGTTCTCTGATTGCATTAGAAAATTATAGTGCTAACTTCATGCCATCTGTAACACAAAGCCTGCCTTGGTTAGTAGTCGATGCTGGCACACTTTTATAGAATCATTTATAATAAAGACCAAGCACAAAGGACATTAAAAAATAAGGGCATTTCTATTGTTTTCAGAGAAGCTTCCTTCAATGCCTTTACCTGATAGATCCAGTAGTTGTTGTTTTTCTTTGAGTTGTCTTACCAATCAATTAACTACAAAGGCATTGGGAATGAAATAGAAGGCTCTTATTTATTGGAAAGAGTGGCCAAGAAACTTTGAGCATCATATTTAGCCTGACGAAGAAGTACTGACCTATTGTGGGAGTTGAAAGCTGGGATGGGATGATGGTAGAAAGAACAATTTTCTAATCTAGAAGATGATATATGTAGATTGAATTCATAGAGAGCTTCTTTTCTCATTAATTTCATGGACTATAAGTACAACTATTTCTTGCCAAAACTAAGTTCTTCAAACATACTTGCAGACACACAGAAACAGCAAGAAGAAGAGAAAAATCTACAATGCAAACTTATTCAGAGTTAAATACTGAAAAGATTATACATAGAGAACCTGTTCACATTTAGCTGCCTGTTGAGGAAAGAAGGAACCTACACACTCTTGGGTGCAAAAAGGAGATTGGCCTAGGAAAGGAATTGGACATTTCACTTTATGCATACCAATGAACATGCTGGGGCTACAAGGATGGATGTAACATTTGTTTCTCTTTTTTTTTTTTAAAAAAAATCTATTTACTCATTTTTTAACCTTCAAAATTTATAGTAGTGAAAATGTGACACAGAACTAAAAGTGTGGACAACACATATTATTCTTAGCCCAAATCTGCGGGATGAAAGGCTCTTCATTGAAGGTTATCGATCATAAGCTACCATGCCTGGGCCAGTGTGGGTTGATATGTAGATGTTTTTTCACCACTAAGTTTAGGACTCAGAAGAACTGGCCGAAAGTCCTTAGCTAGCTTCTTTGTCTATGGAAGGATTAGAACCTGGATCTCCCTTGTTCCTATTTGAACTATTACATCATAGGGTCCTGCATTAACAATAATAAAAAAAAAACATTCTCATCCTTATGGGTAAGTAATGTAACTTCCTCAGTCTCAGGTCTTTTACCAGTCTGGCAGTCTCAGGGTTCTGCACAGTATTTAGCTATTCCTAACACTGCACTTTTCTGGACAGAAGGCTCTGATATCATTCCTGGGATTGCTGGAGCTGCTTTCCTGGCTTAGGAGCCATAGCCCCAAATGCTGCTACTACCACTGGGACTACTGGTCCTGGTACTTCTCCAGCTTCTCATACTCCTTCCTGATGTTGCTATTTCTTGGCATTGCTGCTTCTAACACCACTGCTACTTCTATTACCACTGGTCTTCTGGCCAGTCAACCAGAATCTGATATCTGGTTGACTGGGCAATACCTGCTTCTTTGTTTGGATCTGGAAGTCTCACAGGATCTTGTTATTCTCCACAATATTCTGTGAAATCTTCCATCTGGTTTTAGCCCATTCACCGCAGATATTCCTGTACACAGTGCCACCTACTTGATTGTGCCACCCAGTGTACGCTGTTCCTGCTTGCATCTTATAACTGCCACTATGTGTTGAACTGTCTATCAGGCTGTTCTCTGCACCTTGAGTCCTATCTAGTGTAGTAGACCCTCGCTTTTATGGATCTGGTGCTTAATGCTTGTTCTTGTGCTGCTATGATCAGTGCCTCAGTGTTGTCTTGTAGTCCTGCCTGTTTTAGGTTTTTTTCTTAATTATTTGTAAAAATGAACTAAAGACGAGTTCCTACATGAACACAAACCTTAATATTTTGCCATCAGTTCAAAGGGAAGAACTAATTTGCCTAAATACCACATGGAAAAGGCCTCACTTGTTTAATGTATGCCATCTAAATAAAAGCAGTAAATCCAGAAAAGCAGATCCTCAGAAAGCGTGTATGTGCAGATATGACACAGATACCCACTTGCAAATAATGCATTGTTAGTGTAGCAGTGCAAAAGGCACACAGTGTGATTGCTACATCATTAGGCAAGGAATTTTGTGTATTCCATTGCAAAGAATGAGCCTTTTCAACAGCTTTAACTTAAATGAAAATGACAGGTTATTGCAGCATAATGTTGTTAATCTTTTCCTAAAAGCTGATGTTACTGCTTAGTAGTTTACTAATAAATCAGAAAATATGGGATGTCATTTTCACTTACATATAGATGGATGATTCTTCAGTTTGTACAAAGTTCTAAACCAGTTATTGCCATGGCCTTGAAAAGCAAAAAGTTATTTCCATTACATTGACCTTTCTATACTGTAGTGAAGATGTTGTTAGCTGCGAAGTCGTGTCTGACCCATCGCGACCCTATGGACAATGTTCCTTCAGGCCTTCCTATCCTCTACCATCTTCTGGAGTCCATTTAAGCTGACGCCTACTGCTTCAGTGACTCCATCCAGGCACCTCATTCTCTGTCGTCCCCTTCTTCTATTGCCCTCAATCTTTCCCAGCATTAGGCTCTTCTCCAGTGAGTCCTTCCTTCTCATTAGGTGGCCAAAGTATTTGAGTTTTAGCTTCAGGATCTGGCCTTCTAAAGAGCAATCAGGGTTGATCTCCTCTAGGACTGACCGGTTTGATCGCCCTGCAGTCCACAGGACTTGCAGGAGTCTTCTCCAGCACCATAGTTCAAAGGCCTCAATTCTTTGGCGCTCAGCCTTTTTTATGGTCCAACTTTCCAACTTTTTATGGTCCAACTTTCACTGCCATACATTGCAACTGGGAAGACCATAGCCTTGATTATAAACACTTTTGTTGACAAGGTGATGTCTCTGCTTTTTAGTGTGTTGTCTAGATTTTCCATGGCTTTCCTCCTGAGGAGCAAGCATCTTTTAATTTCTTGGCTACAGTCCCCATCTGCAGTGATCTTGGAGACCAGGAAAATAAAATCTGTCACTACCTCCATTTCTTCCCCATCTATTTGCCAGGAATTGAGAGGGCTGGATGCCATGATCTTGGTTTTCTTAATGTTTAGTTTCAACCCAAGTTTTGCACTCTCTTTCTTCACTCGCAACAAGAGGCTCTTTAGTTCCTCTTCACTTTCTGCCATTAGAGTGGTATCATCTGCATATCTTAGGTTGTTGATATTTCTTCCGGCAATCTTAATTCCAACTTTTGATTCATCTAGCCCTGCCTTTCTCATGATGTGCTCTGCATATAAATTAAATAGGCAAGGCGACAGTATACAGCCTTGCCGGACTCCTTTCCCAATTTTGAACCAATCAGTAGTTCCGTGTCCAGTTCTCACAGTTGCTTCTAGGTTTCTCAAGAGACAAATAAGATGGTCTGGTACACCCATCTCTTTAAGGACTTGCCACAGTTTGTTATGATCCACACAATAATATGCTCCTTAGCTACTGTTATTAGCAGATCATCAATTATTTTCAGTGAGATATGGTAATGACAGGAATATATTTCTGTTACAATTTTTTAGACTTTTATGATGCTTGTTGAGTTCTAAAAATATACAGTAATTCAGCACTCAATAATTTAAAATGTTTGCATATCAAGCCCAATTATTTCTCTTTCCAGCCTAGTCTACTAGAATACCTCTGCCAATACTCCAGGTAAAACTTTGTTTCTTTCCTCCTCTTAATTTGTACAGTTTCCCAAATTGTATCTTAACATCCCTCCCTGAATATACTGGCTTCATTTTCTCCTGCAAGTCACCAATAGGCAATCCTCATTTCTTAGCAAGTTTCTTTATCACTTCACAATGTATCAAAGCCATTTTCCCCAGTGGAGCTGTCATGTGGATTTCCACAAAAGAATAATTGATTGCTCAGATAATAAATTCAAAGGGTCCAATCTTTGTATCCCACTCTTACATCAATAAGATGTTACACACACTCCAAGCTTTGGCTTATGATCACTCACTCACTCACACCCCTGCTCAACAGCCGGGAAATATTTAGGGACAATATTTAGGATCCAAAGACAACTCATGCACAAAAGTGGAAGGATGCCTCAATTCCTACCATGGACAAATGGTTACAAAAGCTAATGGGATTAGCAGAGATGGTCACATTGACTGTGCTGATAAACTAAACTAAAATAAAATACTTTTGTTTGTACTTGGAAACTGCTTCTGGACTTTGGGCTTGAGGTGAAAAAAAATGATATTATGATTTTGGGTTTTACCGATTAGACTGATCTGCCGATATAGAAATGGCTAGTAGTGCATACTACTGTAGAAATGTAAAAAGTTGAGATTTGATTTTAATGTCTGATTTTACTGCAACAGAGAGAGTCGGAAGTCAATGCCTTTTGTTTCCTTCCCCCCCTTTCTTCACACCTTTTTTGTTTTCCCTTTTTCTACTGTTGTCCCCTACTATTTGCTTTTGTATTTTCACATTTTATGTTATAAATGAATAACATTCAATAAAATTATAATAATAAAAAAGGATCCAAAGATAGGATCAGATAGTGATCAGGAGAGTGATGGAGAAGTGGAGAGTAGAAGTCAGAGGGAGGAGAGGAATCTGGGGGGAGCGGAGGGGGCAGGGGGAGGGGGGTGGAGAGGGAAAGGGAGAAGAATATAAGAGGGTAACTAGACAGACTACCAAATCTAAGGCCCCACGTAAGTAAGGATGTGTCAAGGGGCGAATTTTTTGACACTCACTGTTAATGGTCTCAATGCTCCTGTTAAGAGAAAAAAATATCTTAACAAGAGTAAGGAAATGTGAAGCTGATGTATTATGCCTTCAGGAAACTCATATTAAGAAAAGCCAAATTAATTTGTTGAGTTACTCTAAACTAGGGAAACTATTTGTAGCATCTGCCTAGGAGAAAAAGAAAGGTGTAGCAATGTATATTAAGGAGTACTTGTGTCCTAAAGAATTATGGGTGGACCCGGAGGGGAGAAGCCTGATGCTGGAGATAGAAATGGTGGGAAGCAAAGTGTTACTGGTAGGCATATATGCACCTAATAATAATCAGGGAGACTTTTTCCAGAAAATATATCGGAAAATATTAGATCTGGAGTATGAGCAGATGTGTCTCTTGGGGGACTTTAATGCGGTGGTAGATAGGGCTAAGGATTACAAAACAGGGAGGGTTGATTTTAAGAAGAAAAAAGGGAAAGATAGGAGGGTCTTACCCAAAGTATTTAGGGATATGTGTGAAGAATTTGGCCTTAGGGATATATGGCATGTGTATTAACCCAGCCTCTCAACGTTATACCTACTACTCCCCCAGGCATAACTCATGGTCTAGGTTGGATATGGTATGGTTGTTGGATGGGCTGATACCTTATGCAAAAGATGCCATGAGTTTGACAAACGAATGGGCGGACCACAACCCGGTGGCTATTACATTGATAAGGGGGAGTAGAGTGAGGAGTAGATGGATGATGAGCCTGGAGACCCTGAAGGATACGGTTTTTGTACAAAAAATTAAACAAGAGATGAGTCTGGTTTTTTTAGAAAATAGGACGGAAGGGATGCCCCTACGAATAGTTTGGGATACAGCTAAAGCTTATTTGAGAGGCTTTATAATAAAATAGATGGCAGTTAAACGTAGGAAGGAGGAGGAAAGTAGGAGGGAAATTGTTGAGCAACTTACTAAGGCAGAGAAGGCTCTCCAGGTAAACCCACAGAAAGTGTACGGGAAGGAGCAGGTGGATTTTTGGAGGCATAAACTCAACCTTGTGGACCAAGAGAAAATAGCACGTCAAATTAGGGTGGCGAGGCAGAACTATTTTGAATATGCCAATAAACCAGGGAGATGGCTTAGCTATAGAATAAGGAAAGAGAAGGAAAGTAGAAGAATTGAGCAGTTAGAGGATAAGAGGGGGACACTGATAGGGGATAAAGAATGGATAGAAAAGATAGCGATTGAGTTTTTTGCAGAATTATATCAGGAAGAAAAGGTTCCTGAGGAGAGGATTAAACAATACCTGACAGAGTCAGACCTTCCTAAGTTATTTCCTAATGAGAAAGAGGCCTTAGATCAGGAGATAACAATAGCAGAAATTGAAAAAGCGGTCAGACAACAGAAATGTCAAAAAACCCCAGGCACTGACGGAATTCCTGCAGAATTGTATAAGGTATTAGTGGAAGCGTTGGGAAAACATATGAAAGATCTATTTAATGAAATTTTGGATGAGGCTATAGTCCTGCAAACCTGGTTGGAGGCAAATATTAGTTTGATTCCTAAGGATGACTTCCCTTCGAAGCATATTAAAAATTATAGGCCAATATCCCTTCTTAATTCAGACTATAAAATATTTGCAACAATAATTGCAGATAGATTAAAAATTTACTTAAACCAATTCATACATACAGACCAGAATGGGTTCCTTCCCACTAGACAAATAAAAGATAATCTCAGAATTATATTAAATGTTCTGGAGTATTATGAAAGCCGACCAGATAAACAATTAGCCTTAATATTTATCGATGCTCTAAAAGTATTTGATAGGGTTAATTGGGATTTCCTGATGTGTCAGTTGGAACATATGGAGTTTGGTGCTAAATTCTGGAATATGATTAAAGCAATCTATACCAAGCAGGAAGCGAGATTGTTGATAAATGGGAATTTAACTGACAAATTTGATATCTGTAAGGGCACTAGGCAGGGTTGTCCACTCTCCCCACTTTTATTTATCCTAACCTTAGAACCCCTATTGAGAATAATAAGGAAAGTTGAGGAGATTACTGGGCTTCAGATAAGAGACCAAATTTATAAACTGCAGGCGTTTGCAGATGATATGGTCTTTGTTTTGGAAAATCATCTGGAATCCAGCACGGAATTACTAAAAAGGATTGAGGAATTTGGAAACGTGGCTGGTCTACAAGTAAATAAAGATAAGACAAGTATATTGACGAAAAATCTTTCAAATAGAAGTAAACAGATGTTAGAGGACACTACAGGGTTTAAAATCGTGAAGAAGGTGAAATATTTAGGAATCTGGTTGACGGGAAGATGTTCAAGTATTAGGGAGGATAATTATTCTAAATTACTGATACAAACAAAAGTGGACCTGGGAAAATGGGGTAGGATACAGTTGTCATTATTAGGAAGGGTAGCCACGGTGAAATCTTATGTTTTGCCGAAATGGAATTTTTTTTCAGACAGCACCAGTTAAACTTTTGCTGAAATTTTTAAAAAAGTTAGAGGGGGTAGTTTCTAGATTCGTATGGCAGGGGAAACGGCCCAGGATTGGGAAAAAAATGATGCAAGAAATTAAGGAAAGAGGGGGCCTTGGCCTACCGAACTGGGAACTTTACTATCAGGCTGCCCTCTTAGTTTGGGGCAAGGAATGGATAAGTTTAAGGAATAATCGATTGTTGAGTTTGGAAGGATTTGATTTGCTGCAGGGATGGCATGCAGCTCTTTGGCGGGAAGGTACTCCTCCAAGCAAACAGTTTACTCGCCACTACATAAGGGATATACTGATTCGGAATTGGGATAAGACAAGGGCTAAGTACTATGTGCAAATTCCGTGTTGGTTATCAACTTTGGAAGCCTTGACCCATCCGACCCTACTCAAGAAGGGAAGAAGACCAACTTACAAAGAACTTTTAGATAGCAGGGGAGAACTCAAAACACGACAAGATCTGGCTCAGCAAGGGTCTCAATTGGAGTGGTGGGCCTACCTGCAGATCCAGTCAAGGTATAAGAAGGATAAGGAAGGAAGGGGTATTTATCTAAATCTGCAGGAATTAGATAAGATTCTGCTGGGTCCGGAGAAAGGGATGATATCTAAGTGTTATAAATTGCTGCTAACTAGGGTAGTAGGGGAGGAGGTGGTAAAAGATGCGATGATTGCCTGGGGGAAGAATTTTGGTTATGCACTTCCACTTGAGAAATGGGAAGAGATTTGGTGGACTAATATGAGGCTGGTGGTTTCCACGTCATATAAGGAGAACATATACAAAATGCTTTATAGATGGCATCTCCCTCCGGCTAGACTTTCCAAAATGTTCCCCGGACTGTCGGCCGATTGTTGGAAGTGTGGTAAAGGGATTGGCACATACTATCACTTATGGTGGACATGTCCGGAAGTGGTTAGATATTGGATGAGGATCCAAAAATGGATAGAGGAAATCACAGGGTGTTTAGTTGATCTTAAACCAGAGACGTATCTGCTTGGCTCCAGGCCTGGAAATATTAAGAAGGAAATATGGTATTTCGTTTTACATATCTTAACGGCGGCAAGGATGGGGTATGCTCAATTTTGGAAGGCAAATCATACCCCGCCGGATGAAGTTATAATTAGGAGAATACTTGATTGTGCGGAAGCAGACACATTGACCAAGAAGTTGAAGGGTAAAGAAGAGACACCAGCATTTCTATCATGGAATAAATGGTATATTTGGATGGATAAAAGATAAAAGAAATGAGGGTGGCTTGGAGGTTGGTCAAAAATGAAGTGATATAGTCTTTGTTAATGAATAAGCTTTGGAGTTGGATGGTTATAAGAGACTTAATGAGTGGAATATAATTGTTAGTTTAGAAGTAGATATAATGTGAAATTTTTGAAATGGTTTTCAATTTTTTGATTTCTTCGTTTTTTGTATATTGTAAATGTTTGTTTTTTTTGTCTTTGTCGGTGTATGGTGTGTTTTTAACACGAAATGTAAATAAAGATTTATTTATATAAAAAAAAAGATATTGAAGAGTACTGGGCCTAAGACGGAGCCTTGTGGTACCCCACTGCTTACTTTTCTCCATGTGGATGTAGTGCCATTGAGGACTACTTGTTGAATATGGTTTGTCAGCCAGCTACAGGTCCATCTCGTGGTGTTTTTGTCTATTTCACCTTTTTCTAGCTTACCAAGGAGTAGGTTGTGGTCTACTTTATCAAATGCCTTACTGAAATCTAAGTATACTACATCCATGGGATCTTTCCTAGGTCTCTCTGAGTTTGTTAAAGTCAGCTCTTTTGAAGTTTAAGACACTGGTTGGATTGTTTTCTATTGCTAGTGCTTGCATTATATTAAATTCCAGTATGACATGGTCACTTTTATCCAAGGTTCTGGCAATTTCAATTCCCTCTATCACTTCTTCTTTATTTGTAAGGATTAAGTCCAGTATAGCTTTATGTCTAATTCCCTCCTCCACCTTTTGGGTGACAAAGTTGTCAGCTAGGTTGGTTAGGAATCTGTTTGATCTCCCACTCATTGCAGAGTTTGTCTCCCAGTTGACATCTGGATAGTTGAAGTCTCCTATTACTACTGTGTTATGCTTCCTACATACATTTGTTAACTGGTTGGCAAAGAGTTCATCTATTTCTTCTGATTGGTTGGGTGGCCTGTAATATACACCTATGACAATGTCACTTTTTTTCTCTTTTATATTGACCCATATATATTCTGGAGAGATTTTGTCTTTGATCATGTGCATTTTTGTAGATCTGTAGTGTTCTCTTACATATAGTGCAACTCCCCCTCCTCTTTTTGTAGACCTGTTTCTTTTGAACAATTTGTATCCATCCATCAGTCCATTCCATTCATGGGTTTTGTCCCACCAGGTTTTTGCTATGCCAACTATGTCATACCTTCCCTTGTGTACTATTGCTTCTAGTTCACCCTGATTGTTCTCCAAGCTTTGAGCATTTTTATATAAGAATTTAAGACTTTTTTGCCTGTCCATGTGTATGTTTCCTGCATCTCCTGATTGTTGTTTGAGTTTTTCTTTTTTCTCATCTCTGCCTACCTCATTGTTTGATTTGTTTTCTTGGGATTTGTGATTGGTTTTGGGTTCTAGAGATTCTAGAGATTGGTCACCCTTCCCCCTCAATTTTAGTTTAAAGCCTTCCTGATGAATTGGGCCAGTCTTTTTCCAAGTACATTTTTGCCTGTTTTCGTGAGGTGCAGTCCATTCCTTGATAAGAGTCCTTCGCATAGGAAATGCAGTCCATGATCCAGGAAACCAAAGTTTTCTTGGCAACACCAACCCTTTAGCCAATGGCTTATTTTTAAAATTCTTTTTCCCCTCAATGGGTGTTGGCCTTTCATTGGGAGTACTGATGAGAACACTACTTGTGCTCCTAGCTTCTTAACTTTATTGCCTAGTTGTTTGTAATCTCTCACTATTGTACTCAGGTTGTTTGTTGTGTCATTCATCCCAATGTGATGGAGGAGGAAGGGGTAGTAATCTGTAGGCCTAATTATTTTGGTTAGATTCTCAGCCACATCTTTGATTTTTGCTCCAGGGAGACAACTTACCTCCCTGGATTGTATGTCTGGTTTGCAGATGGACAATTCTGTTCCTTTGAGGATAGAATCTCCTATTACCAACACTTGCCTTTCTTTTTGGAGGACTGAAGTCTGGGGTGCTTTTCTGTTTATCTCAGGTGTGTTTGTTGATGTGGGTTTTTTAGGGATGTTTGAAATTGACTTTTTTAGGGATATTTGAAGTTGTTTCTTTGCTTGGTGTCAGCATGTTTTCTTTGAGGGGGAGGTTGTGGGTCTGTGTGTTTCCATCTAAGGGGAGAAATCAATTGCTCAGTTTTAATGGGCTGCTTCTGGTTGGGTAGAATTGGGCAGAAGTGGTTTGTTTGTTGTATGTTGTTTCTTTCTTTGAGTATTGTGTTTCCTTCTGTATGTGGCATGCCTCCATTTGTCTTCCTCCAAGGGTTTATCAGTAGGGTCAAATCCTCTAGGAGTTATTTGTTCATTATTTGGTTTGGTTCTGGTGGAGCTTTCATTTGTATGTTAGGGTTTGGCTAGAGTTGCTTCTAAGTTCCTAACTTTTTCTTGTAGTAGTTCGCACAATTTGTCATCTAATGCATGTATAGTTTGGGTGTTCTTTGGGCATGAGCACATACATGGAACATACATGGAGCGCATACCATAATAGTATCAGTCACCTGTTTCATGAGTTTGTTGTTTGAAAATCCCTGTTTTTGGTTGGTGGATGTACTTTGCTGTTAGCCTTGTTTCTAGCTTCTCTGTTCTGGGTAGTTGTGCCAATTTTTCTATCCTTTTTTCTGCCTGTTTGTGCTATCTTGTTATGTATTTAACCTTCTTACTATTGTTTTAGGTTTATTTATCCTTTTCTTCCCTCTATTTTTTTTTAAAAGTTTTTGGCCTCCAATTCCTTTTTGTTCTTTACTGGGGGTCTTGGTTGGAGTGTGGGCCTACGCAATTGCTGAATAAATGCTGTGACCCACCGGCTTGCTTCTTCCAACGGTCTCCCTCCTTGTCTGCTGTTCAGATGCCAGTTCGCTGTTCTCTGTTGCCTTTTTCCCCAGTGTTTGGCTGCTTAGCTGTGCTCCGGAGCTCTCTCTCTCTCTCTCTCTCTCTCTCTCTCTCTCTCTCTCTCTCTCTCTCTCTCTCTCTCTCTCTCTCTCTCTCTCTCTCTCTCTCTCTCTCTCTCTCTCTCTCTCTCTCTCTCTCTCTCTCTCTCGTTCTCTGTTGCCATCTGCCTCCGACTCCACGTGCAGCCATTCATTCACTGCACTTCTGTTTGCTGGTGTTTTCCTCCTTGCCTCAATTTCTTCTTTTCCTTTATCCTTTCTCTCTTCCTTATATAACTTTCTGCTTCTTTTTCCTCCCCCTTTCCCCCCCTCTCCTAGTACCTTTCTACTTAATTTGGTTATTTCTCTCCCCAGGATCTGATACTGCTTCCTATGCTGCCACTATCTTGGATTGATAAGCTATACTTATCTACAAAAAGTTTCTTCAGATATTATCTATTTGTACACATGCACACACTTTCGTGAAAATACCTTGGAGTGTCAATTAGATTTGAAAAAAGAACTTCTTTCTCCAGCCGCAGTTTGATAGATATGCCCCCTTCCATTAGATGCCAGCTAGATTTTACATAAAGCTTCCAAAGGGGATTTTATTCAAAAGGGGAAAAAAGAAACCCTAGCTGCTCTTAAGGAAAGGAGTGAATCTACAGTGATGGTATATTTTGTAATAATAAATCTTTTCCAATATGAGATAGAAACCTAAAATAAGAAACTTCTCTGACTGTTTTATCTAAATGGGCAGGACAGTAGTTTTTCTTTGTCAATGGGATCAACGTTAAGACAATATATGTGAAATCTGAAAATATATTACAAATTGGGATTGAGGGATCCCTACTCATGCCATATATTGAAAAAAATATGAATGTTGTATTGTCAAGCAATGCTGCCCATATTTTTGGGGATAATCTGTCCACTGGTTAATGTTCCATAAAGGGAGGGAAACATCCCACACTTAATGCCTGAAATAGCAGTTTACTAACTTTATTGATTCATGCTCAAAAGCCACCTCATCCAATGTCTAAATAATATTTTTGGAGGTGTAGGGGAGGCTGGAGAAATACAAGTTATAAATTCTGTGCTTCTTCTGATCTCCTTCCCACTAACCTGCTATATTTCTCTTTAAGGCATGCAGGATAGTTTGTGATGCTATGTCTTTAACTTACTGCACTGTTGTTTTCTTTTGGTAATTCTCTGCAATACAGCTATTCCCCCAAAGCATACAGCACTTATGCAGAAGTCAAGATCTTCTCTAATAAGCTGAGTAACATTTCAGGTAATATAATAAATTTTCAACTGCTTACTGTTTAATTGGCTTTTTCATGAATCTTTGCATTTATTTACCAAACTCATCCTCTCTGTCTTATTCAAGTTTCTTAAACTTTCTCTTTTTGGGGTGGGGGTGGGGGTGGGGAATCCTCCAACCATTGTTTTTCCTGTCTGAAAACACAAAAAAGTGCTAAAAAATGCAGTTAAGAAGAGAGAATATTTTTCATTCAGAATCACAGCCATTTTGCAATCTGAGCTTTTCATACAAATGTTTAATACAATGAACAGCTGAACATGGTCCAATAAAAGATAACTTCTTCTAATTGCTGTTTTAGTGCTATTTGAATAACCAAACCCATTTATTCGTGGAAGCTCTCTGACCTATTTTTATATTCTGAAAAGATAGACAAAAGCTGAAAGATGGCCATAACCAAGGCTGCCTCTGAATAGTTTTGGATGGTATGTTTTTGATCCTGCACAAGATAAGAGTTATGGAGATGCATGCCTTATTTGTAATGCAGCCAAACTATTGCTACCTATTTCTTCCCTGCTACTTTTAAAATGTATCTGGCCATGTAAAAATGTTGCCCATATGATGGTCAGATTACTGATTAGAAATAGATACCATGGGTACAAAATATCAGACCAAAATTTTTATAGTTTGAGAACATTCTGATGCAATAGTCAAGCTATTGTACTAAGACTAGAGAAACCCCTGGTGAAATTTTCAGTCAGCCATGGACTCTCTCTCATAGACCAACATGTCTCATAGGCTTGTTATTGTGGAAGTAAAGTAAATGGAGAGCTTGGTCCTTGAGCAACTGGAGGAAAATAGGCTATAAATCTAGCATATCAATATAATACACGGATCAATTCATAAAATCCATTTTCTTCCAGTTGCAAAGTGCTAGTTGTTACCTATAAAATCTCACATGGGCCTGATACTTGAAGGACCGTCTGGCTCCCATAGCATCTGCCCAGCCAATTCAATCTGTCAGGGTTGGTGTGCATGTGTTCCTTTGATTAAATGATATTATCTGTTGGGTCCCCAGAAGTACACTTTCTCCATTGAAGCACCTGCCCTCTGGAACAAGATTCCTTCTGAGATCCAGACGGCTTTCACCTTGCTGGTGATTCAAAAGGTCTTGAACATCTGGCTGTACATCCAGGCCTTTCACAAAGCCTCTTTAGCTGGGTTTGTTTTTGTTCCTGTCCAGTTTGCTGTCTTTTGCTCTTGTATACTATTTTATTGTTGTATTTCTTTTAATGTTGTTTACTTGTGAACCACCAGAATCACTGGAAGTCAAGCATCATTATCATCATCATCATCATCATCATCATCACCATCATCATCATCAAAAATCCCATGTGTTTTGGTGAAGGAGACATTTTTTCTTCAGGTTATTCCCAGGGTCAGGAACTCCCTACTTTAAGGAGGCACAGCTTATCCTTCCAATGACCACAGACAAGTTTTGCTCAAGATATTTTGGTGCCTGAGACTATGGATAAATACATATATGATACAGTCACAGAAACCAGCAGAAGTGGTAGTTGAAACCTACTTTTACACTGCTTAAATGACAGCTCCTCTGCTGTATCTGAGATCTGTAGCAGCTAAGCTACAGCCCCCTAAACTTCTATAATAACCTGCCTTCATTTCCTTGGATTGCCTCTCATAGCTTCCATACTCTGTCTCAGCCTTTGAATAAGAGTGACAGGAACAAGCCTATGGGCCAGTATCCATTTCAAGAATCATTCTTTAGTGGAGGCTAGAGATGAACAGAGACTCATGAGCCCTAGATTTATATGACAATTGACACAAATTGACACGGGAGGTTTGATTAGCTGTCCATCCCTGACCCTGAAATCTTTATTATCTTGACCGGTTCATGTAATGTCTAGAAATAGAAGCAAGTGATTTGGCAAACCTATAGGAAGTTACCTCTATACAGGACAAAGGTAGATAACTATTGTTTGCTGTAAACTTTCCAAAGGTTTATACTTAGTCCAAGGTACCTAGAGATAAATCTAGCTCAGAAAACCTTTGTTTCCTTTCTGTTATAGAAAATGTGGTTATTGTTCTGTTGTATCTGTTGATGAAGATAAATAATAATTAATAAAGAGATGAAACTTTGCCAGCCAGTTAGTTACAAACATGACAATTTTGTTCTACAATTTATGAGAGGTATTATACTATGCTTGATAAATAAAGGTTGTTAAGGAGGAAAATTCTGCTTTGGATTTTATACCAAAACTCTTCTTTCTCTCACAATTATCCTAGCCCTAAATAATAAACTGATCACTTTAAAGGTTGGGGTTTGGGAATGAAAGGCTGACAAAGTCCCATGACAAATCTTGCTAAGCTATGCAAACTAAATTATTACTGATTTTAACAGTGCAAAATTTAGAATCAATGTACTAAGTATTTTTCAATGTTCAATAGGTGACAGTAGAGGCAAAGAATGGTTTCACAATCAAAAGCTGTTTTTTTTCTTTTTTCTAGTGCTCAGCAATGATCCTCCTAGAAAAATAATCTGGTAAAGATGAAGCCACCTTCCATCTCCACCTCCACAATTCCTTGGACCCTACATCATGATAGACCTTTTGAAAAGAGCAGACTATTTGCTTTTAACTTCTCAGTGATTAAATCAGTTATTATATTCAGTGCAAAGAAGAATGAAACTAAGAAAATGTGCGGTGTGTGATCTGACCATTTCCAGAAGGTGGTGCTGGGATACTACAGCTCTTCCCCATGGAAGCTCTGCTATGATCTTCTCCATGACTCCCCCCCCCAACACCACATTCTTTAGAATTTATATCAAGTTTCTGAATGAAGCCCTGTGAGGATTTCAGGTGAGAGATTATCAATGTTTAGCCTTGTTAACTGATTCAGTTGGAATTGTAAACAGTGAATGGGTTCCTGGAACCATTGCAGAGCTGCAGGGAAGCCAATCAACTAAAGCTTAGTTCAGACACTCCACAGATGTTAGTAGCTATCTGTAATCAGTGGATGTTGTAAAGTGTCAATTTAAAATGATGTTGTACTCCTCTTAAAGGATCAGATTTGCAGTTTATGGATATTATTTGGTTACACCAGTAACATTTGATAATTCTTATCTGTAGAGTTTGGGTGGCTTCTGTGGCATGGAGTACGCTTCACCAGCTTTTCCTGGTACTTCAGTTATAGCCACTCCTACACTGAGATAATCTGGCCACAATTATCCTAACCATTATAAATATTTTTGAACGAGTGTAATGCACTGTACATGGGACTGGCTCAGAACAGCTTCTGGAAATTATAGCTGATACAAGATTCCTTATAGAGACTGGATAGAGGTTTTATCCCTTCAGACTTAAATAGGTACACTAACTTCAAGATAATTTCCAAGTATCAGTCAAAATATTGATGCTCCCATTTAATTTAGGGATATACCTCTGTTTTGGTTGAGTCAAATATCCTGAGGTAAATTTCTTCTATGATTCCACAAGGCAAAAAAGATTCCTTGCAAAATGTTCTGAAGGAGAAGCATCATGAGGCTTTGAAATTCTGGAGCCCTGAGCCCTGAGCAAGGCAAATGCTCAATCTCCAAAAAGTTGACAGGCATACTTTAATTTCATTATATAAAGAAATTTATATAAACTAAGTTTTATATAAAACTATATAACACTTTATACAAAACTAAGTTTCATACATATTACACTAAGATGAAGAGAGTAGAAGGCAAAGGAATAAAGCCAAATGTTGACAGGGGTGTATCCAAATCATAGAAGGCAGTTTCTCTGGACCTTTTGAGTCACAGTGTTTTCAGGAGGAATATTATATTAGTCTACACCTTCCCAAAATTATAAATGACAAGCTTTCTTTTTTGTCAAAAGGTACAGAAAGCCCAATTTTCTGAAATTGTAAAAATCACAGTTCTGAGTAATTTTAATAAAGGTAAAGGTAAAGGTTCCCCCGCACATGCGTGCCAGTCGTTTCCGACTCTAGGGGCTGGTGCTCATCTCCGTTTCAAAGCCGAAGAGCCAGCGCTTGTCCGAGGACGTCTCCATGGTCATGTGGCCGGCATGACTAGATGCCAAAGGCGCACGGAGCGCTGTTACCTTCCCACCGTAGTGGTCCCTATTTTTCTACTTGCATTTTTACGTGCTTTCGAACTGCTAGGTTGGCAGAAGCTGAGACGAGTAACAGGCACTCACTCTGTTATTTTAATACATGCACCTATATATTTTAGCTGCACCAGGATCTTTTATGGGATAAATATGATTCTTAGTTCTCTCAGTTTCTCTGATTGCAAATAAGGCCAGTGAACTAAAAAAACCTGTTTTTTTTCTTAATGGTTCTCTTTTTAGTTATTTGTTACTTTTAAAGTAATAAAGAAAAGTACCAAAACACAAAGTTAATTATGATAGCAATACATACATTTTCAAAAAAGCATATACAATGCTTTAAAACAGAAGTGAAAAAATACAACAAAAAAGAAATAGTATGCTATATCATTAGAGTAAACATGCATATATTTCTAATATAGTTATATATCTGTCATGCTTTGTTAGCCTGCTGTATTTTGTACAAATGAGTTGTACTCTTCATTATATTTATCCATACAAAGTCTACTTCTATTGGCAATCTTCTTATAGGTGGTAAGTGCAATCAGGTCCTCAATTCACTAAGTAAAAGGGGCTGTACCATTTCCAATGGTGAAATATCAGCATTTTGGATATAGTAAGGGCATAGATAACCCATTGATGTTGTCTAGATATCATATTCCGTATATTAGGTATGTAGTTCACAAGATTATTATCCTATGAAAATTTTAGCTCTTGTGGCAGTCATATTTATATAATCTACTAGTTTCCCCCCAAACCTAATAAATATAGAACATTGCAAAAATATGTTTTTAAAGAAGCATTTTCCTTATCATATCTCCAACCAAATCCTGCCTTAAGAGTCCTTTTCTCTACAAGTGTGAGGAGTTCACTGAATTCTAAATAAACTAACAGTAAAAGTTTCTTATTTCTCAGCAACATCCCATTCTTTCATCCAGACTAAACAACCAGCAGCAAAATACAATTTCAAATCTGGTAAACACAATCCTCTTTCCTTTGCATCTTGTAACACTTTATATTTAACTCATGTTTTTCCCCTCGTCATATAAATTTAGATATCTTTTTGCTGTTGTTTGAGTGGTACATCAGTTGTCAAAACAGGTATTGTCTGAAACAGAAACATCATTCTTGGCAAAACATGCATTTTTATCACAGCAATTCTCCTCAGCGATAACAATTTTATGTTAGGTACTTTTAAAATGATCTTTAACACATTGAACCACTTGGTATCATACATTCAAACTATATTCAGAAAGAACATAAAGCACTGCATTTGAAAAAGAACTACAAATTTAATGTTAAAAAAGACAAATTCCATATTTTGTAATAATTTTATACCTATTATATGTATTCATGACAAATTTAAAAGCTTCATTTAAAAACATTACTAATAGAATATCTCTGGAAAGTTGTGTAGCTATGACTATTTCACTACTTTCGTATTGGGATGCATTTAATCCTACTCTGTCAGTCACATATAAAATATTATAACTCTGCAGCATACAAAATGTAATTCAATTTTAGGGGAGGATAATACAGAATCCATCTTTTATTAGATTTCTTTAACTTATTTTCTTTTCATGCACTTTTTGTGTTTTCTTTGGTTTCTTTTTCTTTTTTCTTCCTTTATTTAGATTGTATTATTTTTTAAAAAAAATGTTTAAAAGTTCTAATAAAAATTATATACAAAAATAAAAAAACCAAGGGTACTTTCAGCACTCCTGACCCTCATGGTTAAACAGATGAAACAAATAAGACAGAAAAGAATCTGGGCTGATTAAACAGAGTTTTGAAAAGCCACGAAATGAGAAACTCATATTTATGAGGTTACCTGGCAGTTCTTGTTCATTAATTTTGTAAATGATAATTCCATCTTTTCTTTTCATTGTGGCTGCAGTCACACTACACTTAATCAGGCTAGTGAATGAAGACATTTTCTAGATTGGCTCAATGCAGAAGCATTAACTAGCCATAAAATTATAAATAAAAATCCCTAGACAAGTGTAATGCTTTTGTGCAAATGTAGATATAATACTGTTGATATGTGTTTTGTGGACACAACTTGTGTTAATACATGTCTACATATGAATGTGATGAGTCAGTCCAGTATTGGAAGTAGGTTAGAGTTATACAACAGCCAATTAGCCTACAGATGGCCTTTGTTTAATCCAGCTGTCTAGAAATGGATTGAGTGATGTGTCAACATCTTACAGTTCATGCCTTGAGGCACAAAATATATGGACACCTTTTTTTAGTCAAGAACAGCCATGGAAAAGTGTCCCAAAGTCCTGCTTGGCCTAACCGTACATGGTCTTACTTAAAACCTACTTAATCCTTAATTTATTATGTGGAGTTTTTTGGCATTGAAAAAATGTAAGGATGTAAGTTTATGTTACTCTTTAGTCACATGACTCCAGGACTTTCCAGGAGTTTTGAAATCATGTTAAAGAAATAAACAAAGCTTCACCTGCTTATATTTCTCCAGTTAGAAATGTTTCTAAGGTTAATGCCACATCAAATCCCAATTTCTTAAAACTAAGGAAATGTTAAAATTAAGAACTAATGTTCCCATGAAAGACTCTCCTTTTTTTCCTCCTTCATTCAGCAAACCAACAAATGTTGAGCAGTTAAAATAGCTTTGAAATAGCAATAAATTATTTCACGCATGCATGCCAAATATTAAAACCAGAAGGTTGTCTCAATATGAAGTCACTGGGACTGGAAGACTGCATTGCCGGTATTAATCATCTGCTTGTTTATAAGCTTTCATTTAAGTCCTGGTGACAGGCAGGAATTAAAGAACTTAAGGCAATTTATAGAATTTACTTCTATTGTTAATTTAATTTATTTATTGAATTTATTCACTGAATTTATATGCCACCAAAGTTGTCACAGCTCCCATATGTCTATTGTTGTCTGTTTGTAAAAATAGAGAGGCTTTACTGCATCAGGTTAAAGGCCCATTTAGTCCAGTATTTTGTTTCTATGTTTTTAAACAGATACGTATCTCTGGAAAACCACGAGCAAAACTTGAATCCAGATGCATCTATCCTCTTGAGCCAATCTGCCATTTACTTGATAAGACCATACTTGGAATATTGCATCCAGTTTTGGTTGCCATGATATAAAAAAGATGTTGAGACTCTAGAAAGAGTGCAGAGAAGAGCAACAAAGATGATTAGGGTACTGAAGGCTAAAACATATGAAAAATGGTTGCAGGAATTGGGTATGCCTAGTTTAATGAAAAAAAGAACTAGCGGTGACATGATAGCAGTGTTCCAATATCTTAGAGGTTGCCACAAAGAAGACGGAATCAAGCTATTCTTCAAAGTATCTGAAGGCAGGACAGAAAGCAATGGATGGAAACTAATCAAGGAGAGAACCAACCTAGGAGAAATTTCCTGACAGTTAGAACAATTAATCAATGGAACAATTTGCCTCTAGACATTGTGGGTGCTTCAACACTGGAGGTTTTTAAGAAGAGATTAGGCAATTGTTTGTCTGAAATGGTATAGGGCAGTGATGGCAAACCTTTTTGAGACTGAGTGCCCAAACTGCAACCTAAAACCCACTTATGTATCATTGGGTGCCGGGTGGGCATGGCCCATTGGGTGGGTGTGGCCAATTGGGTGGGCATGGCCCATTGGGTGGGTGTGGCTGCAGTGGTAATGGCAGACTAGGTGGGACTAAAAAGTTCAATCAATCAATTCCAACTTTGCGAAATCTTTTTTCCCCCACGAGAAGTTGAAATTGATTGATTGATTGAACCTTTTTTTTTGCACATGGTGGCGGAGGCCTAAAGCAAAAAGGTTTTATAAAACCCAGCTGAAGGCCTAGGACTGGGGCGATGGTGCGGGTGCCAACAGGGAGGGCTCTGTGTGCCACCTGTGGCATGCGTGTCATAAGTTTGCCACCACGGGTATAGGGTCTCTTACCTGAGCTGGGGGTTGCAATAGAAGACCTCCAAAGTCCTTTCTAACATTGTTATTTTGTTATTCTGATATCAAGCATCTTTGTTTCCAGTACTGTAGACAATATACTCATCCTGAATATTGGCCACTGACAGGCAAAGTCTTAAGAATGTATAATGCTCCTTAAATAGATCCAGATCAATACCTATCAAAAGTATTCTGGTCTGACTTCTGGTCAGGTAACATGGTCAGTGAAGAAAGAATTCTGTATCTTTCCTCCAGTAGTAGATCCCTTAAGATGAAAAAGGATTTATGCCAGCTTTGGAAGACTGAATGATATTTTGATGCCGACTTGCAATTGCTTTTAGGTTGTGTTTCTCTAATACATTACCAATATGATCTGTGACTTTTTTGGTATATAGAACATCCCCTATAGAAGATGATTTGTCTTTGAATTGTTGTTGGATTGCATTGCCTGCCTGATTTTACCAGTAGATTATCCATTAACTTGTGGACACTATAAAGATGTCTCAATTTACCTGCTAATGTTTAAGGCTGATGGACGTGTCTTGCACAGTCACTAACAATTTTGATTACCGGGTATGTTTCTCTTTTGGTGAGGGTGATGGTTGGAACTATTATGTAGCTAGTGATCTCCGTGTGTTGGCTTTCAATATCTTTTATGTCCTAGTTGTTGAATTCCTTTCCAAATAGTCAGGACATCCAAGAATGCAAGTTTGCCACTCTTTTCCACTTCCATCATAAATTGAACATTAGGGTGAATGCTATTGAGATATTCCAGGAATTCTGGAATTCTTGTTCACCATGACTCAGATCATGAAGGTGTCCTTCACATAGTGGAACTAGGTGGATCGCTTTAAATGTGCAGTATCCAGTGTCCTTTGTTCTCATTTTTTCATGTAGAAATTGGCTATGACTAGGCTCAGTGGGCACCCTATGGTAACTCCTTCAGTTTGCTTATAAAATTCATTTCCACAGGAAGTAGCTGATTGTTCTGTCCTCACTACATGTTATTCTGTGTACAGCTCAACATGCAGCTAAACCCACCTATCCTCCATTAAAACAGACCATGTGTGTAGTGTCAAGGTTCCAACTGATGATCCCAAGACAGCAATGTAGATCTGGATGCTTTATTAAAGAAACAGGATGGGTGAAACTGGGAAAAATAGAAATGCATACAATAAGAACCCAAATACAAAATAAGCAGTTGAGTTGTCTGTATTAACAAATACAGATAAATTAAATCTCACCAGTGATGCTGTGTATGGGGTGTGGGTTTTTACCTTCAGATGAAAGCATGCCATGGATTAGGTTGGATTCTTCCTGATCCTTCTGTTTCCTCTGAATGCTAAAGGAAAATGGAGTCTGGCTTCCCAGGATGCACTTGTTTTTGGAGTGAGGGTTAATGGGTAGATAACCCTTAAAGGGCCAGGTCAGCTTCCAAACAATACAGATTGCCATTTGGCCCTGGCCACTAGATGGGGCTAGCGAACAACAACAGTATGAGTGTTGTTATGTGCTGGGGCATGACACTAGTTGTGAGGCAATGATGGAAGAGGCTGATTATTGTCTTTAAGAAAGATTTTATTAATATATAACAATGACTTCTCAATTAATATTTTGGTGAAGAGTGAGACCACATCAAAACTGATCTATCTATCATCAGTATTGAGCTTACTGGGTTTTTCAATCATGTAAATTGAATCTTTGATGTACATCAGCATTAATCAATGTTTATTTGTAAGAGAGCTGTCAAATGTTTGGCAGTGTAGTATTATAAGTAAACCAATGGCACACACAATGGTTGCAAAAGTTGATGGAGTTAGCAGAGATGGCCAAATTGACTGCTTTGATCAAAGAAAAAAATACAATGATTTTGTTTCTACTTGAAAACCGCTTCTGGACTTTGTGCTTGAGGTAGGAAAAAAACAAACCTTAATTTTGGGTTTTATCAATTAATAGGTTTGTTGTTATAGAAATGGCTAGTTTATATTATTATGTAAAAGTACAAAATTGAGGTTTGATGTTATTATTTTATTCTACTGCACCAAAGGGAGTTGGAAGTCAACACCTTCTCTTTCTTTTTTTCCTTTGCCCCACACTTTTCCCTTCCCTTTTTTCTCTCTTATTTTTCTACTATTTTCTTTTGTATTTTATATTATAAGCTAATAAACAAAAACTAAAAAAAGAGAATCTTTTCATGGCATGCTCCATGTGATCATATATCCTGTGGGACTGTGGAGACTTGAGGACTCTTTTCATTTTTAGAATTTTTTTTTTTTAGAAATTTTGACATTGTCCCAGAATCGTGGTAATGAAACAGAAAAGTAAGAGAACAGAGAAGATGGGCTTTTTTGTTCTGAAGAGCTCCCAGTCCATGAACTTGATGGACTACGCCCAGAGGTGAACAATACATGCATGCTTGCATACACACATACATACATATCAGGAAGTCAGGATGACAGCAAGTAGAACTCTAGACATCAAATCTATCTTGGGTTGATTTCCACAGCTTAAAAAGTGGCCTTGCAAGAGACCAGGCAGATCATGTGGCTGATGCTGGTGGAAATGGTTCTGTGCCTATGTTTAAAAACATATAGAAACAATTCTGAAGTTTATTAGTAGTGAATATAAAGAATTTTATATTGAATGCCCAGCACGTGCCAACTGTCTATTTTTCAGCTCTTACACTTCTGACTATGGATAGTTCTGACTTGAGAACTTGTATCTCCCTGCCAAGAGACATTATCCAGATACATTGAAAATATAAACCTCCTCTATTAGACCCTCTTTTGTCTAGTGCTCTGTTTTTGTTTCATCAGTCATTTAACAGCAGGTAATTTTGGAGGTCATTTTCCTCTTCCAAACTCAGATGAAATTTGGTAGTGGGCAAAGCCAGCCTGTGAGACATAACAAATGTCACCCTATCCCAGCCCTAGAGCAAAACAAAATAATTTCAAAAGCTTACTAAAGATCAAGATAATTTGATAAAGATTTGTGTTTCTGGAAAGGTTACTCAAGTTTATAAAAGAACAGAAAGGCAGGTTTAACTTTTCACTGGAAAGCTTCAAGATCCCCTTCTCTCTCTCTCTCTCTCTCTCTTGATTTTGTGAGAAGAACTCTTGACATCGTTTTCCTTATGTTTTCACTCACCTCATATATCTTTAATAATGATCTCAACTCATCCAGTGTGACCATCCTGAGAAAAGAAATTAACTATCTCTCTATCAAAATCAACAAACCAAAACCAACTGATAAGACCATTGGTGGTGGGGTACTAGCATTTCTCCATTCCAGCAGAGCATTGGGATGGGCACCAAGAGACAACATTGCATCTTGACAACTTGGTTTATCTCAGACACTAAGAAGGGTTATACCTGGCTCCTACTTGAATGGGGAATTACCAAAATATCCTAGCCAATAGGCTAGGTTGGACAAACATTCTAGAAGAAGGCAGTGGCAAAACATACTACTGATAAGAATGCTATTTCCATGAAGTCCCCAAGAGTTCATCTGAATTTGTAGGATACTTGACTGGCATTTGTGAAGATGGCTTGCATTTGTCAAAGTTTTCTTAGGAACAGACAGTAGCCTTCCAGCTTGATGGCTTATTGATTGTCCCATGAAAGTCTCTAAGTCAAAGAGGATTCAAGATTTGATTGGATCTGAAAATTTCTGCAAACCACTTATGACTCCTCCTCCTCCTTTCCTGGTCCTAAAGAAAGTAAATAAGCGAGCAAACAAACAAAGCCCTCAAAAATTCCTTAATTTCCAGCCAAAGACCACAGTTCTATAACAACTCAATCATCACAGAATACAAGAGACCCAGTTTATTTATTTGTTAGATTTATTTGCTGCCTATCTCACCATGGGGCTACTCCATTCATTCATTCAAGAATGCAGAAATTCCACTTTAGAAATCATTGGGCTCTTGCTGGATGAAAAGGATCCGGGGTGAATCTTTGTCCTATTCAGACAAAGATTTTTATTAAATGTAGGGAAATAAAATAATAAGCCTGGATATGTGGATTAGTGACCATAAGGCGAGAAGTATTTCCTCCCCCCTCCTTCTTATGATGTATTGTCAACAGAGTTTTCCCCTGGATGATTTTCGAGTTTGTGGCTTTCTTAAAAGGGTTCCTTATTTTCTGTAATGAAATGTTCCACTGCTGGGAGAAATTACCCTTATCGGCAAAATACTTAAGGAGACCACACACACACGCACACACACACACACACAAACAAACACACAAACACAGAGTGTTGAAAGTTACTATGAGGGAACCAAACTGATGACTGACTTCTGAGGAACACCTCCACCAGAAACAAAGTCTTCCGAACATTCCTTGTGTTGTATCATGGGCCTTAAAAGATGAAATCTGCTTAAGATCAGATTTATTTTCCTATAAGGTGCCACACGAAGACATTAAGATGGAATATAGAGGAACCAGGATAGAAGAGAAAATCCCTCCGCCTAATCAGCAAGAAATATTTTGGGCTGCTTGCTTTGAAAATGATAGAGAATTTATCAAACTGGGAGACTTGCCACAGTGCAAGGTTATCTCCATTTACCAACTTCCAGTCCATATTCTTGTAAAAGTAAATTTAAAAAAGACTTTTAAAAAACACTGATAATTAGGTCAGCATTTGACTTCAGCTGGCTTTCTACCTTCTTTAAAATTAAACTCTGACCTTATCATTTTGGAGTATATTTCATGCTTTCCTGTTTTGGCAAAACTTGACGTCTGAAAGTTCAGTGAACAGCTTGTCTGCAGACGAAAGAATGAAATAAGATCCTACCTTTCCATGGACAGAACCCCCTCTATTGCAGTGCTCTTGGCAGAAAACTAGGCCAGGAAGGACACTATGTTGGTTTTCCAGTGAGAAGGAGAAGCAGGTGGGAATCAAGATGTACATTATTTTCTGTTAAGCACTTTCATCAACACAGGCACCCAAAGCAGGTTTTGTGACCAGGGTGCTGAGTTGCATACATGCAAAGAGGGGCTGTTGTTGCCTAGTTCCTTAGTGGATCTGACTCTGCAGACTCAATCAGCTATCTTGTTAGCTTTGGCCAAAACATTAATATCATCATTGTTTATGCATCGCTCTGAGCCAAGTTAACCAACTACATTTTAATTTAGGATGCTATATAACCCAACACATGTGTGGTTCCTTTTTGTCTTAAAATGTCATATCAATCCAGACACATGAATTTATACCTATAAACTATAGCTTAAATATTGTCAGTTGACCAATTGCTAATATAGATAGGGTTGTAAACAAGAGGTCAGGTTTTTGCAAGCTTGTCAGCTGGATTTGGGTTATTTTAAACCATGTCTTTTCATTATTCTTAAAAAACAAAACAGAAAAATATAGGAAGTTGAGCAAATGAAGTTGAGCCTTGGTGGAGCAGTGGGCTAATGCCTCCTTAAGTAACACCAGCTGCCTGCAATTAGTGCAGGTTCGCATCCCACCAGGCTCAAGGTTGACTCAGCCTTCCATCCTTCCGAGGTAGGTAAAATGAGGACCCAGATTGTTGGGGGCAATTAAGCTGACTTTGTAATAATGCCGCTTGGGGGTGTGTGTGTGAAAGCCCTAATAAGCAGGCATATACATAGAATGAAGGCTACTGCTAAGCTTGTAAGCCGCCCTGAGTCTTCGGAGAAGGGCGGGATATAAATGGAATTAAAAAAAATAAAATAAATGGAGACGAGCAAAATCAGTCTATTTTCACTCATGTCACTTTTGCACTTGTTCAGTTATAAATCTAAATTCCACATACCCCTGTTTTAAGATTTAAAATAGGAACATTTAAGCTGAGGCACATTCTCTCAAACGTCCATATTTAAATGCATGTTTATATATGCAGTTAATTTTCATTTCCTTATCAGTGCTTTTGAATAAGGAATGCATCAGGATGGAAAACCCAACCACCAATGGTTAAGTCAAGTTCTGCTCTGTTCCTTGGAACAGATCAGGGTAGTTCATCTGAGAAATTTTCCAAAGATTTTAATCTGTAGAACTGGCCTAAGAGAAACCACCTCTTCTAGGTGGTAATGATGCAGATGAGGTGATGTATTTGTTTGCAACAACTGGAGTTCAGTGATTAAAACCAGGAAGAAGGCCAGAGGTAGAAATGCTCCTAGATCACCTACAGTACAGACTGGAGCCAGAGGGAGTGGCCTTGCCCTAGGACTCCTTGGGCCCATGTGCCTAATTCTATCTTAGTTTATGACCTCTGTTTGTAAATCTTTCAGATGCCTTGCATTTTAATTATTCCCAGATGCCTACAAAGAGTGCAAAAGGTAATGGAACAGACACTTAATTGTTCCACCTTGAGTTCAATTTCTTGCATGAGTCAAAGGAATGCTTCAGCTTATCTCTTGCATATCAGTAAATAAGGGTTATTGACTTCCCTTAATGATAAACTGAAAATGCTGTTAAATGCACCATAAACAAAATGTATGAACCCCCTTTTTATATGATTAAAATGGTCATAATGATCTGATATTTCTTGCTGATTGAATCTGCCACTTCTGTTTACAAGGAAAATAAATAACACATGTTTTTTGCCGCTCTGAAAGGTTCCTATTTATTCTGTGGTCATTTCCCACTTATGATATTTCCAGCTTAATTTCACAAAACAGCTTTTACATGGCTTGAGGAAGGGGTGGGAGCTCAACTCTTATTGTACATTGTCTTGGAAATATTTTGCCTTTGAGCTGAGGACTTTTATTTGTAGAAACAACCAGCCATACTCTTTATAGGGTTGATATTATTCTAAATTAAAAAGAGAAACAGCTGGATACTTACAAATGCCTGCATATTTTGGGATTTTGTTTTCTTCTCCTTTATGGTAGACACTAGATTGGCCAGATCCTGAGCTGAAAAAGACTTGCAGTAGGGAACTGGTGGTTTGGACCTCTGCAGAATTTGCAGGTGGGGCAGTAACTAGTCATTTTGACACCTAGGATAGGATCCCAGATTGCCCCTCCTCTCTTCACCCATCAATGCATACATACTGCCATTTCCTTTTTTTATGGTCAGTACTGCTAATGTGATAAAGTCAGAATTATTCATCAAAGCAAACGCATATTACTATAAACTCAGTGATAGCCATGATTATTGAGATACTGGAGATGCAGGGAAAGCATTTTGCAAAGTTAACCAGATGTGGTGATACGTATTACGGTGTGGATTTCTGATAATTGCTCTTCTTCCATTTTTCCAAAATCCTAAAGAGTTGGGATTTGGAGAGATTTCCAGACCAGATTTTTTGGGAAGGGGGGGCTACAGGGAACCTGAGGAGATTGGTAATTTCTGATTCACTGAATGAAACAATTTTCATTATAGAAAGTCCACCCAATGCCCACCATCATCCATGTACTCTTCATTTCAAGAGAAGAAAGGTTATGTTAAAAGCCATGCACGCCAATGTGTTCACCCATACTAATCAGCAGATCCAAGCTCTAAATCGGAAGAACTCAGCAATTGCTCCCAAGTCAAAAAGGAACAGAGACAATGCAGAAGTGAAAAGGCAATGCATAAGATAATTAAAACATTTGTGACAGTAAACCAAAATAGAAAGAAAAGATAAACTAAACAAACAAACAAAAATTGAGACGCAGAGCCATATGTTCACATGTATGCTGCAAATTAAAAAAAAAACCTCAGTGCAATTGATGTATACTCCCACACTTTGTCCCCCTCCTTGTTCACCAACATCAAAAAAGAGCCTTTTTTTCGGTAAGATGCCAATAATGAAAAGCAAATCATCTGGCATGCAATCAACCATTCCCTCTTCCAAGTAAATATATAGAATGCCTGATGTGCTTTAGGTAGATCTTTAATATTGGAAGGGACATCTGTATAATTGAGAAGAATCAGAAGTCCCGATGCTGAGTTTCTTAATGCTTCAGGAGTTTACATTACAATCCTGCATTTGCCTACACGGAAATAAGCTTGATTAAGTTCAATAGAACTTACTTCCAGTTAAATATGTGTAGGACTGCAACCTCAACAAGGCTAAACCACTGAACTGGGTCTCTTCTCGAGATATTTTTGCACATTCCAGGAGATTGCAAACCAAGCTCAACAGCTGTAAGGTTCTGCTGGACTCGCTGAAAGGCGTTCAGCACAGCCTGGTAGGATTCTGGGTTCAGGATGGAGAGACCACACATTCCTTGCTGCTATTCACCCATTTGGAGCAACGAATCTGTAGCAATCAGTTTCCAGGACAATGAAAAGAGCAGATGCATCCAGTCTCTTTGATTGCATGGTTGAACTGCCTTGATCCAACAGGAAGTTTTGGTTTTCCCCCAAATAATTTATCTTTAAATGGGAGGGACATGAAATTTTCCTCTGCCTAACCTCCATCTATGTTTGTAGACAGGGAAAGGGATGGATTTAAATTCAAGGTTGTTTCCCTTTCAAATATTATTTGCATTAATCTCAGTGAGATTGAGCATCATCTAGCAGGAAGGTGAAATACAAAAGAGAAAATAAGCAAACATGCAAACTGTGGCTATTACTAATCCTCGGGGTGTCACAGTAGGTTATAGAAACAGAGACGGTCTTTGAATTAAGTACACGCTCTAGTTCTTTTCCAGAGACAGGAATGATACAAAGCTACATTACCTCCCCCTCCTCGTGTTGAGGAAAATTAAATAAAATAACACTGCTAGTATCTCTGGATAATAAGGTAGTTGCATAAATATCTAAGCTATGGTCTTTCTTAGGGTCTGCTCAGGGTCCCGCCGGTAAGAGACTGCCGGCGGGTGACACCCAGGGATAGGGCCTTCTCGGTGGGAGCGCCTGCCCTCTGGAACCAGCTGCCGGTGGAGCTGAGAACTGCCCCCGACCTTCGATCATTCCGCCGGGGCCTGAAGACCTGGCTCTTCGAGCTCTCGGGCCCAGACTGAGGAGGAATTTTTAATTTGGGGTTCTTTTTAACTGACTACAGGGTTAATTTAATATTTTTTAATTTGGTTCTTAATTTTTGTATTTTGGATTTTTAATTTCCTGTAAACCGCCCTGAGTCCTCAGGGAATAGGGCGGTATATAAATATAACTAATAATAATGTTGTTGAACTACAACTCCCAGGACCCCACTCCCCACCACTCACAAATGGTTAGGGACACTGGGAAAGAATTCAAGAATGTTTGGAAGGATCCACTATGGTAAAACTGAAATCAGTTTTCTTGCCAGGATGATCTAAACTTAATAAAACTGTTTTACATAGCCTACACTTCATTTTGAATATTTCTTAGCTTTCTCTTTTTTTGTCTTATTGGCCCTTTAAAAAAAAAGTTGTAATGTCCATCTTGTAAAAGAGTTCTGAGGGGAAAGTGAAGGTTGCTTATCATTTTGTCCTAATACATAACTTTTTTTTTATTTTTAACTCTGTGTAATTAGTACCCACCGAGCCTGAGACCAAGCATTCTTGAAAAATGTTCACAACACCATATATATTTTATTGACGATAGTTTTACATCTCTGTGTGCTCAGAAATGAACTCCATCTAGTTCAATGTACCATATATTTAGAAGAATGTGTAGAATTGTGGTCTTATTTTCTGGTAATGGAGGTAATGGATTTAATGTTATTGTGAACTCACTGTTGTCATACACAACATATTGTGTTACAAAAAAAGCAATCCAAATTATTCCTGACAAAATTACATATGATTAATTTATGTGTTTAACTGAGTGAAGTACTGCACTGTAATATGTTATCATTAAAAAAGCAATGAGGTCACACAACACTGGGAATTTAAGGAAACCAGACAAAGCAAAACTATAGACCTAGTTTTCCCTGGATGAAAAAGAGAAGTAAAATCTTCTTCCTTCAGTTTCACTGGGGTGTAAAAGTGTAAACACTGATGATCCTGCTGCCTCCCTTGGCCATTCAACGTGCTGTCACCACCAACACCAGCAATGTGGATAAATGAAGCACTGCACCTCTCATTTTGACACTAGGTGGCACTATCATTTATAGCACAAGTTCAATCTCAGCTGGAGAGTTCATTTGGTGATTGTAGGACCATTACTCTGACGGGTGTTTTATAAAGTACAGTTCTCATGAACATGGTGACTAGCTGCACCTATTGCATCTTGTCAGGTCAGCTATATAATATGGTATTTAGAAGGCCAAGGGATGCTGATATAACTGGAAGAAAATACATAATCTCTGAGAAGCAAAAAAAAAAAAAGATGGTCAGGAAATCCTGACTCTTTGTCTTCTCAAAATACACTATTGTCTTTGTTGTACTGCCCTGCTCATTTCATGGTTGCACCCAACCCCACTGTCCTCACTAAATGCATAATGTGCTGGTATATCCAGTCAAATACTTTTTCGCTGCATTCAATCAGATGCATATTCTATCTTGCATGTCTCTATTTAGAAGGGCTGGATCCCTGCCTTTATTAGATTAGCTACTTCTGATAGCATAACAACCAATCTAGCCTTCAGTGAAATTTTGTGTTGGTCTCCAGTTTAAAACAAAGTGCAGGGAAAATACCTGTACTCACTGTACACATACGATTGTGTATTGTCCGACCCATCTACTGCAATCATTAAGTTCACAGATGATACCATTGTAGTGGGTTTTATTACAGGTGGAGATGAAACAGCGTACAGGGGGGAGGTACAAAAACTATCCTTATGGTGTTCAGAGAACAACTTGTACCTGAACATCGCAAGATAAAGGAGATGCTGTTAGACTTCTGCAGGAAAAGAGAGGAACCTGTCCCACTTTACATCAGGGTGGGGGCTGTGTGGAGACAGTTTTCTCCTTTAAATTCCTGGGAGTCTACCTCTGTGAAGATCTTACCTGGAAAGTCAATACAACAGGTGGCCTGAAAGGCCCAACAGAGACTCCACTTCCTCAGGGTGTTGCGGAAGAACAGGGTAGAACAATGGCTAATTACCTTCTTTTACCGGTCTACTATAGAGAGCATCCTCTCGCACTGTATTGTGGTTTGGTATGCTGGCCTGACAGCCACGGATAGGAAAATATTACAGAGGGTGGTGAGCACAGCACAAAACATTGTGGGCTGTCCCCTGACACCACTGGATGACATCGCCAGGGCTCGCTGCCTTGGAAGAGTGAGGAAAATTCTCAGGGATGACTCACAACCTGGTTGGTACCTCTTTACTCTCCTACCATCGGGTAGGAGATACAGGAGTATAGCCAGCCATACCAAGAGGCTGAAGAACAGCTTCTATCCATGGGCTGTCAGGCTCTTGAATGGGAAATAACTTTATGTATGATTGACTTGTGAGGTCAGGGTGTTGTGCAATTAGCTCACATGGTGTAACAAGATGGTGGGTTTGTTGTCACTGTGAGTTGTGGTGGAGGGGGCACGAAGGGAGGCTCAGCCAATCTCAATGTATACATGGTTATACTTTGACAATAAAGGTTCATTCATTTACTATAGCCTAGTGGTGGCAAACCTATGGCACGTGTGCTAGAGGTGGCACGGAGAGCCCTCTCTGTGGGCACGTGCACTGTAGCCCCACCCCCACTTACCCCCTGCAGCCCCCTCCTCACCAGCAGCCCAGCCAGAGGAGAGTCGCCCTGGTTACGGCCAATGCGGAGCAGCACAGGTGGGAAGCAGGGACAAGACTCTGCCCTCGCACCCCATTGCGTGCAGATGCTGCTGCGGGGCACAGATGGAGGGTGTGGCTGCCATGGTGCTGCAGGGCTGCCTGGGTGATCTGCTGTGATGGGCCATGGAGGAAGTAGGTGGCCTGGCAGGCGGATTGGGGGGCGGGGTGAGGCGGCGGGGCAGGTGGGTGGGGGTTCAGTGGGCATGGCAGGGGCAGGAGGGGGGCGGTTCTGGGGCACTCAGTGTCTAAAAGGTTTGCCATCACTGCTATAGCCCCTATCCCTTCCTTGAATGCATCATCCCATTGCAGTACTAGTTAAAAAAAAGGCAATGGGATAATAAAGAGACCTTTAGTTGAGATTTTGGAGATGCACAGGCAAGATGGGCTGAAGGTCTGATACTATATAAGGCAGGAGTCCCCAACCCCCAGTCCATGGCCCAGTACCGGGCCGCGGCATGCCAGCAACCAATCTGTACAAACAAGCAAAGCCCCATCCGTGGGATGCAGGCAGCACACAAAACGTCACACTCTCCGGTCCGTGGAAAAACCTTTATCAATGGAACCAGTCCCTGGTTCCCAAAAGTTTGGGGACCTCTGATATAAGGGCAGTTTGATAGCTATTCTATATGACAAAACAATATAATAAGGATAGGATAAGGTAGGATAAATAGAAGAAGCCTTATTGAAGAAAAGATATTATTTGTTATTTATGCTCAAAAGAAAACGTTACATCTAAAATATTTCTTTGGATTGTTGGCCCACTTTCCCCAACTTGCCCCACAATGACTGAAATTTCTGGGCAACAGAGCCCAAACACATCACGAAGGCCTGGGAAAAGCTTAACTGCCTATGCCTAATTCTGACAGCTTAATCAATTTGTTTTCAATTTGGCTTTTAATAACCACTTATATTCTCACATCAAGGTGGTCTGAGATGGTTATACAGGTTAGTTATTTCTGAACGTGTCGCATGCCTGGAATCCATACTATCTGTTGCTTGAAATGTTCCTCAGTGTATGTTTCCAGTAAGGAGAGAAAGGCTCTCTCCTTGTCTGTTGCTAGTTAAAAAGTAATGAGTCCTTTTATGCTTTCTTTACATAATAAGCCTTAGTCAGAAAATAGGATATAATTTAGTCAACAAAATAAAATGAAAATCCCCAAATGAAATGTACAAAAGATGAAATTGAGCCAGTTACCATGGTTAACACAACCAATAAAAATACACCGACTTTATTTGCTCTGCTGACTTAAGGAACATTGTGCCATAAATGCCTAGCTTTGTTTTGTATTTTGCTTTGAAGTATATTAGGATAAGATGTTCTCTTTCCTCTGGCTGTGGAGTTATTAAAGGCAGTCAAGAGGTTATGGAACCTAGGACTTATCTTTCAAAAACACAATTTGTATGGAAGAGGAACCCCAACTTTTTAACAACACCCCATTTTTTTACTTTAATGAACCAGGATTTTATATGCCAGCTTTGATATAGCATTGTGTTCCCAATTGTGTGCTTTCCAACTATCTTGGACTATATTATTCCCAGTCACCTGGCCAACATAGGGAATTCTTCTTACAAAAAAAATGAAAAGAAAATGAAGTCATAGAAAATAGTTCTTTTCTATGACTCTGTACAATGTGGCAACACTGGTCTGATTTCATTTTGACCTAAAGTTAAGTAGGGTCTGGCCTAATTTGGATTTGAATGGGAGACTTCTGGCAAATCCCAGGAAGTATATTGACAAGATTGAAATAGCAAATCATTTCTATTCTGTTGCCATGAAAATAATGTGGATTGACCATTGGCCACTAGGAGCTTTATTTAAAGGTATTTTACCTTTATGAATTATATCTAATCTGTCTAATCCACATATGTAATGTGGTTTTGTCAGTGGGTCTGAGAACCACAAATAGAGATGGAGCCAATCAAACGGCTAATTTGATTATGTTGTTGCTGAAATGCCATATGGGATGGGATGTTTTAATGGGTTTTTATGTAGTGGATTCTTTAAAGGTGCAATCTGCATTGCAACATTCTGAAATATTAAGGGTTTATTGTATAGCAATTCCTCGCCTTTTATATATAGATTCAATACCTCTGCCTGCGTACGTTTATATAAAAATGAGTAAAAAATATTTCTGCTACTCATTGAGCCATAGAGACTCAAGCTTATAAAAATCTCTTGTCTCTGTTTGAGCAATAAAAGAAATGGACAGGATAAATGCTGGCAACTGTTTAGATAAATAGCCAGGCATTAAATATTATTTATCATCAAATATTGTATAATAGTGATAGGTATGACATACACGGGCCTAAATGTATGTACTATTATTTATAAAAAGAAATCACCTTGCCTTCAGAAGTTTTGGGTGCCCCATAACTGGAGGCTTTTAAGAAGAAACTGGACAGCCACTTGACTGAAATGGTATAGGATCTCCTGCTCAAGCAGGGGGTTGGACTAGAACAGGCATGTCAAACTCGCGACATCACGTGATGTCATGTGACGTATCGCGACTTTTTCCCCATTGCCGGCAATGGAATGGGCGCGGTTTTAGTATGATGCATCCGGCCCGTGGGCCGGCAGTTTGACATGCCTGTACTAGAAAAACCCCATGGTTCCTTCCAACTCTGTAGTTCTGCGCTACAGACATTCCTGCTTTATACTCTCATTATGCACAGAAAAGATTTCTTGTGAATAATAATATACTCTTCCTCTTCCATTAGCGGCAACATTTTATTTTTGCCTGTTTGCATCAACAGTGCATCTAACAAAATCTGTAAGCTGGCAAATGCTGGAGAAAGACCTGATTGTATGCCTGGGCTATAGTTTAAAACATCCCTTGACCAAGCAGGACCAATTAGCCAGCTACTTCCAAATATGAAAATAGATGGGAATAGCAAACACCAAATGATTGGTGATTAAATCTGACTTGGTGGACCAACACTCTGAAGTGCTAATGTGGTGAATACTAAACAATAAAGCTATGGCTGTTTCTTTGATAGATTCAGAAATACAGCTTGTATACGAAAATATCATGGAAAAAAATCCCTGTGAAGATGTATTCTTCAACAAATATTTACATACTCAGATGGCTGAAGTAATTAAGTGCTAAGTTTGCATGCAGAAGTTCCAGATTCAATTTCTGGACTCTACAGGCATGGTTGGAAAACAGTTTGGTTTGAAATTTTGGAGAGCTGCCATCTGTTGGGCAAAGCTGGTAAAGGCAGCATTGGAGTAGAATAGCTTTCCCTAACTTGGCCACCTGGAGGTCAACTACATCCAGAATTCAATGCACTGGCCATGCTGGCTGGAGAATTGTGGGAGCTGAAGTCTACATATCTTAAGAGTGGCTTAGCTTTCAAAAGGCCAAGCTATAGGGACAAAGGAACTGCACAGATGCAGGCAGCTGCCTTTATGTCCTTTGAAAACTGCCCAATATGAATTGCAATGTAAGCAACACATTATGTTTTAATTTACTGATGACTTTGGTACTTTCTCCAGGGTTTTTTAACGTGACTTTGTTTAAACATGCTCTCTCTCTCTAAAGGCAAAATTCAATTTTTTTTTAGCACCCTGCACTTCTTTAAGCAGCATATTAAACTGAGAAAGAGGGAGTAAATTTGCCCGAGGGCTTTAGGGGTCTTTAAATATTATCTTCATGAGAGACTAAACATTGTAAACCACCCTGCTGGTAATAGATGGGCATTTTAAAGAGGCAACGGATAAACAGTGATGAAGCATAATTGGAGCTGTTTGTTGTGCCTTTGCTGATGAAATGCTGGCAAAACTGACTCGGCTCAAAATGACATGTTTATGGAACATCAAAGAACCCAAGCTGACTTTACATTATATCAGTGATGACTGTATATACTGGAGTACTTTTTGCCATTTAGGCTTGCTCTTCTTATTTTTCCCAGTGCTGGGAGAAACATTTGTTCTTCCACTCAAGCTGATCACTTGATAAATATATACAGTCATTTGTGGCAAATTGCCGAGTCAAAGGAGTTAGAAGAAACTCCTTCTTGGACCACTATATATGAATGATAAGTACACACTCTAACTCTTTTGCTTGAGTGAATACAGGAAGATACTCCTAGATGCACAATAATTCGTCACAGTTCAAGATGAGCAGATGCCTCCTCCTGATTCTGTAGCTTGTTCTCTCATATATTTCTTTTTTCCTGAAATATAATTGAAGCAAACAAAGAATTAATAAATTTCTGAAACTTAATTCCAGAATTGGATTATACACAACTTGCCATAGCTTTCAAGTCTTTTGCATTTTCCCTACACAAATAACCAAAGTGGGGCTGTGAATTGGTAAAACAGTTTAAAAAAAATTTTTTTTTGGAACATCAGTTGTAAAATTTTATCAAGATTCTTTAGAATAAATGGTTTTACTGACATTTAAATGCATTCCTCTGTGTTAATGAATAAGCATTAATTTTATTACTCATTTATAAAGATGAGAAATTATATATTCATTGCTTTAATATTGATTTTTCCTATTTTTAATAGACTTACAGACACTCAATGTAGGGAGAGTGAAGGAATGTATTCATATCACACTGAGCAATTAATTTGTTTATATTTAAAACAGTTTAACTTGAAGAGGAAAAAAAACATATGGAATATTAAACAAAGAATAGTAAATGCAAACCAAATTTCTAAATAAACCTGCAGTTGAGATACCTGGCAGTAGAACTGTTGTTCAGAAAAGTTCTTCAAGACATTGTATAATTAAGGGAAAATGGGTGTCTTTCCAACTTTCTTGCATACAAGAGTATACAATCACTGTTTTCTTTCTCTTCTTGTTAGTTTAATTATAATTGATAGAGTGGAACATGAGCATTTTAAAAAAATTGATGACTGTTCCAAATTAAAAGTATATATGAGATAGCTTATAATCCAAATGAACCATTTGGAGTGCCACACCTCCAGAATTATTACATTTGGAGTGCCACACCTCCAGAATTTAGCTGAATCCCTCAATTTCCTCCTGCCAAAAAGATCCCATAAAATTTACATCTTAAAAAAATAAATAATATTTCTAGCATATTGATTCCATTTTGGAAATAGCATTGAATGTATTTCAGAACTCCAAAATACAAGAAAAGCTTCCAATGAGAATTCAAAAGCACATCTAATGCCAGTATGCCAAACCTAGGATTTTACAAGTTTTACATATGTGATAGTTCTCTAAACATTTTCACCTTATTAAGTGTAAAAAATGTTCCCAGCAATTGAAAACTAATGGTTTTAGTTCATGAATAGAAAAAGAGGAAAAAACAAGCAGCCAAATGAGCAAGTTTACAATTGCTTTATTTCCTAGGTCTGTTTTGAACCCTTTTATTCTTACTGTATAGCAATTGCGCTAAAAAGGACCCAAGCTACAGTGTTTCTAATACACTGGAAAATGCATCAACTTGGTCTCCATAAATGTAGCTATGTGGAACGTGTGTGCAAACGGAATATTGTAGATCCTAATGATATAATCTAGATTGAATATATTCATTTATTTTTAATGTTAACTACACATCATCCTACAGCAGTGAACCAACGAAGTCAAATTTGAATGTGCAAAGCTATCATCCATTCACTATATTTCATGGAAGTATATATTGGGGGTGGGTGTTAAATATTGGGTTCAGGAACGCAGGAAGGACGCAGGCAGCAGAGTTCGGCGTAGCAGCTCTTTATTGGTGTGAGAACTCAGTTGGGGAATAGGGGTTACCTGTACCCTTCATATACCTGGCCAGGTACCCACCCAACCAATCAGTTTAAACCTGGCCAGGTACACACCCAACCAATCAGTTTAAACCTCCGTTTCCCGCCGAAAGCTTATCCCGGCCACAACAGTTTCGGTACAGCGTCACCTGGTGGTATCGGCTATGCTGCTGGTTAAGGTGCTTCTTTAAACCCATACATAACAGTGGGGGTGGAAACCTTGATACAGATGTTTTTTTATATTGTTTTAAAAGTAATTTGCACATTTCTACTAATAATTGCCGATATAATACCATCAAAGCACTGTGCATTTTTTTAAAGGAAAACACAACAAATTAAGACCATATCACTTACAACAGAGAGAGCACAAAGCAGCATGTTAAAAAAAAGTGATGGTTTGAGAAAAAGTACAAACAAAAACAAAAAATCAGGTTGAGACCTATTCAGTTCCCCTCCAAAACAGCATTTTGTACTTTTGGGGAAGTTTTAAGGGAAGAGGGTTTTTTTTTGAAATCCTAGCTACTGGGCTGCTACAGAAAAAGTCTATTTTTGAATAGAAAGTAAGCTAGAATGGATTTCAGAGAGGAGCTTCATTAGAACAACCTTGAAGATTCTGAGATGGATGCACACATACAAATGCAGAGAGAGAGAGAGAGAGAGAGAGAGAGAGAGAGAGAGAGAGAGAGAGAGAGAGAGAGAGAGAGAGAGAGAGAGAGAGAGAGAGAGAGAGAGAGAGAGAGAGAGAGAGAGAGTGTCGTGGCCTGAGACAGCTATGTAGTTGAAAACAAAGCAAAGCTAAACTGAAAAACATGCATCCTTTCACATTTTCCTATTCATTGCTGCAGAGACAGGGGATGATAACTGTTGAAAGCAAAGAAGCGGGGGGGGGGGGAACCTTATTTCTAGACTGCTGCTGGAAGCACATGTTTCACATTGCTTCACGATAAGACCACTTTTGTTTGCAGATGTGGCAACTAACTGTGCTAATATGTGTTGTTTGTGAAGTAATCTCCACTCTCTCATCTTCCTGCTCCCAAAATTCGAGCTCTGTGGCCAGAGGCTACAACATACAATACAGGGATATTGGCAGTCTACATAAAGGCTATTCCTTATCTGTACTTCTAAGACATTGACAAATTAAGTGCAAAATATGCAAACCACTGTGGTAAAAATTATCTTTCATCACTGCTGGTAATGTTTAATGCTTCTGTTACTTACTAGCAAACATATTTTGGCCTAAGGGATAATACTGCAAATAGGATTCTTGAGCATCTGCTTCCCAAGAGGCTTTTACTACTTTCTCTAAAAACACAGGATGGGAACGCGGAGTCACAGAAATCTCACTTGCTCTTAATGCTGATCAGTAGCAACAGACACAGAAAAGGAGAGCTGCTCTTAAGTTGTCAATTAGTTCCGTATTTATTGCTGCTTGGTGGTGGTTGCTTTTATAGTCCCCAAAGCCAATGTGAATGGAACAATGAATACAGTTGGAAGAAACTAGCTGCTGAAGTAATGATGCCAGCATATCACACAGCTACTTAGGGCCCCAGTGGGAGATGTGAATAGTTGTCATTGAAACGACAGTTGTTCTCTACCTTTTTATCCCCCAATTCATTACAGGTAGTCTTCGACTTATGGCCGTTTGTTTAATGATGGTTCAAAGTTATCATGGACTCAGGAAAAGTGATTCATGATTCTGTCCTTGCACTTAGGACCCTTACATCACCTCCACAGTCATGTGATCACAATCTGAGCTCTTTGCAGTCGGCTCCCATTTATGCCGGGTTGCAGTGTCCTGTGGTCAAGTGATCACAATTTGCAACTTTCCAAGCTGGTTTCTGACAGAAATGTCAATTGGTGAAGCTGTATTTGCTTAATAACCATGTGATTTGTTTAATGACGTCATGATTCATGTAACCATAGTAATTTGCTTAACAGTTGTTACAGCCACACTGACTTATGATGGAAATTGTGATCCCAGTTATAGTTGTAAGACATACCTGTATTCCACTTGGACATTGACCTGTCATTGTACTCAGTAAGATGAGCATGCACTTCAGGTTTATCATGGTTGGGCTATTAATTTGCCAAAAAAAATGTTAAACCAAGAGTAAGTCCCTTTTGCCAGCCCTGGATTTTAAATTTGAATAGAGAGGCAGATATCAATTTCCCCAGCCCAAGCTAGTTAATTTGTTCACTTTACCTGAGTAGATGTGACATTTGTGACAGTCTGGTTTCCCAGTTAAATATTCCCGAAAATTGAGTTTATATATTAGGCAAGCAGGTAGAGCTAAAAGCAGGAGGGTAGTGTTTCCAGCCCTACAAATGTATTTTTCCGTTCCTGTCAGTAAACAATCAGGATCTACAAAATTCAGAATTCAGGACAGGAACTGGTTTGTAAAGTCATTATATAATGAAAATTCTCTTTCTCAGGAACCATTTTTAGAAAGAGGCCAGTGTTAATCAGGTGAGAAAGAAGATGTTGAATGCAGTTGTGGGATTCAAATATGTGAACAACTGGTTCTCTGTGTGGATGCCGCTTCTGGAAGTCTGTTCTGGGCCTGGGCAACAAAAAATTAGCTACTGGTTCTGCCAAACTGGTGTGAACTGGCTGAATCCCACCACTGGTTGAATGGCATAACTCAGTTGCAAACAGGTTGCAAATAGTAATAAGAAGTACTAAGCAAAGAGAAAAGTTGTGGATTTTAAAAAATCTTTCTAAAGCCTCATTTTTCACTCCGCAATATGAAAACAAGGTGCAATTCATGGGTCTTTGAATATGTTGGAGCCCTGTCTGATGCAAAGCGGGTTCAGAATAGACTGCTGGTGAAGGAAAGAAGAAGATGATGTTTCTTTCTGCCCATGTAATACACACAGCTCTGCTTCTTCTCTAAAATCTCATATTATTTCTTGCCCAGTGCTAGGACTCGTGTTTACCCCTTGGGTTCTGATGCAGCCAGAGAAAGTTTAAAATTTGCTTCTTCAGGCTCATCACATGTCAAACTAAACTTGCCTTTTAGGGCTTCCAGAGAGTGAGGGTCTTTTTAGGACTTCTCAGGAGAAAAGCAACATTGTTGTCCAGTTTTACTTAGAATTAATTAAGAAATGAAACTTATCCCCTCTAAATTTCCATGCTGATCACTCAGGACTCATTGGCTCGTTTTGCTCTCAGAACTGACCAAGGCAATCATAGCTTGAGGATAGACAGTTTTGACTATACATTCAAGACAATCTTTCTTTCCTCTGTCCACAGTTATAGAATGAGCTGCCCAATACAATCCGGATAAAGATAAGAACCCAACATGAAACTGGAGAACGCTTGTGCGGAAGCCTCTCCCTGGCACCGTCATCCATTTTTGCATCACAAAATTGCAAAATTCACATATTTGCATGTTGCAAATATGTCTCTCTGAATGTATTAATAAAATATAATTTAGCAGCGTTACTGCTTTTATTCTCTTTTTCTGTGATTTAATTTTAAAAACAGGGAAGGGCAGCAGAGATTGTTGGCTTGTTTTGGATTCAAGCTCTTTTGTCGTTTTCTTTTGTTTTGCATTTTGGCATCATCCAATGTTTCTTTTGTTGGGACAGAAGTGAATGTTTCAGATTTGCAGCTACTGTCACAATAAAAAACAAGGCTTTCTTTAGATCAGTGCCAATCACACCAAATTCTTTATATCAGTGTTGACCACAAATACAAATACTCATTTCTCAGATGTTTCACAGTTTTTCCCCCCTCTCTCTCCACTTTTTCTATTTAGTTGCATGCTCCATGTTGACTTTTTGTTAACCTTTTTCCCCACTTGTTTTGATGCATGTTTATGATTATTTTGTACATTCCTGAGAAAAGAAGTTTTGCCTCTAGAATATATAACATATGTGCAGGCCAGTATTTGGTAATATTATCTCATTTTCATTGATAAGCTGCTCTGTGCTCTGCATTCTCTTTCTCCAATGCACTTTTTTTGTTAAAGGAATATTGAGGATCTGCACATGTGAAAACAGGCTTGTGGTTAAGATACTTAGCAAGATTTGCAATGCCAAGAGTTCAATTTGGGGTCCTCACAAGGCTCCTAGGGGCCCGCAACAAATCTTTTGACTTTTTTTTCTCTCGAGTTTCTAAAAATATGTTTACTGAAATGTATATGCTGGGATAATTGTTTCTTAGTTTTATAGGGGAATAGGATTTGCAGGGGTGAAGCAAGTTCCTACAATCTTTTCTAAAGTATTCCCCAAGGACATTAGGTGAGTTGTTGCAGGAAGAAAACAATGGAAAGATACACACCTTTGCACCTTCTCTACTTCTCTCTTACCTTTATAGCATGAAGCAGTGGCTGAGATTTCCAGATTCTTTCTGCCATCAAATTACACATGGTGGAGACTTTTAGATATTGGTGGAGCAGTGCGCTAATGCCTCCTTAAGTAACACCAGCTGCCTGCAATTAGTGCAGGTTCGAGTCCCACCAGGCTCAAGGTTGACTCAGCCTTCCATCCTTCCGAGGTAGGTAAAATGAGGACCCAGATTGTTGGGGGCAATTAAGCTGACTTTGTAATAATGCCGCTTGGGGGTGTGTGTGAAAGCCCTAATAAGCAGGCATATACATAGAATGAAGGCTACTGCTAAGCTTGTAAGCCGCCCTGAGTCTTCGTAGAAGGGCGGGATATAAATGGAATTAAAATAAATAAATAAAAAATAAAAATACTGATTTCATTATCTTTTCAGGTCATTGGTAATCTTTATGATTTCTGTCTTTAGGTATGTTGGAAACAGATGCCAGATATATTCGAAATACATGTTATATGTGTAACTATAATACAATTTCTTGGGAACTTTTCTTTCTTTTAAAAAAGACCTGATAATCAGGATCTTCCAAGATGAAGATCCATGGCTGAAATAAGATATGATAACTTCTCTTTAAAAATGCTCTCAGAACTGATTTGACATTTGAAGGCACAAACTAAGGCACAGCTTTGCCCTGAGATAATAAAAGAGAACTTGAAGTCAGGGGAAGCAATTACAGTATATAAGATCCAACTTTTAAAAGATTGTTTAAATGTTGTGGTCTATCATATTTTTGAAGAAATTCAGTTATTACTTATCAAACTGTCCTACCAGCATGATTCAGATGGCATCTCTCAAGATATCTTGCCAGAGGTATGTTATATGTTTGATTCCCCCTGTGGCCAAATCCCCACAAGTTATTCCCATGCAAGTTCGATTTGTCCTAAAGACCCATTTCTCTCCAACATATTGGAACTTGATTATTGGGTCGGAGAGATTTTATGAAGTTTCCTGATATACATATGGTATTAAGATGAGAAAGAAACAACCTTCTATGTTGCCGGAGGCAACAACCTAGAGATCAGTGACCTCTTTTTCCAAATTCCCTCTGGTCTTTATGTGGTATTCCTTTTCTTTATTAAAAAAAAAGTCTAAGAATTCATTCTTCTGGATGATTTGTTAAATTGGTTGTTTTGAGAAATTTTGCTATTGTTTACTGTAAACACTACTTTTCATAATTGCATACATGCATATATTTATTAATTTTTTATTCCAAAGCCATCTCACAACTCTTGAGGTTATTAAGAAGCATGAAGTTTCTTATTTCTTGGCTGGGAATTGGTCTGTTTTTTCTGGCAGCTTGCTGGTGCTCAGAACTGCATTGTGCTGAATGACTTGCCACAAAAATTTAGCCCATTTTTTTTTTAAGCAAGCAAAGAATATTTGTGGAATGACTATAATGTGAAGCCTGCTTTATACTTGAAGACTGACTATTTGGTAATATTTTCCAATTATTTTTTTAAAAAAAGTCCATACCAAACTTATGAGTTTGCATGGAAAAGTTTGTTAAAAAAAGAAAAAAATAAATGGATAAAAAATGCTATTGATTTGTTTTGATGCCTGATGACTACATAGAAGTAACTATGAACATTTTTTTGGCAGTGGAATTAAAGTGGCTTGCCATTCTCTTCTACTGGGACAATTTCTTTTTCACTTGGTCAATGCCACTGGAATTCCCTTTGATCTCTATCCAAACTTTATCTACAGATGATCCTGCTTTAATTTTTAAAATCAGTTAAGGTGGGGCAGGTATTGTCATTTTGAATAAAGCAAATATTTTTAAAGATAGGCGGCTTTCAACCTTATTATTTATCGGAATCCGTCAGAATATCTTCCACAGTGCTACAAGCAGTATGTACATGAGGTTTAACACCAATTTTTCCTCACAATAACCTCAAGAGAAAAGTTAAGCTGCAAAATGATTCAGGCTCCAAATCACGAAATAAACCTTGTGGCAAAATATGGATTTTAATCCAAATCTCTCTAGTCAACATCCAGTCCCATAGAAAAAAAAACATAAGTGTAAAAAAGTGTTTAATATATTAAACACAATTAATTCTGTGCTTATTGTCAAGTTTCTGACGGATGAGCTCTTCAAAGGACTCTGAGGCATTGTTTACCTTAAAAGTCTTTTATTAGAGCCCTATAACATCACCAAAAGGGACGCGGTGGCTCAGTGGGTTAGGACGCTGAACTTGTCGATCGGAAGGTCGGCAGTTTGGCGGGTCGAATCCTGAGTGCCGCGTAGCAGAGTGAGCGCCTGTTACTCGTCCCAGCTTCTGCCCACCTAGCAGTTCGAAAGCACGTAAAAATGCAAGTAGAAAAATAGGGACCACTACGGTGGGAAGGTAACAGCGTTCCGTGCGCCTTTGGCGTCTAGTCATGCCGGCCACATGACCACGGAGACGTCCTCGGACAAGCGCTGGCTCTTCGGCTTTGAAACGGAGATGAGCACCGGCCCCTAGAGTCGGAAACGACTAGCACGCATGTGCGGGGGAACCTTTACCTTTACCTTTACCTTTAACATCAGCAATGCTTGCTGGAAGCTGTAATCTGAATTCCCCTCCCCTTAGCACAATATATTAAACACAATTCTCCTCCTTTTCATTGCTGTCATTAATCACATTCTCCAATTAGTTTGAAGGGTCAGTTTTCCCTTCTGTTAGACAACCCACCAAATTCTTATCTTCTCTTATTTCAAAACAGCCTTGAGAGAAATTCTTCCTTCTCCCCCACCCCAGCAACAACTGATTCTAGCTCTAAAAGTAACACACAAGTTTTAAATATGAAATAGCTGCTTCTTCATCTTTTGTCAAAGCTAGAACATTCAATGTTAGTAGCGTTGACACTTATCTTATATAAAACACCCAGGAAACATCAATAATAGAAGAAGGTCCAAACAATCATTCTATTTTTCAACAATTGCATAATGCATTAAAGGTAAAGGTAACGGTTCCCCCGCACATGCGTGCTAGTCATTTCCAACTCTAGGGGCCGGTGCTCATCTCCGTTTCAAAGCCGAAGAGCCAGCACTTGTCCGAGGACGTCTCTGTGGTCATGTGGCCAGCATGACTAGATGCCAAAGGCGCACAGAACGCTGTTACCTTCCCACTGTAGTGGACCCTATTTTTCTACTTGCATTTTTTTTATTTAAAAAGTTTTACAATACATTTTAACTTTAATCCCCCCCTCCCCCACCCCCATCTAACCCTCCCTATCCCTCTCCCCCATTCCCACCTCCCCCCCCGACTTCCCAGAGCTAAATACAGGGTATAAAAACGAAAAACAAACATAAGCATCCATATGCTATCAACAATAAACTATTAATTCTATCACCCTCTGGCTCATGTAAAATGATTACAAACAGTAATAATATTACAGATAAGAAAAAAAGGAAGAAAACAGAAAAGGAATTTTACTCAAATGCTAAATAAAATTTCTTAATCCCAATCCTTATTCATATTAATTTCAAAGAAAAAACTTTCATCTACTATTTACATTCTCCCACATTTCTCTAATCTCTAGACAAATTCTCAATTACGCACCAAAAGCGCCTATCTCTATTAACCTTATTAATCTCCAACCAAACTGAACTATAATCAAAAATAGTTCTTGCATATATCACGCCAAATAACTCGCAGTTCCAGATCATCCATCTATATGTCTAGGACACCATTCCAATCTCCAATAAGAATAAAATAAAATTTTTTAAAAAAAATTATAATCCAATTAGGTAACCTTTGTTTATAGTAAGTTAAGAAAAATCAACTTGTTGTTGATTAGAAGCTTGCGTACAAATACTTTTAGTCCACAACCCTAATATACGTTTCTTGCAAACAGATAACATCAGTCTTAAATTGTTTTAAATATTAAAAAGCTTTCTTTCTCCTCTATGATGAATTCAATCCATTGACATTCTAATTAGAAATTTAGTCACCAATCTTGACACTCCAAAGCTTTTGGAGCATATCTGAAATGACCCCTTCAACTTCTTTAGACCGCGCCCCTCCCACAGCTTCACTGTAAGTACGCTTTGGAGGTTCCATAACTTTCTGCTGGTCTTGCTCTTGCTCTTGTCTCGCTCGTCTTAGGGCGGCACGCGTCATCCTCTGCTCTCCTGCAGCAACCGATGAGACTGTAACTTGATCCCCTCCAGCACCATTCTCCTCTGTCTGTCTATCTGCAACTTCTTGAAGCTTTCCCTCACCATATCCCTTTGCAGCTTCCAGAAGTGGTAGGGGGATTGCTTTTAACACATTGCTATAAAAATCACGTGCCTGAGCCACAGTAACCAAACGATGTCTTTTACCTTCATGCATCACCACCAGTCCAACTGGAATCTCCCATCTGAACTTAATATCACATTTCTTAAGTTCCTGTACAAGAAATGCAAAATCTTTCCTTCTCTTTAAAATCTTTGGAGGAATCTCTTTTAAAACCAAGACTTCTTGCTCAGCAACTACCAATTTAGTATCATAAGCAGCTTGAATGACTTCATCTCTAATTACTCTCTTTGTAAAATAGACCACCACATCTCTGGGTAACTTCCTCTGTCTTGCAATCCATGAATTAACACGAAAAATTTTATCCATACTTCCCTCAATTTCAGATGCTGGCTGGCCCAATACCGCTTCCAAAGCTTCAGAGATCAGCTGCTTTAAATCTTCTTTAGAATTCTCCTTTAAGCCCCTAATTCTAATAGCATACTGCATCTGATGATACTGAGCGAGGCTCAATTCTCCGTCCACTTTATCCCTTATATTTTCATTCTCTAATACCTTTGCTTCTAATATAGAGTTCTTTTGACTGAGATCCTCCACTTTTGCATCCAGCTGTTGCACACATTCAGCTACACTTTCAATCATAGACAACATGTCTACCCTCATTGCTCTAAACTTCTCTTCCATCTTCTTCTCCAACTTCTCCTCCAGCTTTTTCAACTTTTCATCCATCATATCAGATATTAATTGTGAATGCTTTTCAAGGGCATCTTGTAAATCCTTAGGCGTCAACGCCAGAGGAGGTACAGGAGGAAGCAAAGCTTGCAACGAGGTCTGTTGCACCGGGTAAAACCCCGCATTCCGAAGAGCTTTAGAAGTTTTGGCCGCCATCTTTCGTCACTTTCACTTATTGCGCACTTTCACTTTAAAGCTATAAAATCCGTTGAGCTAGAGAATAAAAATAAAAGTCCACATCACCTTGACCTCCTGTACCGCTCTGCCTGCATCTTTATACTCAAAAGTATTCCTTCTGGCAGGGGTGGTTGCTAACGCCTGGCTCTGCTCCAAAAATCACGGAGCAGAGACACTGCGCAGCTCGGAGCAACCCAGGCTTCGGGGGGGCTCAATCCTTCAGCCGCCCAAACTCTCAGTTCAGGCGGCCCCGGAGAGCTCAACCCCTACCTGGGGCCTCACCCCCTCCTCTTCTCCCAAGGAGGGGGCTTCAAATCCATCTAAACAGCTGATCGGCGCTGTTTACGATGGAAAAACACAGCTGCGGAGTGGACGGCCCGGAGGCGGCTGTCTTTGGCGCCGCATCGCCACCGGAAGTCCCTCTACTTGCATTTTTATGTGCTTTCGAACTGCTAGGTTGGCAGAAGCTGGGACAAGTAACAGGCGCTCACTCTGTTACGTGGCACTTGGGATTTGACCCACCAAACTGCTGACCATCTGATCGACAAGCTCAGTGTCCTAACCCACTATGGAATTAAACTATTTGTTTGTACAGTAAACCTCTGAACATATGTATTAAATTATTGAAAATTCATTTTAGGAAAAAAAAGAATGCCAGATACAGTCTCTCTCTCTTTCTCTCTCTCTCTCTCTCTCTCTCTCTCTCTCTCTCTCTCTCTCTCTCTCTCTGTGTGTGTGTGTGTGTGTGTGTGTGTGTGTGTGTGTGTGTAAAAACCTGTGGCAAAACTTTTTTAAAATTTTAAATTAAAGAAACTGATGCCCTCCAGAAGGAACTGAATTTCAACATACCTGGAGGACATTGGATGGGCTGGTTCTATCCATCTCTCTATCTGTCTGTCTATCTGTCTGTCTGCCTGTCTGTACATCCATCTCAAATAGCTACAGTATCTCCCCTTCCTATAAAAGGGAGTTGATTTTTCCTTCCTGCCAAATTATTGGTTCTGGGATTGGAAAGAGCAAATAGGATTTGATAATACTATAAGTATTTCAACAATATGGTTTTCATGCCAAGTGCCAATTTTAGTCAGTGTGCCATATCTGTTACTCATATTTTATATGGCAAATAATATTTCCATTCATAAAGCCTCTTGTATTTTGCTGTGCTTTTGTAAGATCAGAACATTCAGAAGTGTACAATTTGTTTGCCACAGTAAGTGTAATGAAAGAGGACTGTATATGTTCCGAGGTAAAATGAAAAGAAAATTGATAGCAAATGTCAATACCCAGCCAGCTTCAGTAAGTCTAATGCACCGTAGAGGGCATGATGAAGCAATTATACTGTTCATCATTGTGAAAGGCTGCAAGTACAGCAAAAGACAAGAACAGTCATAGTGACCAAAAGCCCTTGCTCAATAACTTGATTAGCCTGGCAATGAATCCAACCCTAATCTGGGCAAGAAAGATGATTATAGTCATAGGTAAATAGAAGGCTTATTGAATGAGGATTGATGAGACATCCTTTTTCATTGGCTTCCATTTTTAATTACTGTAATTACAACCTGGTTAGATATGTCCAAGTGGATTTGGCATTGAAAGAGGTGTCTTTGAATTTGTTGTTATTTTACTCCTGATACCTACATCAACTGATGAAGAAAAATAAATGCCCTTAACCTTAACATGGTGCTCACAAAGTAGTAGAGAATGAGCTTTTGCTCTGTCCCAGAATCTTTAAAACCTTACCTTCAGAAATGTATCATCTCACGTAATCTTGAAACAGTTTTTATACAGACTGGGCATCTAAAGTTACATTTACTGTTTCTGCTATCCCAGTCTTTGAAAGGAGCGGGGGAACCACCAGAAGAAACTGACACTTGACTAGAATTAAGTGATGGCTGCTCATTCATAGACTTCTTCCTGTTGAAAAAGGAAGTTGAAGGCCCAACCAGAGCCTTCCTGACAAATTGGAAGAATTTGATCCAGTGCCACTCCATTTCCCTAGTGTAGGTGAAGTATTTCTGTTTTAGGCAATTTGAACGTATGGCCATCAACAGGGCTAGAATGGGAAAATCTATGGCTTTATCAGGCTGAAAAAAAAAGATTGAAATTAAGACTTGAAATTACTTTTAAAAAGTGGTCTTCCCTAGCAAAACAGGCTTCTGTTTTTCTATCTTAGTCTCCAAATGCTCTAGAGAACTTCTTTCAAATTTCTTTTGGTTGTGATTTTGAGTGTATTTTATTGTTAGAGAAAGCAAAGCCTGTTATGGCTGGTCCTGTTTCTGTTATGTATCTTTCAATCACTCAACAGTCCTCCTACCTACTCTATTTCCAAATACAATGAAAAGTGTTTCTTCATGAATTCTTCCTTGGGGATTTAATAGAAGGATGGGAAGCCAGAGAGATTGAAGGGCATTATTGTACAATGAAAAATGGGATGTTCACAGAGATGCCTGCTCAATCTTTCTCACTCTCTCTTCTCTCTTTCTCTCGCTCTCTATCACACACACATAGACAAAACTAATTAACAAAAGAGAATACACAATGAGTATTTCATTGAAATGTCTACTTCTTCGACAATAATTTTGAAACTGAGGAGTTTTGGAGGGGGGGCAAAAGCAAACGGTGCAGGAGAATATTTTGCATGGCATTAGGTGATACCTGATGAAAATCTTCAGTACTGCTGCCACTCAACATTATTCTGCCCATCATCACTTCCTTGAACTGATGTCTTTTGAAGATATTATTTTCACCCATGAGCACAGGGGCTGAGATGCAGCTGTTCAGTGAAGGTAGTAGAAATTGCCAGGTAAACTTTAGAGTGAAATGCAAATTCAAAATTATATGTGCAAAACTGTAATAATTCCTCCAATCCGAGGAATGTTGTGTAGAATTAGCAAGCAGCACTTTCATCTTCATCTTAGCACAGCAAGTTTCATGAACAAAGGAACACACTCCTTTTGAAATTTTGCAGCAATTTGAGATTTGCAGAAGTGAAATTGGGAAACAAACTCTCAGCTTTCTGCATGAGCTTCTTTCTTTGGATCCTGACCATTTGAGAAAAATGGGTGTTATATCTGTTAGACAAGTATAATTAGAGAATGTAGTCTTCTTGGCTGCCCTTGAGTAACTCATTATTTTTCAGCCTTATGTCTCTAATCTATAAATGAGTATGTCATTGAGAGGTGAGCTGATATTTCGCAGCAGACATGTTTCTGAGAAAATTTCTGTTTTTTTTCTTTTTTCCACAGACAACTTTGCAGAATTTTCTCTGTTTCCATGCACTATTTCCCATCCATGCCTCCCCAGTCCTTTTAGGGCACTATGGGGGATCCAAAATGGTGACCTACTGCATGTTGCTACTACTTGCAGTGCAATTGCTATAGCAAATGTTGGAGAATTATTTTTGTTTTTTAAGAATCTGGTTAATGTGATCCCTTCAACTTCTTTATTATCTGTCTGTCTGTCTGTCTGTCTAGCTGTCTAGCTATCTAGATATCCATCTGATGTGGGCAGCAGATACACAGATATTTTCTAGGTGGGAGCAAAGAAGAAGAGATTTCTGTATTGCTTTGCTGGCATCTGGATTTCAGCAGCCCACATCTGGTGGCCCTTAAGGAAGATGGAAATCCAAGAATCAATTTGCTTATAACTCTTTTTTATTATCAGACCTTCAGTGTTTTGATGATCTCTGTGAAAGAAATGATGTGAAGCATGTACTGAAAGACCAAGTAAATGCCATATATTAGGACAGTACCTGCTTCCAAAATATTTTAGAAGAAAAACAACCTTTTTTTTCCCAAGGACAGAAGCTCTCTAATATTCCCCAAAAGTTTCTTTTTTTAATCAGGCCCATGTGGAAGCCTGAAAAAAGTCTGCCTAGCATCAATGAATAGCAGAGAGTTGCTGTATTTGCATGAAATCCAAATAAGGGTCTTTCAAATTGTTTTCAAGATATACAGAACCACCATATATTTGCAATTGAAGGCCAGATGATCTCTTCCAAGAAGAGCTGGTCTGTATTTATGGTGATGAGTTCATAACTGGGAAGTGATGAGGTATGGCAAATTGAATTCAACAGTAGAAGTCTGCTTTCTCATAGGCCTTGTGGAGGGGAGGCAAGTGATGAAATATGCATCACAACACCATGTGTTATGTACTTGCAAGTAATGTGGAATGGTGTGTGGAAATTACCTTGGGAGACACATACCAGCAGTGGTCAGATAAGAGACAGCTGAGCCTTCAGAAAGAATGGGGCCAAACATCTTAGAAGGGAGCTGTGGTGGCACAGTGGTTAGAATGCAGTATTGCAAACTCATTCTGCCGACTGCCAGTAGTTCAATTCTCACCAACTCAAGGTTGACTCAGCCTTCCATCCTTCTGAGGTCAGTAAAATGAGGGCCCAGATTGTTGGGGGCCATAGGCTGACTCTGTAAACTGCTTAGAGAGGGCTGTAAAGCATTGTGAAGCAACATAAAAGTCTGAGTGCTATTGCTGTTGCTAAGGGAACCCTCCATGGTTTCTTTGACTGTAAAAATGGTGGTGGCAGTGAGATTCTTCCAGACTTGCATGATTCTGTTAATGTAACCTTACAATAAAGATAGAGCTAGTACTCCTGGGTATGTTTCTTATCTGGACTACTTCACAAAGCTGACATAATGTCACAATACAAATAAAAAAAATGATGGAGCTTATGCCTGGACAACATCCCATAAATATATTGTCAATAAAAAAATAATAGAAAAGATAATATGTGTAGCTCAAGGATGAAACAGTTGGATTCTTGGTATCCTCTGACCATGGTTGTTTTCTGTAAGAATTTTTAAACATCATGCACTTTTGGAGCGAAAACAAGCTGATCTTCAACAGAGCGAAACATATTTTCAAAGGGTAAAATACTGGCTAGGAATCTACCTGCTTTGCTTACCCAATACACAAAACAAGTAGAAGTTACATTGTAAGTGAAAGTGACAATACAACCTCTATTATCTAGTTTGTATGTATGCAGGTAAAGTAGGCAACACCAATAAGGAACGACAGAATGACAGATTGGAGGAAGGAGGAGTGCCATTCCCTCTGAGACAGTCATGTAAAAGCTCTGGGAGTCTTCTGTGTTCGCTTCATGTTGAGATTAATCAGGCTGAGCGGGGAAGCTATTGTATCTGAGAGTTAGTAGAAGTGAATGGGAGAGGATCATTGGCCTGTACGCAGGCAGGAACTGCCTCTGAATTGAGAATCAGGCAACCTAATTAAGCCCCCTTGAGAATTGAGACAAGGGTACCATAGAGCCAAAAAACAGTACTTTCAATACAGTTTCCAAGATGACTTTTGGAGGAAATGCTAAAGCATGAAGTCAGAGATGGCACACTGCCCAGAGGAGCAAATCTGAAGCCAATCCCACTTGATTCTTGTTTTCAGTTCAAGAGGAGTGAGGACCATTCAAGCTCTTACTCTTTTAAGTGGTTCAGAGACTTGTACCTTCCATTCTTTATAACTGTCTCCATCACAAAGATTGTCTTTCACCTTTAAATGGCACAGTGATCTAGTTCCAAAACAGATAGGGACAAAAAAAGAAGTGGGTGAACCAAAATTATTGTTGCACTCAATTTGCCTGTACAATTTAAACAAAATTTACTTTAAATAAAAAAAAATCCAGCAAAACCATTTGATATTATTACTGCTGACATGATTTCTGTCATGTTAAAAATGGCAATCTGAAGCAAGATTGTTCTTCAGAATGAAAGAGTTGCATGCCTGCCTCCTTTAATTCATTAATTACTATCCTGCTTTGCTGCTGATGCAATTCTTGAATAGAGCACCTCAGGTAAGCTGCATTTAAAATCTTTTTTGCTCTCTTAGGTTGCGGAGACTAATAGAAAGCTCATATTTTCTTTTCTCAGTCTTAAAAGCTGAGATCTCAAAGCTTAGAGCCCTTTGCAGAATGATATGGGAAGAGCGGGGTGGGGTCTCCAGTGAATTATATGCCCAATGGAGTTTTGCAAAGTGTTCCCAGGATGGGCTCCTGACTTCTGAGATCTGAAAAGCCAATCACATGCTGCAGTCATAAAGTCTGCTCCTGAAAAGAAAAAAATGGGGGAACAATCTGTCTGCTTTGGAGAAGAGGAAGTTGCAGCTCTGGGCAGGTGAGATCAAATTGCCATTTTCTCCTCCAGATCTTTTAAAATACAACATTTGTCAAATTAACATCAATGAAATTCATGTTCAGATGTTTTTAGTTGCCTGACAGCTGACAGTTCAAAGATCTATTACACATCTAGAAGTGCTTTTTCAGAAAAGTAAAGCCAGTAGTTTACAACAAACCGAAATTGGCCCAATTTGCGAGTTCCCAAAACCACACGCCCACGTTTATGAAGGAAGACATTCCTCCTCCTATCTGCTATCAGACAGTAATCATTCCAGAAGGCAGCATCTCAAAATAACTGCTCAGTATACGCGCGCAGAGAATACTTTTTTTTGTTACATTAAAACTAACTGCTCAAAGCTTGGAACTTTTGCCAGTGAATTTTCTCCAAAACGATATTCATTCCAACTCTGTGTAGGAAACAGCTAAGATAGCATGCTTTCCATATTGTACGATCAAAGTGGCTTCCAAAAATGCAAGCTTTCCCACACAATAAAATGTCATCAAGGAGATTTTTTTAAAAAAATCTGTTCTGCATATCACAGGCTGTAGAGATTATTTGCGCAACTATACTATTAGCAATAGAAGATATAAGGGAAGGGAAAGAAACATTTAGTGGGTTCTATACATATTTGATATCCTGTTGTTGTTGTTGTTAGTTGCGAAGTCGTGTCCGATCCATCGCGACCCTATGGACAATGTTCCTCCAGGCCTTCCTGTCCTCTACCATCTTCTGGAGTCCATTTAAGCTCACGCCTACTGCTTCAGTGACTCCATCCAGCCACCTCATTCTCTGTCGTCCCCTTCTTCTCTTGCCCTCAATCTTTCCCAGCATTAGGCTCTTCTCCAGTGAGTCCTTCCTTCTCATTAGGTGGCCAAAGTATTTGAGTTTTAGCTTCAGGATCTGGCCTTCTAAAGAGCAGTCAGGGTTGATCTCCTCTAGGACTGACCGGTTTGATCGCCTTGCAGTCCAAGGGACTCGCAGGAGTCTTCTCCAGCACCATAGTTCAAAGGCTTAAAATTCTTTGGTGCTCAGCCTTTCTTATGGTCCAGCTTTCACTGCCATACATTGCAACTGGGAAGACCATAGCCTTGACTATACGCACTTTTGTTGACAGGGTGATGTCTCTGCTTTTTAGTGTGCTGTCTAGATTTGCCATGGCTTTCCTCCCGAGGAGCAAGCGTCTTTTAATTTCTTGGCTACAGTCCCCATCTGCAGTGATCTTGGAGCCCAGGAAAATAAAATCTGTCACTACCTCCATTTCTTCCCCATCTATTTGCCAGGAATTGAGAGGGCCAGATGCCATGATCTTGGTTTTCTTAATGTTTAGTTTCAACCCAAGTTTTGCACTCTCCTTCTTCACTCGCAACAAGAGGCTCTTTAGTTCCTCTTCACTTTCTGCCATTAGAGTGGTATCATCTGCATATCTTAGGTTGTTGATGTTTCTTCCGGCAATCTTAATTCCAACTTTTGATTCATCTAGCCCTGCCTTTCTCATGATGTGCTCTGCATATAAGTTAAATAGGCAAGGCGACAGTATACAGCCTTGCCGGACTCCTTTCCCAATTTTGAACCAATCAGTGGTTCCGTGTCCAGTTCTCACTGTTGCTTCTTGGCCTGCATATAGGTTTCTCAAGAGACAAATAAGATGGTCTGGTATGCCCATCTCTTTAAGGACTTGCCACAGTTTGTTATGATCCACACAATCAAAGGCTTTAGCATAGTCAATGAAGCAGAAGTAGATGTTTTTCTGGAACTCTCTAGCTTTCTCCATGATCCAGCGTATGTTAGCAATTTGATCTCTAGTTCCTCTGCCTCTTCAAAATCCTGCCTATACTTCTGGTGAAATAGGCAAGGCGACAGTATACAGCCTTGCCGGACTCCAAGAAATATATGAAAATGACTGGATAACAATATTTTTAAAAATTCATGTAGATTCTTAAAAGGAGTCCCTGTGGATTTTACTCCACTAGTCATTACCAACTATAAAGGGTGCTGCTCATCTCCGTTTCAACGCCATTGAGCCAGCATCGTCCAAAGACATTTCCACAATCACTTGGCCAGCATCATGGAGCGTTGTTACATTCCCACAGAAGTAGTACCTGTTTATCTACTCACATTTGCACGCTTTCGAACAGCTAGGTTGGCCAGAGCTGGAGCAAGGACAGGAGCTCACCCTGTCGTGTAGCGCTTGCCAGCTTTCCAACAGACAAGCCTAGCATCTTAACCACTGAGTCACCGTGCCACCCTTGTGGATTTTCATAAGTATCATTTAAAGTTTTTCACCAGATACTCAATGCATAGTGGGAGAAAAAAAAGCATTTTCTGAGATAATATCTCTATATCCATTCCACCTCCGCTCCAGCCTCTCATCAATCTGTAATTATTATTTTAAGGAAAAGCATTCCTTGGATTCCTTACAATACCTATGGAATCCTTCTTCCCTAATCAGCTGTCTTCTAGATGTGCTAAGTCTACATTTCCTGAAATTTCTCAGCTATCTCAAAGATACCAAATTGGAGGACGTTGATATGCATGGAGTAGTAGATCCATCTATTCAAGTCCACATAGTGATTTTGCATTTCATTAATTAAAAGAAACATTTAAAACCATAATAATGTAAATAATTGCTAATAGTGCCAAACAGTTGGGAGGAGGAGCAAACATTTTAAATCCCCCTTCAACAGCTAAGATCATTTGTACCTGCTACTATCTGAACTACAACCCCCTTTGGTTCTTCACTCTGATATCGTTTTCTGAAACAATTTTTTCTTGTTGTTGGCTATATGAAACAATCAGTGTTTATCAAGTGATATAAACACATGTAGTTAAGCAAATTTGTAGATATAACAACAGTGTTATAAATGTGTTAAAATATGCTACTTTTATATAATAGCAGTATTTAAGGTATTGCTAAATACAGTGGCATAGATACATTTGTTTTCACAGCAGAAATCTCTCTCCAATATTTACAGGCGGTCCTTGACTTATAATCATCACTGAGCCTGGAATTATGATAGTAAGTTGTGAAGGACATTAAGCGGATCATCACATGACTGCACCTGATTTTACCACCTTTTTATGCAGCGGTTGTTAAGTAAACATGGTGGCTGTTAAGTGAACCCATTGTCTACAATGGGTGGGGTTTTTTTGCCAGAAACTAGAAGTAAATGCCAGATTCTGGCAAATATGTTGTAAGTTGTGATCCCATGATTGTGGGATGCTGCAAACATGGCCAGTTTTGTGAAGCGTCCAGAACACAAACTTAGAATCTGGATTGTAAGCATCTTTTTTTGGGGGGGAGGGGGATCATAATCTTGAATATTGACAAAGCAACTAATTGTAAGCCGAGGACTACCTGTTTAGAATCCATTCCATTTATAGGATTCCCCCCAGACAACTTTCTCAGTTTCAAAATCACCTACAGAGACAGCAAAAAATCATAAGTGTCCCCAATGCAGAAGTCATCTTTCCACTTTATGGATATTGATAGGCACGGTGATGGAAGGAAGTGACACCACATTTGTCTTCACCATTCCTGATTTTATCCAGAAATACAAGCGGGAGTCTTGAGGGCAAACCAAATCTTCATACAGGAACATGACAGCAGGAAAGCCCAGATGAAAACTGTAGCCCTGGAATAGGCATTTTGAAGTAGCCGAAGGACCACTCGGGACGACAGGCTGCTTAACTAGAGGTTTATTTAGAGCAAGACAAAAACAGAATAACTCGTCCGGCTTTTATAGCCGGCAGCTGTCAGTGAGGACCAATCAGGAACGTTTCTTTTGGCGCCGCGTCTGACCGGACCAATGCGCGCCGTCTTCTCTTGACAGTTCTTGTTTCTGCATGGCTCGGTGTTTTGACAGCCGCGAGCTGTCAGTGGCTGCGCCTGCGCCGTGCGGGGGAACTTTGACAGCTGTCAAAGTTCCCGCGTGTTCTCCTGTCAGATTTGTTTTCCCCTCATCGTGCAAACGGAATAACTTGTTTAACTTGTTATTAATGTTGTTTACATATATAATACACCCCTTACCCCTCCCCTGGAGCGTTTCCTCCCCCTTGTTGGTTGTTGGAACCTGCCCACTGGTAGTCCTTTAGGTAGGTGGGGGCTCTTCTGTTCCTGTTGGAGCGTCTTGGAAGTGGGGCGATGTCTGGTTCAAGTGGTAGTAAGTTCTCTTGCCCCTCTTCCTCTTGGTTTGGTATCGGCAGTATTTCTGCGGGGGGTTGCAGTTCTTGGTTCTCTGGTTGGGGTTCTGGGCTGTGCAGTGGTTGTCTTGGCCTGAGTTGATCGATATGTCGGCGTAGATTGCCGTGAGTTTGTGTGGATATTAGATAAGAAATGGGTCCGGTTTGTTTTAGCACAGTCCCTTGGACCCATTTGTTTTTGTCTGTGTATGACCATGCCCATATCATTTGCCCAGGTTTGAGTGTGCGGGTTGGGGGGGGGGTGATCGTTTTCTGCGGAGTATGTGTCTGGGTGTAGTCTGTCGAGCCGCGTTATCAGTCTCCTCCCCCATCTTAGTTCCGCGGGTGATTTGCCCGTTGTTGTGCATGGAGTTGCGTGTTGTGACATTAGGAACTGGCTGAGTCGCCGCTGCCAGTTCCCTTTTACGAATTTTTTCAAAGCTTCTTTTGTGGAGCGCACCATAATTTCAGCCATCCCGTTCGTCGATGGGTGGAACGGTGCAGACGTGACCAGTCTAATACAGTTCTTCATAGCGAACATCTGAAATTCACGAGAGGTGAATTGAGGTCCATTGTCTGAAACCATGGTGTCTGGGAGGCCATGTGTGGCGAATATTTTTCTAAGGGCCTGTATAGTGGCTCCTGAAGTTGTTTTTCTAAGGGGAGTGACTTCTAACCATTTAGAATAGCTGTCCACTACTATTAGGAAACTCTGTCCCTGGATAGGTCCTGCGAAATCTAAATGTATGCGTGACTAAGGGTTTTTTGTCGTTTCCCATTTGTGAATTGGTGCTTGGTGTGGCTCGCTTCGTGTTGCTTGACAGGTGTAGCACCCTCCCACATATTTTTCTATCTCTTTATCTATGCCAGGCCACCAAACATAACTTCTGGCCAGAGCTTTCATCTTGACAATGCCTGGATGTCCTTCGTGTAAGATGTCTAATGTTTGGTTTGTGTTCCTATTAGGTATTATCACCCTGTTCCCCCATAGAAGGCATCCCATATGTGAAGATATTTCATTTCTCCTGTTATAGAATGGCTGGAATTGCGGGTGTGGGTTTTGTGCTGGCCATCCAGTTGTTGCCCACCTGAGGATTCTGCTGAGTATTTTGTCTTTAGCTGAGTTGTTAGCTATAATCTTTGCAGAGAGGGGGCAGTCTGGAAGTTGGGAGATTGCTAGAATCAACCCTGCTGGGGCTGGGTCTGGGTCCTTGCTTTGAATTGGCAGCCTGCTGAGGCAGTCTGCGTGTCCTAATTCCTTCCCTGGTTTATGTATTAATTTATAAGAATATGCTGATAAGAAGGTGGACCAACGCAGTATTCTTGGTGAGAGAATCTGCGGTGTTGTTTTATTCCACGTGAATATTCCTAGTAGGGGTTTGTGATCGGTGAATATAGTAAAGGGTCTCCCATAGAGGTAGTCATGGAACTTTTTTACCCCTGCGACTATTGCTAGTGCTTCTCTGTCTATTTGTGCGTAGTTCCTTTCTGCTTTTGACAGAGTGCGTGAATAAAAAGCTATGGGTCTTTGGGTGCCGTCCTTGTATAGATGACTTAACACTGCCCCAATTCCATAGGGAGATGCATCACAAGCGATGCATATTGGTGTGTCTTCTCGGAAAAGGGTGATTGTTGAACTGTTACAAATAATCTTTTTTAATGACTGGAAGCTATTTTCATGTGTTTTGGTCCAGGACCAGGCAGTTCCCTTGTCTAGGAGCCTATGCAGAGGCTCAGCTATGGTGGCTTTGTGGGGAAGGAAAGCGTGATAGAAGTTTAATAATCCTAAAAAGGCTTGGAGTTCTTGTTTATTCTTTGGGCTAGGTGCTGTCTGAATAGCCCTTAGTTTTTCTGTGGTGGGGTGGATGCCTTGGCCGTCTATTTTGTACCCTAGGAATTCTGTGGATGTGACTCCGATGGAGCACTTTTCGCGTTTAAGTTTGAGACCGGCTTCTCTGAGCCGGTTCAGTACAGCTGACAGCCTGTCATCTAAGTTTGCTTCGTTTTCTCCGGCGATGAGAACATCGTCAAAATAGGGGCAGACCCCGGGTATTCCTTTCAGGGTTTTCTCCATGATACCCTGGAAGATACCCGGGGCTGCCGAGATGCCAAATTGGAGCCTTTTCACTTTAAAGGCACCGCGGTGGGTGACAATTGTTTGAGCTTCCGCGGTGTCATTTGTGACAGGCAGTTGCAAGTACGCCTGCGTCAGATCAAGTTTTGCGAAAATGGCGCCGGAGCGGATGGAAGCAAATACGTCCCTTACCGCTGGCACCGGGTAAGCATGGGGGCTGAGGGCTAGGTTGAGGGTCGCTTTATAGTCCGCACATAGTCTAATTTCTCCATTAGGTTTAACCGGGGTGACTATTGGGGTCTCCCAGCTTCCCCCTTTCGTAGGCTCTAGCACCCCAAGACCTACGAGGTGTTCTAGTTCATTTTCTATTTTTTCTTTAAGGGCAAATGGTACTCTCCTAGCTCTTATCTTTATGGGCTGGATGGCTGGGTTTAATTGTAAGGAGATGGGGGGGCCAGTGTATTTTCCTAGTGTGCCATCGAAGACGTCTGCATACTTGTTGCAGACGGCTTCGAGGCTAGAGGATTGGACTGTATTTACCCCAGTAATGACAATGCCCAGAGGCCCAAACCAGTTTAGCCCTATCAGGTTGGTGCGGTTTCCTGGCGTCACTAGGACTTCTAGGGGTCCCTTGAATTTTTTGTACTCTACAGCAACCTTAGCCTTCCCTTCCAGAGGAATGGGGTTTTTTTGGAAATCAGCTAGGTGGACCTGGGTTTGCCTCAAAGGAATTTTTCCCTTGCTTTGCTGGCAGATCTCCTGATACGTTTTGAATGAAATTAAGGAGACTGCTGACCCGGAGTCCACCTCCATGGGGCAGGTGACTCCCTGAATTTTTACCCTGATCCTCACTTTTGAGCTTAGGCTGTGTACCTTATCAATTGTTTCTACTAGGGCCCCTGGCGTTTTTCCTATGTTGGCCCGGGTAGTTGGCCTACCTGGGGAATTGGCCTCCAGATCATTCACGTTGTCGCGGGCCCGGCTTCGGCACACCGGTTTGATGTGGCCGGTCTTCCCGCAATTGTGGCACTTTGCGTTTCTGAACCGGCAGCTTCCACGGGCATGGTTGCCCCCGCAGCTGGCGCAGGCGGCCCGTTGCTCGTATCGTGGTGGTGGTGGTGGTGGTGGGTTCCTGGCTCTTCGGCGATCAGATGTGTCGCTTCTTCTCTGTTGTCTCCGTTCCATTCTGCGCTGAAGGGCCTCCCCGTCGGTGAAGTCCACCGATTCGTCGCTGTCACTGAGAGTTGCGCTCTCTTGGTATACGGTCGCTGGGCTTTCTGGAGTCGTGGTGGTCGATTTCTTCTTGTGGTTATATTCGTAGGCCATAATTTCTCGGGTCAATTCAGCTAGACTCATGTCAGGTTTAGATGTCAGTTTTTTCTGTAGCCGCTCATCCCTCAACCCAATCACCACCTGGTCTCTGATGCGGTCTTCCAGGTCGGGGAAGCAGCAGTTCCGCGCGGCGTGCCTGACCCCGGCGATGAAGTCATTTGCGGGTTCATCTGGTCGCTGTTTCTTCTGGGCGAATTGTACTCGCCAATACAGTTCTGAGCGTGCCGGCATATAATGTTTGTTAAGCTGGTCTACCAGGTCCGCGTAGGAGACTTCGGTGATGGGTACCGGGCTAAACAGCCCGACGGCAGCGTCGTATACCGGGGGTCCGCTGATGTACAGGAGAGCGGCGGCCTTTGCTCTGTCATCGGTGATTTTGCTGACGAGGAGAAATCCCTCGACTTGCCCCAGGTGTGATTGCCATCTCTCTGGATGGCGGGTATCGAATTCCCTCACACGCCCGAAGTTGGCCATGTCGTCTGGTCCTAGGTCTCGCTCCGTTGGAAGTTAAAACTTCCAGTGACAGCTCTGGCCGGGAACTCTCTTCCTCGGCCGTGACTTCAGCTCAGGAGCGATCCCATCCTCGTCGCCAGTGAAGTAGCCGAAGGACCACTCGGGACGACAGGCTGCTTAACTAGAGGTTTATTTAGAGCAAGACAAAAACAGAATAACTCGTCCGGCTTTTATAGCCGGCAGCTGTCAGTGAGGACCAATCAGGAACGTTTCTTTTGGCGCCGCGTCTGACCGGACCAATGCGCGCCGTCTTCTCTTGACAGTTCTTGTTTCTGCATGGCTCGGTGTTTTGACAGCCGCGAGCTGTCAGTGGCTGCGCCTGCGCCGTGCGGGGGAACTTTGACAGCTGTCAAAGTTCCCGCGTGTTCTCCTGCCAGATTTGTTTTCCCCTCATCGTGCAAACGGAATAACTTGTTTAACTTGTTATTAATGTTGTTTACATATATAATACACATTTCACTGTCACTCTCCAATCCTCAGCCCTCCCAAATATGCAACCTTAACTCTCCCAAATATTAGGTGTAGTCCGTTACTCCCTAAGCTTGCCCTCCCCTGCAATAGCACATTGTCCACCAGAGAAGCAAGTACAGGGAGCAACAGCCTGACGGTCTGAAAAAGGGAGCCACATCGTTCTTCCCTGTCTCCATTCAAAAGGAGATAGCATGAGGGCTTCTTCTTCTCAGCTCCATCATCTCACTGTCAAACTTAACTGGTTAGATTACGCCATGATCTGATCATTATACCTCTTGCACAAACATTTCTACACCTTCCGGGGATTTACCATGATAAGAATCGTCAAAAAAGAGAGGAGCCTCCTCTTTTCCTCTGCTGTTATTAAAATCATTGCATAGATGAAGCTGCCTATGCAGGTAGTTCTCGGCTTACAACAATTCATTTAGTGACTGTTCAAAGTTACAATGGCATTACAAAAAGTGACATAAGAACGTCTTTCACACTTATGACCGTTGGGGCATCCCTATGGCTATCTGATCAAAATTCAGACGCTTGGCAATTGATTCATATTTATGACAGATGCAGTGTCCTGGTGATCACCTTTTGTGACCTTCTGACCAGCAATGGGGAAGTCAGATTCACTTAACAACCACATTACTAATTTAGCAACTGCAGTGATTCATTTGACAACTCTGGCATGAAAGATCGTAAAGTGGGGCAAAACTCACTTAACAAATGTCTCACTTAGCAACGGGTGTTTTGGGCTCAGTTGTGGTGTTAAGTCAAGGGCTAGCTGTATTAGTGAAACTGTTTGTATTCCATTCCTAAAGTTTGTTCTCAGTGATGCAAAGTGTCACAGTGGAACTTTGCCGTTGAAACTCTGAGTGCTGATTCAAATGGGCTCGCTTATGGAAACCACTTTCCTTGTCTGCATCTCTGGGCAGCAATCATAATATTTGGAGTCTGATCACTAAGCTAGTTGGCTTGGAGATATGATGTGTGTCTCCCTTTACCCGCAACACGCTCATTCGTTGAAGCTCCCTCACGCTACACTCACTTCGTGGTGGTGTGCAAAAACAGTTGGCTTGTCTTAGCGATAACGAGTACTCCAAGCAACGCCATCATATGTTCCCTCTGTGTGATGGATAAAACGGGAGGCCAGACGGAGAAAGCGATGGGATGAAATACATGTCGTCCTCATTAATTACATTGCCTGCCTTGCTAGAGAGTGGCTTTCACTCCTGTCACTTGAAAATTGTGGATTTTAGCATGAAGGAAGCCTGGGAGCCTAGCTTTAACAGATGGTTGGTGCCATTTTGGATTTGGCTTCTTCTTAGGAAAACAGCTCTTGCTGCTTTTAAAGCTGCCTTTTATATGATCAAATACATATTTATGGATGCTGTAATAATCAAGTATGTTGCTCTAGGACAAAAGAGAAAGAGGAGCATTTACATCTCTCAGAAGGTTTGCCAGCTCAGTTTCCTAGGAAAAATAACATATAAACTTGAACCACTTTTTGCTCTTCTGGAGCAGAGTATTTGACCATTTGTAGAAAGATTTGGGAAGAGAATGCATGCTTTGTTTCTCACAGGAGCTTTTTGTTGGCTTGACGGAATGGGGGCTCAAATTTTAGTTTGTTGACAGCATCTGAAATCTAGGATCAAGAAATATTTGGATATAAGCATGAGAGATGTCTGTAAAGTTGGCAATGCATGGGGTGCATCTTAGGATAAAATTCTGAAGGCCAAGAACACTCAGCTTTCTATGTAGCAAGCACTGCACTTGACCTCTGAGAAATATGTTGGGGGTCCGTAAGAAATTGGGGCCAGTACAAAAGGTATTTTGATTTAATTTCATGAAACACTGAAACACATTCTTCTCTGAGTATTATGCAAATTCCTCTTTTTGTCCAGTTAAGAATTAGAATGTGAAAAAAACTTTCAAAGGGCCTCTAGGGGCAAACTAAGTCCTGAACCTGAATTGAGTGGAGACTGAATTTATTCTGGACACAATCCTCATCTGATTGACAGCTTGGAATTATATCAGAAGCTAGATGATATAAGGATTCTATGACGACTTGTAGCTAATGTGGTCTAGCTGGTTATACCAAACATAGTTATACTAACTGTGACTCATGTACTGATGGGGTTTGTGAGAACCAAAGTTGCTACTGTTGATGCAGATGCTTGCTGCTGTCTTTTCTGAAGGGACAGTATATCACTGGCATTTTGATTCATAAGTGCCAAGCCTGTAGCCAGAGGCTCTGCCATTCCCATGTCCGTGAAGGGAGACTCTTTATATTTTATATGTCTGAATATTTGTTTCCTGTACCTCTTTTAATAGTTAATAAATAGAAAATCACATTGGACTACATTATGTAGATTGGAGAGTAAAGCCAGCTATTTTATTAAAGAGCTGTGATTTCTCCTATTGGAATTTACATTTGGAACTCTGTAAACTGTGACAGAATGTGGTGAGCAACACATTCTTCATGAGAGAAATATATTGCGTGTGTGTGTGCGCGCGCACACACACACACACACACACACTGTGCAACAAACAAATCCAAGGTAAGGCTATGCTGCTAATAGAGTAGGACATGCATTGAAAGGAGTGAGACATGCAGTTAGACAGAAAGATCTAAGAGGATGAAAGGAAGGGTCTATAGGGAGAGGAACCCATTTTGATTGTGAGTTGGTTTATCTGGCTGCCTTAAACAGAATCAACTGAAGTCAGGCTTTGGTAAAATGCATTTGATGAGGCATGGCAAGACCCAAACCTTCCTCATCATCTAGGATAATTGAGAACAGGGATTAGCTCCTGGTCAGACCTGATATCAGAATCTTATGCTTCCTCCCAGGTTAATGGCTACCTTTTACTTCTGGAAATAAAAAAGTGAACAATTGGCATCAGCATGGTGGTGTTTTGTGTCCTACAGTGAGAAAACTAAAGGGGTATCATGAAGATAAGAAGGAGTGGGTGTGTTGGGGTATTGCCACGATGAAGGTGAAGCTAACTATAGAAGCAGTGAAAATGGAGAAAATGACATCCACCCATCCACCCCATCCACCCATCCACCCATCCACCCATCCACCCATCCACCCACCCATCCATCCATCCTCCCATCCATCCATCCATCCATCCATCCATCCACATTAAAGAGTCATCCACTCACTCATATTCTACCAGTATACAGGTTCTTTTAGAACAATCATGAAGAAATTCCAGATACAATTGAAGATCTGGGTTTCCATCTTTAGAAGGAAGTTTTGGGCAACTAACCAAAGGATCACCTACTTTGTAAGGATGTGCATGAATGGAAGGTCATCATCCAGCATATATTTGTCAGGCCCACAAGAAAGGACCTTTTCTTATTTCAACCTATGGAATCAACTCAGACTTTTTGAGTTTGAGTTATATTTCTATATCTTAAAACTGTAGAGATGACAGTTGATTCTACCACCGCTTTCTATATTAGACAACACCAGCATCAACAATAGAGACCTTCAAGCTTTTGGGTTCTATAATCTCCCAGGATTTGAAATGGACATCTAACATTAGAACCATCATTAAAAAAGAATAAATAATGTCCTTCCTGCATCAACTCAGCAAGTTCAGACTGCCCCAGGAGCTGTTAATATAGTTCTACAAAGTAACTATTGAATCTATCATTTGTACAGCAACCAAACAGGACAGGTACAGACTTCAACAAATAGTTAGGACTGCCAAAAAAAACAACAATTGCAATCAGCCTGCCTTCCATTGAGGGCCTGTATATTGTACGGATCAGAAGGAGGACTGGTAAAATATCTACAGACCCCTCACATCCTTGACAAGAACTGTTTCAACTCCTTTCCTCAGGGTGTCGCTAGAGGGCATTGCATGGCAAAACAACTAGACACCGTTTTTTCCCCTCGTGCCATCACTTTGCTGAACACCCACCTTCCATAGTACTGTCTTAAGTCTAAATATATTGACCCATGTGGTACGGCTGTATTATTATCACTCTTTGTCTTTTCTACTACCTTCTCTTATTGGTATCATTATTATGATTATTACTAGTTGTTATTTTGAATGTACACTGAGAGCTTCTACACCAGAGACAAATTCCTTGTGTGTCTAATCACACTTGGCCAAATAAAGTCTTCTCTTCTCTTCTCTTCTCTTCTCTTCTCTTCTCTTCTCTTCTCTTCTCTTCTCTTCTCTTCTCTTCTCTTCTCTTCTCTTCTCTTCTCTTCTCTTCTCTTCTCTTCTCTTCTCTTCTCTTCTCTTCTCTTCCCTTCCCTTCCCTTCCCTTCCCTTCCCTTCCCTTCCCTTCTCTTCTCTTCTCTTCCACTGCACTCCACTCCACTCCACTCCACTCCACTCCACTCCACTCCCCTTCATTTTTCTATTTGATTTGCTTTTAAGCACTACTCTTTTATTTTGTATCACTTAGAGCAGAAAGTCATCATATAAATTGTAACAGGACAAATACAGTACATAACATGAGCAATATGCCAAGTAGATTTGGTTCAGCAGCCCTGGGATTAACAATACAGGAGCTATGATTTAAGGAGCTATCATGCTTTTGAATATATGCTTCATGCAAATCTGTCCATCAGGCTGCAGGTCTCTGGCCTGAATTTCCAGCACACAGGCATCTTTTCACAACAGAGGCAAGTTACTTTGCTGTTGCAACGCTAAGCTGCTATCTGCATTCTTTTAGTACACTGATGGTTAAAGTCTAAAAAAAAACCTACATTGGCTGAGTTCCTTCTTCCGTTTGATGGCTCAACTGAAGCTTGATGTTTATGGTGGATATTGTCTCGATTTCTTTCAATGAGATGAGCATCTAAGGAGTTTGAAAATGTGTTTTAATTAAGATTCTGCTAAATTTTATCAGACACCTACTTGGAAAACAAAGCAACTGAATAATTAACTCTGATGAGAGCAGATGCTGCTCTAATGACAACCTGTTACTACTCAAGTGCCTCATTAGTTGTTTTACTATGTTCTTTTAATATGTCCAGAGCTCCTTGGCTAATGAGTATATTGGTGAATATGTACTTTAAATACTTCTTCATTGTGGACAGTTGTAACAATGATATTTCCCCCATCTGCAAAAAAAGAAAAAAAAAAGCTCCATTAAGCCAGATTCCTCTTCACCCCCTGACGTGTCATCTTGTATGCCTGCGCGCACTTTGAAGCTTCCTTCTCCTTCTGGGATGTATTTTAGCCATACATCAAGTGAAGCTTACAAATTGATGAGAATCTAATGATGCATTTATTTACAGATGTGCACCCCTGTTCCTTCTTTTCTTGCCAAGTGCTGTAAAAGGGAGAGGCATTTTTTCCCCTCAACAACATGAGGTATTGTCTTGGACCCTGCAGCTTTTTAAAAATGCCTGTCCAAATATTTGTAGCTATCAAAAAGTAAATGTGCTTACATGAATACCTATAGGGCTGTGTATAAAAGCACAAATATGCATACATGTGTTTGTGTGTATTCCCTTCTAAAAATATGTACGTAGAAGACTGCAAAAATAGTAATTGGCTATTCATAGCCATTTAATGTATTTTAGCTACACAGTGGTTTTACATTTCCCCCCCCTCTCCCAATGATATATTGTGGATTCTCCTAAGGGAAAGTTTTATTTTTATATTTAATACTGTGGGATTTTAGTCTGAACCATATGTGTAAACTGGATCCAAGCTGGCTATAAAAATAGATCATTAAAGGTTTAAACCATCATATTATTTTTATTTTTAAAAAAGGAAAGTGAATTATCTGGAGAACTTGACTTCTCTTTTATAAGGCGCCTATTTCAACCACAAACCAGTTCCCAATGACATGACATATTTAAAAAATTTGCCAATGATACAACAGCTGTATTCCAGATAATTAGAGAATGGTAGAAATAAAAGCTAATGACTTTTAGAAGTTTAGCATTCTGTCAAAGACTTTTAAATATGACCCCTAAATTAAAATGATTTCAGCGAGCTTCATGCACAGGATCTCTAAGGGGAGGGTTGTCATCAAAGGCTAAGAGGCAGGGAGGGATCATCTTGTCCTGATGGCATTGGCAGAGAAAAAGCCTACTGCTTGAAACTCTGTAGGCTTACATTTTGCTTATAGCTCAACTTTATACTGTAGGACATAGTTATATATCCTGATTGCACAAGTGTCATGGTTCTGACAGAGACAAATAAAGCAGAACTCCGAGGCTTGCAAGTTCCTCAAAGAACATGTTTATTAATAAAAGTATTGGCATGTCAAAAGTGAAACCAAGTCTGAATAGACACGTAACAATCCCCAGTACAAAGTTAAGAAATCCCAACCCTAAAGCTATGCAAGCTACTACATTCCCCAATACATCTTCTTGGTGGACGTTTCATGAAATGCCAACCTGCAGTCCTGGGAGCAGCCAATGACTTTGGTTCCCACCAGTGGTGGGATTTAAATATGTGAACAACTGGTTCTCTGTGTGGATGCCTCTTCCAGAAGTCCATTCTGGGCCTGGGCAACAAAAAATTAGCTACTGGTTCTGCCAAAGTGTTGCAAACCGGCTGAATCCCACCACTGCTTCCCACAGGAAGTTTAGCAAAGTACCTGGTAAACCCCCTCACTATGTGCTATGTGTCAACCAAAAATGAGTAGGGAAAATGACTGCAGCCACACTCATTTTCAAAGTTAACAGTTGACTCCTCTTCAGAAAGAAATCGTCTCCTCAGGGGAAACAAAAATCAGGTTAGGTATCCCCTTGAGCCTTGTGAGAGTATTTATCATAACACTTTTTCATCAATCTATCTGCCTTCACATTTGTACATTTCAACCATGTAGCCTCTGAAAGGGGGTAACCTTTCCACTGGACAAGATATTGTAACTTTCCCTTGTACAGCCTAGAATTGAGAATACGTTTTATCTCATAATATGTCTCTCCCTCTACCATCACTGGACCAGGCAGCTCTTTTGGAATAGGTCTTAAAGTGGATTCTGATACAGGTTTCAAAAGACTGCAATGAAACACTGGGTGAACTTTCCCCAACAATTGTGGAAGTTTTAACTTCACCCTCACAGGGTTTATGATCCTGATAATGGGAAAATGATCAAGGAATTTCAGACCTAATTTTTTGCTGAGCAACTTTAACCATAGATAAACTAATTGTCCAACATGAAAAGGGTTTTGAGAGGAATGTCATTTGTCTGTTTGCTCCTTATAAACCTTGGTAGCTTTGGTCAATGTCTTCTTCACGTTCACCCAACCCCCCTGGAAAGATGTCACCCATTGGTCCAAAGTCTGGGAAGTAGGAGGCTCCTGCGGGAACTCAGGCATGGGCACAAAATCTCAACCCGTCGCTACTTTGAATGGTATGAGACCAGTGCTACTGTGCACAGTTATTACTGTAGGCTACCTCTGCAAAAGGTAAAAGGTCAGCCCAATTATACTGTTGATAATTTACATAACATCTGCGGTACTGTTTCACCATTGCATTAGCTTTCTCAGCAGCTCCATTAGTATTCAGATGAAAAGCAGATGAAAGCCCTTGGGAAGACCCAATCAGTTGAACAACCTCCCTCCAGAACCTTGCAGTAAACTGGACCCCTCTGTCAGATATAATCCACTTTGGGGCATCATGGAGTCAGTATACATGCTTCAGAAACAATTTGGTTAGCTTTTGGACAGAGGGAAGTCCTGAGCAAGTGATAAAATGCGCCTGTTTGGAAAATATATCAATCACAGTCCATATCACAGTGTTTCCCTTGCTCTCAGATAATTCCACTATAAAATCCATGGCTATCTCCTCCTAAGACTGAGAGGGGTCAGCCACTTGCTGCAATAAACCTGGTGGTTTTCTAGGACACGTCTTCATGGTAGCACAAGTGGCACAACTTTTTGCATAACTCTTAATGTCCTTTTTCATTCTCAGTCACCAGAACTGCCTGCATACTAGATGCAAAGTTTTTAAAAATTCAAAGTGATCCACTTGTTTAGTGTCATGACTCCATTGCAACACCTGGAGTCTGAGGCTTTCTGGGAGGTATAACTTAGAACCTTTCCAAGCTAATCCCACCCTTAAAGTCAATATAGATTTGTTATCTTTAAACCAGGCATCAGTCTCTAACTTCTCCTTCAATTCCTTTAGCAATCAATCATCAGGACCAATAGAGGGTCTCTGGGTGTGTGATCTAGTTGTTATTTGGGAAGCAGATTGCGGCAGAGGAATAATGGAGTTAATTACTTTCTTCGAGTTGCTCTTGAACTGGGGCATTCTAAACAAGGCCTCAGCCAAAAAGTTCTTGCCTCCAGGAAAATATTTTAAAGTGAAATTAAAACGACTGAAGTATTGAGCCCAGCAAACTTGCTTGGGGGTTAATTTGCAGGGGGTCTTCAGAGCCTCCAAATTCTTGTGATCAGTCCATACCTCAAAAGGTATTCCCTCCCACCTCCAAGAAATGACACCATGTCAGCAAAGCCCAACAAACTGCAGAAGCCTCTTTCTCCCAAACTGCCCATCTCCTTTCTGTCTCAGTTAATTTCCAGGAAACCGCCCTGAGTCCCTTGGGAGAAGGGCGGTATAGAAATCAAATAAAACATAAACATAAACAAGTGTGAGTGCAAGGTTGAAACTCTCCTCTTTTGTTTCCCCTCAAACAACATGTTTATTGATACAAAATAACAGCACGTCAAAAGTGAAACCAAGTCTGAATAGATATGTAACAATCCCCAATACAAAGTTAACAAATCCCACCCCTAAAGCTATGCAAGCTATTACGTTCCCCAATACATCTTCTTGGTGGGTTTTTCACGAAATGCCCAGCCTGCAGTCCCGGGAGCAGCCGATGACCTTGATTCCCACAGGATAAAATCTCTTTAGTCTAGCGAAGCACCTGGCAAAGCTCCCTCCCTCCGTGCTATGTGTCAACCAAAAATGGCTGCAGCCACGCTCATTTTCAAAGTTGACAACAAGATCCTTAGGGTTGGAGGGCATATCATCCTATCACTGTGGCATGATTATTAAAAAGAAATTTATTTAGAAAGAAAGCAAGAGAGAGTCTGTGTGCACCAGTTGGCATAGGGGTTAATGGAGCAGAGAAGCTGAGGTTCTAGAGCAACCTTAGGCACCAAAAATGAGTGCATGACAATTACTCTTTCAGATCTAAACTGGGAAGTTGAAAAACATCTACCTATCAACCCAGCACAGACATAAGCAAGGTAAATTATGGACCATCATCGTCATCATCCTGCAGTGGTTTGATTTGGGCTAAGCAGAATGTATGCATCATAATGTATTATAAAGATCTTACATATAATAAACATAAATTACCATGCAGATTGCCACCCTGGCAAACTGATATCCAAATATATAACCTTTCTTTTTTGTGTGTGTCTTTGCATCAGTGTTGACTTCTGGCATCTGCCTGGATAAGTCCCTGCAGTTTTCTTGGCAAGGTTTTTTGGAAAGGGTGTCCCCTTGCCTGCTTCCTAGGGCTGAGAGAGAATGGCTCGCCTAAGATCTGCTAGCTGACTTTGTGCCTCAGGTGGGATTCGAACAAACAATCTCCTGATTTCCAGCCTGATGCCATTGCACCAAACTGGCTCTCTGGTGTATTATAAAGGTTTTAAATATGTAACAATCATATGTTACCCTGCAGATTGTCCATTTTGGGAAATTGTTATCCAAATATATAGCATATTAACACTAGCATATTAAGGGCAGAAAAGGGGCATGGCGACCTAGCATTTTGGGCTTGTTAACTGGAAGGATGGCAGTTTGAGACCCAAGTACTGCAGGAACGGGTGAGCTCCTGTTCCTGCCCCAGTTCCTGCAAACTTAGTAGTTTGAAAGCATGCAAATGCAAGTAGATAAATAACTTCCACTTTGGTGGGAAGGACACAGCATTCCGTGCAACTTGGTGTATACTCATGCTGGTATCCATAACCATGGAAACATCTTAAGAAAATGCTGGCTCTCCCACCTAAGAAACAGAGATGAGCACTGTCAGACACAACTGGACAGGAAAAACCTTTACCTATTAAGGGCAGAGAGTGGTTGCACGCTTCCTTCTGAAATGGGATAAGGTCTCCTAGGCTCTTCCACCTAGACTCTCCCAAGAAAAATGGCCCACTTACTCATAAGCAGTGATGACATGGACAGTCCAGAAAATGTTACTACATGCTGCAAAGAATATGCAGGACTTTTTTTAATTTGAAAAGGAAGAAAAAGTCATTAATTAAATGACCTGGTGCATTTTAAAAAGCTTGCCAGACTTTCTTCCTATTGATGTTGCCCTGCTATTCATTCAGTAGAAGCAAAAATCTCAACCCAGTTCCAAATAGGATCCATAAATAAATTCTTATGGTCACATTGTGAGTGGCATTTCAGCTTGTCTGCAATTTAAATGCAATATGTTTAATTGGTTTATGAAAGATGAGGATAATATTAATGGTAAAACAATAAAAAGTATTCTTCTATATGTTTATTGTTGAAGTAACCTTCTGCCACAACATAGGAGTCTCTTGTATGAGGCAAGTTCTTGTTTAACAACTTGAATTCACCAGCCAGTAAGAACAGACTTTTTGTTATTACCGAAGGAATGTTTCCATTGAATTCTATCGAAGATGATCTTTGCTGAATTATATGTGTTGATTTGGTTGGCTTTTCCTTACAGCACAAGAAAGAACACTTAGCAATAGATGTCTCTCCTGAATAAAGTTTCACTGTATACGCTTCTACCCATAGAGTGGGAAGGAGGCGCTGGTCCAACATGACACATCCTACTGCTGATGCAATATGTCACATTAAGACATGCTGAGAGCCTTGATTAGAATTTACTTTGGCACAATAATCATATGGAGCTCCACAGAAGGAAATGGAGTGCCATCAATGTACACTGGCTGGCTGTGTTTGCTTTTGCAACAGGTTGAAAACTGATGAAAACAGCTCGGAATTTGGCTTCCAAGTGACCTTTACAATAAGTGCGCATTCTGTATTTTTCTACTTTTTGTAATAAACATCCCGCATCATTGCCAAAACTGGGTGGCTCTTAGCCATATGGGGACTGGAGCTTCACTTGCGTATGGTTCAAAATACGGATTAGTTGTACTCCTCTTGCAATTATTGTAGGGATACTCAAACAGGTAAACAGGATTTTGCCCACTTCAGTTGAATAATTGTAGAAAACAAATGTTTACATAGACACATTCTTACCACCATAATTGTTCTGTACATTAGCAATACATTAGTGTAAGATACTTCTGAATTGCATTCTTCTAGACCAACTGTTACATTGGAGAATTACAATGAGAGGTAATTGTTCAGGGTATGGAAACTGTATTGCTACTAAGTAAATAGATCTGCCACTATATCAAAGCCATATTAGAGTTCTGAGAGCTTCGTGTTTTTGAAGCAGACAAATATACAAATGCATATCAAGTCATAAAAGCTGGCTCATTTCTTAGGAAGAGGAGTTAGCCTTCATCATAGTCACTTGGAAGGGTACAAGCTAATATACCACAATGGTTAGAGCATTGACAAGCTTAGACAGCACTGGGTTCAAGTTGCCACTTTGTGTAGAAATTTGAGGCTGGGAATGTGTGGAATGGACTCATGCATTTCCTAACAATTTTGTGCAAGTAAATTGAAGCAGTGAAGTATTATTACACTGTCCCAAGTACCTTAGAACAGGGTCCCCAACCCCTGGTCTGTGGCCTGGTGGGAACACAAGTGGTGGGCGAGCATGCACGGACGTGTATTTGTGCAAGCAATGTGTGTGCACACAAAACCATCCCCTCCCCACTTGCTGTTGCCATTGCTGGTCCGCAGAGTGGGAAAGGTTGGGGACTGCTGCCTTAGAACAGTGCACCACGACATCATGCTGGCCACATGACTGCCAAAACCTCTTCAGAGAGCACTGGCTCAATGGCCCTTGAAATGGGGATGAATTCCACCCCCTATAATAGGGGTCCTCAAACTTGGCCACTTTAAGACTTGTGGACTTCAACTCCCAGAATTTCTGGGAGTTGAAGTCTACAAGTCTTAAAGTGGCCAAATTTAAGGACCCCTGTCCTATAATCAGCAATGACTAATAGAGTTAAATCTATTGGGACTCCTTTACCTTCACCCTTTACCAAGTACCTTAGAAAAATATAGTGTTGATTATGATGATGTCCCATAAAGGTGAGAGGTAAGTCATTCTGAGCTCTTTGAAAAAGGATACAAATTTAGAAACTTTCACACACCCCCTCTAAACTACATTATTGTTAGGTTTTGCTTGGAAGTATCTCTGGTTCGACTGATGCCAACAAAAATATTATCCATATTTAGAAAACAAAATTTATTAACAATCAAATCTAGATTAAAACTTGAGCAAAGTTTGCCTTTGGTACTCAAGTTTTTTGTTCTGCTTTCATTTGCATTTCCTTTTCTATTTTTTTTCTCTCTCTTTCTTTCATTTCACTCCCAAGAATCTGTTGAGAGATGGAAAGACAGGTGGAAAAAGAACACAATGTACAAATTAAGTGGGTTGAAGAATACTTTAATATTTCACCTGCCTAGCAGAACCCACGGTAAAAAACCCCTCATATGTGGAGAAAGAATAAAGCAAATAAAAATATTTAGCCTGATTTTGCTGACAATAAAACAAAGCCTCTCAAGTCCTCTTCAGCATTTCCTAGAATTGGTATGGATGCAGGGGCATCTGCAGGTATGGGCAAGGAAGAATTGCACATGTTATGATGTTGTTGTGCAAATGCACAACAACATCATATCCTGACATACTATAAGAATGCAGTTGAGGTGTTTCCCGGATGTCATCATCATGCATACATTGTCATTTGGGTATCGCAGTGGGTTAGGATGCTGAGCTTGTCGATCAGAAGGTCGGCAGTTTGGCGGGTCGAATCCCGAGTGCCGCGTAACAGAATGAGCACCTGTTACTCGTCCCAGCTTCTGCCAACCTAGCAGTTTGAAAGCACGTAAAAATGCAAGTAGAAAAATAGGGACCACTACGGTGGGAAGGTAACAGCGTTCCGTGTGCCTTTGGCGTCTAGTCATGCCGGCCACATGACCATGGAGACGTCCTTGGACAAATGCTGGCTCTTCGGCTTTGAAACGGAGATGAGCACCGGCCCCTAGAGTTGGAAACGACTAGCACACATGTGCGGGGGAACCTTTACCTTTACTTTTACACATTTGCTACAGTCCCTGCTATGTATTTGATGTCTACTTTATTTTAGCTTAAAAACTGAACAGGGAGATGCATTCAAGTCACAAAAGATTATAGAAAGTCCACATTGGCATCTTATATCAGGTTTAAGATTCTTATTAGAGTAAAAAAAAACAGTGGCTCTTGTGACAACAAACAGCTGGGAGGCTGTAGATTAGTATAAATCAAACCCATTAATAGGGCAAGTTTCCATTCTATTCGGATCGTTACTGTTTTCATAACAAAGAAACAGCAATTAATTTTATATATCTTAATGGATGTATATCTACAGATATCTACAGGTAGTCCTCATGACCTGTCATTTGGCATATAACTGGCATACAATGCCACAATACTCTCCTTTGGTCACATGACTGAAGTTTGACTGCTTGACAATTGGCCCATGTTTATGCCTGGTTGCAGTGTCCGGGGGTCATATGACTGATTTGCGATTCTTTTTTTCCGGTAAAAATGTTCTTTATAGAGAATGTATTTGTATTTATGAATATGTGATTCACCTAACTGTGTGATTTGGACTTATAACTACATGATTCACTTAATGACTGATGTAAAATCAGGACTGATCACATGGGTGCCTTGACTTATCACCGTCACAATTTATGACCAAAATTCCAATTCCAATTGCAGCAGTAAGTTAAAGACTATTATATATTCTTTCCATATAAACTATGAAATATAAAATTTTACTGTTTTCCTTGATGTTCTCTTTGTTAAGGTATTTCTTGAATGCAGACTTTTCAGTAGCCAGCTTAAAAATAATACCTTAACAGCTTCACAATGTAATAGTTTGATTTCTAAGCCAGAAAATAAGCTGTGAAATAGCATTGTCTTTCAGGAAATCAAGACTTTTATGTGAAGCATACAAGAGACTCTTCAAAATACTACTGCTCTTTAAAAAGATAGGGAAAAAAACCCCTAAAAGCTATAGTGTACATGTTTCCTTCCTTTTTTATTTTTATTTTTGTTTCTTTTTTCTTAGATATTCTGTGTGCTGATAAAAGTGTTGAATATAGAAATAGAATAGTTCTTCTGATATAATTAAATATTTGCGTTAGATAAAAAAGAAAAATGGTTTAGATCAAAAGAAAGGTAAAAACCGATGTTCTGACTCAGATCACGTAGGCAGATGCAGGCACCAATAAAATCATTTATTGCATTGCTAAACCATGACAGATGGGCTTCCATGGGTGTTGGTAAAACTCCACCCCACTTTTCCCTCACAAAAGAACCATCAATAGTCAATGTAACCCAGTCCCACCAGCTGGGTCCATTAATCACCAGAACCAAGCCCTCCCCCAACAGGAAGAAAGATGAAGTCCAAACCCCAGTGCAGAGGTTGAAAAACAAGGTCTGTAAGTTATAATCCAAAGTCAGAGTCCACAAAGCAAGGTATGCAAACCCAAAGGCAGAAATCTGAGTCAAAGTACAGAAGTCAACATTTCTAAAAGTCAGGAGAGTGGGTGCTAAGACAAATGGCTGTTCCTGATGAATGCACCCTCCCCCAGCCTCTGGTTAAATCACCCTGAGCCAGGTGTTCCTTGTGAACAGGGGCGGGTAGCCTCCTCACGAGCAGCCTCACAGACCTCCTCTGAGCTTCCCTCTGCTCCACTCTCCATGCCTTCAGATTGGGTGGGGGAGGCAGCTGTTCCTCATCAGAGGGAATCTGTTGTCTCTCATCCCTGCTGCTCATCTGCAGCTAATCCTCTCCTGCATTTGTGAAGGCAGGCAGCTCCGTATCTTGTCAATCACTTCCCTCAATACAGAAGGAACCTGGGACAGCATCACCCTCAGCCCCTGGATGTTCTGGGGGGGGGACGTGTCATCCCTGTTAGATGGTTCCAATTCCAACTCTTCCTCCTCCTCCTCCTCCAAACCAGGTTCCAACAGTGCCATGATAATTGATTTCCCTCTCTTACTCTCTGGCAAATGATGTAAACAGTAGCTTCTGTGACTGCTGTGCATTTTTAAACTCTAACATTTCTCAGGAAACCAAGATTGTCTTGGTTTCCTCATTAGGACCCTACATGGAGCAAGCTTTGTTTTTGCATTGCATGGAAATGATAAACAAGGGCAAAGCTATGAGTGGGGATTTAAAGTAATGAAAGTAATAAAGTACCTGATTTCCCTTTGGACCCTTGCACTTTAAAAAGTGTTTTTCACAGTAAGATACTTTTTAAAACAAACATATCCATATTTACCCCTTCATGGATTACTGCCTTGTCGTGGCGAAGGGGCTTGCGTAATTCAATGAAGCTATGAGCTATGCCGTGCAGGGCCACCCAAGACGGACAGGTCATAGCAGAGAGTTCTGACAAAACGTGATCCACTGGAGAAGGAAATGGCAACCCACTCCAGTATCTTTGCCATGAAAACCCTATGGACAGTACCAAAAGGCAAAACGATATGACGCTGGAAGATGAGCCCCTCAGGTCGGAAGGCGTCCAATATGCTACTGGGGAAGAGCAGAGGGTTAGTACTAGTAGTGCCAGAAAGAATGAAGCGACTGGGCCAAAGCCGAAAGGACGCTCAGCTGTGGATATGTCTGGTGGTGAAAGGAAAGTCCGATGCTGTAAAGATTTTTTCTCCATAGGAACCTGGAATGTAAGATCCATGAATCAAGGCAAGCTGGACGTGGTCAAACAAGAGATGACAAGACTGAACATCGACATCTTAGGTATCAGCGAACTAAAATGGACAGGAATGGGTGAATTTAATTCAGATGACCATCAGGTATACTACTGCGGGCAAGAATCCCTCAGAAGAAATGGAGTAGCCTTCATAGTCAATAAAAGAGTAGGCAAAGCAATACTGGGATACAATCCTCAAAATGACAGAATGATTTCAGTTCGAATCCAAGGCAAACCATTCAATATCACAGTAGTCCAAGTCTATGCCCCAACCACCGGTGCTGAAGAGGATGAAATTGACCGGTTCTATGAAGCCCTACAGCACCTTATAGAACTAACACCAAAAAATGATGTCCTTATCATCATGGGGGATTGGAATGCTAAAGTAGGAAGCCAAAAGATAACCGGAATAACAGGCAAGTTTGGCCTTGGAGTACAAAATGAAGCAGGGCACAGGCTGATAGAATTTTGTCAAGAGAATACGATGGTCATAGCAAACACTCTTTTCCAACAACCCAAGAGACGGCTCTACACATGGACATCACCAGACGGTCAACACAGAAATCAGATTGACTATATGCTCTGCAGCCAAAGATGGAGAAGCTCTATACAGTCAGTAAAAACAAGACCAGGAGCTGACTGTGGCTCAGACCATGAGCTTCTTGTTGCAAAGTTTAGGCTTAAACTGAAGAAAGTAGGGAAAAGCACCAGGCCAGTCAGGTATGAATTAAATCATATCCCCGTTGAATATACAGTAGAGGTGACAAATAGATTTAAGGAATTAGATCTGATAGACAGGGTGCCTGAAGAACTATGGACAGAGGTTCGCAACATTGTACAAGAGGTAGCAACCAAAACCATCCCAAAGAAAAAGAAATGCAAGAAAGCAAAATGGCTGTCTGAGGAAGCTTTGCAAATAGCTGAGGAAAGGAGGGAAGCGAAAGGCAAGGGAGAAAAAGAAAGATACGCCCAATTGAATGCAGAATTCCAGAGAATAGCTAGAAGAGATAAGAATGCCTTCTTAAATGAACAGTGCAAAGAAATAGAAGAAAACAATAGAATAGGGAGGACCAGAGATCTTTTCAAGAAAATTGGAGAGATGAAGGGAACGTTTAATGCAAAAATGGGCATGATAAAGGACCAAAATGGCAGGGACCTAACAGAGGCAGAAGAGATTAAGAAGAGATGGCAAAATTACACAGAAGAACTATACAAGAATGAGCTTAACGTCCCTGATAATCACAATGAGGTGGTCACTGACCTCGAGCCAGACATCCTAGAATGTGAAGTGAAGTGGGCCTTAGAAAAGCTGAGCAACAACAAAGCTAGTGGAGGTGACAGTATTCCAGCTGAGCTATTCAAAATCTTAAAAGACGATGCAGTAAAAGTGCTACACTCAATTTGCCAGCAAATTTGGAAAACTCAACAGTGGCCACAGGATTGGAAAAGATCAGTTTACATTCCAATTCCAAAGAAAGGCAGTGCCAAAGAATGTTCAAACTATCGCACCATTGCACTCATTTCTCATGCTAGTAAAGTTATGCTTAAAATCCTACAAGCTAGACTCCAGCAGTATGTGGATCGAGAACTACCAGAAGTACAGGCAGGATTTCGAAGAGGCAGAGGAACTAGAGATCAAATAGCCAACATACGCTGGATCATGGAGAAAGCTAGAGAGTTCCAGAAAAACATCTACTTCTGCTTCATTGACTATGCTAAAGCCTTTGATTGTGTGGATCATAACAAACTGTGGCAAGTTCTTAAAGAGATGGGAGTACCAGAACATCTTATTTGTCTCTTGAGAAACCTATATGCGGGCCAAGAAGCAACAGTGAGAACTGGACACGGAACCACTGATTGGTTCAAAATTGGGAAAGGAGTCCGGCAAGGCTGTATACTGTCGCCTTGCCTATTTAACTTATATGCAGAGCACATCATGAGAAAGGCAGGGCTAGATGAATCAAAAGTTGGAATTAAGATTGCTGGAAGAAATATCAACAACCTAAGATATGCAGATGATACCACTCTAATGGCAGAAAGTGAAGAGGAACTGAAGAGTCTCTTGTTGCGAGTGAAGAAGGAGAGTGCAAAAGTTGGGTTGAAACTAAACATTAAGAAAACCAAGATCATGGCATCCGGCCCTCTCAATTCCTGGCAAATAGATGGGGAAGAAATGGAGGTAGTGACAGATTTTATTTTCCTGGGCTCCAAGATCACTGCAGATGGGGACTGTAGTCAAGAAATTAAAAGACGCTTGCTCCTCGGGAGGAAAGCCATGGCAAATCTAGACAGCACACTAAAAAGCAGAGACATCACCCTGTCAACAAAAGTGCGTATAGTCAAGGCTATGGTCTTCCCAGTTGCAATGTATGGCAGTGAAAGTTGGACCATAAGAAAGGCTGAGCGGAAAAGAATTGAGGCCTTTGAACTCTGGTGCTGGAGAAGACTCCTGCGAGTCCCTTGGACTGCAAGGCGATCAAACCGGTCAGTCCTAGAGGAGATCAACCCTGACTGCTCTTTAGAAGGCCAGATCCTGAAGCTAAAACTCAAATACTTTGGCCACCTAATGAGAAGGAAGGACTCACTGGAGAAGAGCCTAATGCTGGGAAAGATTGAGGGCAATAGAAGAAGGGGACGACAGAGAATGAGGTGGCTGGATGGAGTCACTGAAGCAGTAGGCGTGAGCTTAAATGGACTCCAGAAGATGGTAGAGGACAGGAAAGCCTGGAGGAACATTGTCCATAGGGTCGCGATGGGTCGGACACGACTTCGCAACTAACAACAACAACAATCCATATTTATAGCGGAAATGACGGCTATTGCCTAAAATGTTCTCACTTGAATGAAAAAGAGGTGAAGGGGAAAAATATGCTATCAAAATATAATGAGAATATATTTGTAGGTCACCTTTGGGAAAAAAATGACATATATGCCCTTCATATTTATGGACGCTCTGCTAAGTGCTTTATCTTTTATGGAACTATCATTGGGTCTGATTAATTAGTGACTCTTGTTGGATGATCCAGTCACGTTGCTGGTTTTGCTGTGCCCCGGTAAATATAAACACACAATTGATTAAATTTGTGTAAACACAGTAGTTTTAGCAAAATGCTTCCAGAAGAGCTGGCAAATTACATACATTTGGGAAAGATGTGAAAACAGCAGATATTTCTGAGGTCACTGATCAAATTGTAGTATTTCCCTGCTATTTCTTGTGCCCAACAAGTAATAAATATTTTAGTTTATTCATTGCAAAACTCTCATTCCTTGCAATTGTTTTAGAAAGGGATTGTTCTAACAATCTGATTGGTTTTGAGTAAAGTGGGGGCAGAAGATCCATTGACACTACATTCAAACAAAGTACCATTTCTTCTTTGGTGTGTTTTGGAAGGGATAAGAAAGGGTGCACAGTCTTGATGTGCAGGTTGCAGTCTCTGAAAAAGTGTCTAGTATTTTAACCCTTTAATAGCTAAAGCAGGGATGCCGGAGAATATAACCAAGACTACATTTTTAAGGGAAGTGACTTAATTTGCACTCTCTAGTTAGTAGACAGATTTAGAGATGATTTCTGAATTTGGAGGTGTTATGTATCCATGATTTGCATGTTGGGTAGGACTATTTATCTTATTAGTAAACATGCCATCACTAAATGTCAGCAAAGAGTTAAGAGTTTTCTCAAGTCAACACTGACTCCTGGTGACTACCTGGATAAGTCCCTGCAGTTTTCTAGGAAGGTATTTAGAAGTAGTTTGATCTTACCTGCTTCCTAGGGCTGAGAGGGTGTAACTGGTTCCAGGATCACCCAACTGGCTTTGTGCCAAGTACAGGACTAGAACTTACATGTCCCCATTTCTAAGCTGATGCCTTAATCCTTACACCAAACTGGCTCTCACTAATGTCTTAGGAAAAAAGTGTATATAAAATGGATAAGTTAGTCAGATGAAATGTATTTCTTCTTCCTTTAAAAACAAAACAGATTTATAATTAAATACAGGCAGCTATCAATACCTAGACTAGTAGATAGATAGATAGATAGATAGATAGATAGATAGATAGATAGATAGATAGATAGATAGATAGATAGATAGATAGATAGATGGATGGATAGATAGCAGTCTATTTATGCTGGCAGGTTTCTTGACTAAAAAAGCTCCAGCTTTTTTAGTGCTCCAGCTTTTTCAGTTCTGCTTTCTCACTGAAAATTATGAATGACTATTGCAGGTGAATTGTTTGAAAATCTTTAGGGTTACACGGCTGGGAGCATACAAAGATTAATTTCATTGCTAGAAAACATTGCTATTGCAGATCCAGTGTGCAGAATAATAACCCTCTTGGAATAAAGTATATATTTATTACAAAAACCTGTGTTCTTTAGTAACAGTTTTGGAGGATCAGCGAAGAATTAACAGGTGCCCAAGTGCCTTTCAATTTACTAAGCACAGTACAATCAAAACAGCAACCCAAAATACTTATATTTTACCAGACTTTACAGACAGAACAGATTTGTTTATTGATACCATTACAATTCCTTGAGGTGTGAAAGTTGCAATATGTAAGAGGTGACTAGACAAGCTGTATGACAGGTATTCTGCAAATGTGTCAAACAAGGCAGACAATTGAGAGGCAAACAGAAAGTGGAATCATGTGGGTATGCAGAGAGGAATGAATAGCCCAAGAGATTAATAAGGTACTAACCCAAACAAGCCCTGATTGACTCTATTGCAAGCTTTATCCTGCAGAGAATTATATATTTAGTCCTTATGAATCTGATGCTACTTTATTGACTGAGATGCAAAAAAACCTCATTTTTTTGGTTGTTGCTTCCAATAATCCTTCAATGGGATCCCTGGGACTGCAGTGGAATATTAAAGTTTCTTTACTGCTAGAATTAGACTTGCAAGACTGTGTTTGATGTAACTTCTGAACTCTCAGGCTGTGTCTCAGTCCAGCTCCCTCCCTCCCACTTCTACTAGAGATTGCAGTGCAAAATGGGAAGATACAGGAAAAAGGACTCTGAAGAGGCAAAGAAGGCTTGTATTACAGTTTGGATATGAAGAAGGCCATTCACCTAAACGGTACCACCCCGGGGGAAAAAAAAATCTTTGGGGAATAACGTGCTTTCCTCTCTACCACTGAAGGGTAAGAGCCAGCAGTGAACCAGTACATCTGGCTAGAGATTCAACATTTCTCCAGAAAGCTTGGGGAAGGCTCAGGTACATTCCAACCACATATACCTTCATTATTTGGAAAATATCTGGCTGACCAAATTGGTACTAGACCCTCCAAACCACTTGGAAAAATGACTTTGAGTTAATAAAGCTAGAACCTATTTTGAAGAGTGTTGTATCTAACATCAAGAAAGGCAGTTTTTAATCTTTTAAGAGCAAAGTTATGAGGATGCAAAAGCAGACTTATGAAGGTAGACACTATTTTATTCTGGCTGTGTTGTGTCCCTGAGGTGTCCCATCTATGTTTTTCCCTAGATGTGAATAGTTACCTCTGATTCCTGTGTTTCCTTTGGAGATATTGGGCTAGTGAGGGTAAAATTCTTCCCAACATGACATTAGTTCAGGTCTCCTTGGGAGAAATGGCACGCAGTATATCTATGCATATGTGTGCACGCACCTGTGCACATCTATGCATCTATGCTGCTCTTTAATGGTTAGATGGTCTAGACATTGCGTTTCAAACATAGATCTTTTTAACATTTATATTTTATTGGTTTCTACTAATCTAGTTAATAGATTCATTTAATCAGTTAATATAAATTAGTTAATTTATATTGCTTGTATGATATGCCATAAGCTAAATAAATAAATAATATGCACACACCTATAGATATGGAGCAAAAGGTCTTTTTCAATCCCAAGGCAAAGATTTGCTACCTGAGCTGAGTGTTATATATGGCTTTTGGGGGGGCTTTGGGCCAGCAGAAACGACTATGGCAGGCATAAAAGGAAGTTGTTACAATCTTGAATGATTTAATGAGGTGTGTGTTTATTTGTTTATTTAATGAATTTATGTAGCCATCCATCCACATTTATGGCTCTAGACAGCAAACACCAGATTAAAAACTCACAGAACAAGAACAAATAATAACAAACAATGACACTATGATAGCATAAAGGCCTTCAAGGGCAGTCAAATTCAAAACACATAATCCCAATCACGTCAGAAAAAAAAAAAAAACACACAATGATGGGTTCACCCAACCTACTGGCCCCATGTCTAGGGGAATATTAATTAGTGTCCCAGTATTGAAAGCCTTGAGAAATCTCTCACTTCTTCACCCAAATACGGTAATCTTTTGGGATTTTCAACCTGACTACTTCAGCCATGCTGGAAAACAACAGTTCTTGCTGTGCCATCGTCTACTTCTCCCAAAGTCAGATTTATTACCTTTTTATTGGAGACAGCAGGGGAGATTGGCTGGAAGATGGGACAGCTGAATAGTTAGCATGGCTGCTCTTGTTTTGGTGACATTCCTACGTTCAAGATCCAACTGTTATGAATATGAGGCCACTTATATATGCATATACGCATTGCATACCTACAATATATGTAATGTATGTTATGGTAAGAGGGCTGGATTTGCAAAAATCACTGAAGCAGGAGCAATGAATGGAAATTTCTAAGGTCACAGTGCTGTTAGGAAAATGATGAAAATGTAAAAAAGATTGTCTGTCTGTCTGTCTCTCTCTCTCATCATTCTTTCCTCCCAAGCTTTAAAGAAGTATCTTGCTCTAGAGAACTGGTACCTTCCCTGACTTTTGGAGGGCAGTCGAGAATGACCTTAAATATCCCAGCTTTATTTGATGCATGATGATACTGCTATGATGATTGACCTTAGGGGGATTATCTGAATGGTATTGAGGAGAATGTTTATGTGGCTAAACTAGCATCAGTCTATTCTGGCAGTGTCTAGCAATGTTGTAAATAAATGAATAAATCATCAATAACCTGCTTCCAGTCCATGGACAGGACCAAACAGGGAGTTCAAGAATTATATGAACTTTTAGCAAAATGGGATGTAAGGCCTCCACCAAACACCAGATTCCTGAGGAATCTGGGAATGGAAGGGAAACCATCAGATGCATGAAGTATCAACAAGTGTAAGTAGAGAACATAATGTTTTGAATTGTATGTCCTGTTTGAAAGAGAGACGAATGTTAAGCAATCAATTTTTCTACCAATTCTTTAATAACAAGAAACGTACTGCATCATATTTGGCATTGTTCTCATACCTGGCCTGCGGCAATATCCAACACAGAGCAGACTTGATTACCCTGTTTTGTTTTGGGAAGACAATAATTAAATAAAATTCTGTACCTCTTCCACAACCCTGTTTTGAAACCAAGCAAAACATTTTGAATCTTGCATCATTCCCGACTCCCCACTCTCAAACTTTCTGAGCAACTCTGTTCAAATTCTACCATCCCTGGGTTTGAGTATTCACTAACTACAGAGAGTAACTGAATAATTCTTCCACATATTCAGAGAGGTAGGCCTTAATGTATGCCTCTGGGTTGTCCATCTTCCATGGATAGGTGGCTTGAATCCCAATAAGAATGCTACCACCATTCTTCAGAATTGCTCTACAGTCTTTGGGCTGCTGCTTAAGGGAACTTTTTTTTTTTGGCAGTGACAGCAATGGCCAGCAGTGCTGCTAAGAGAGTTTGTTAGCAGGGCAAAAATGAAGCATTTTTTTCTGCTATTGTCTGCCTCCAGTTGTGAACTTCCTGGAAAGTCCTGATTAGCTCAGCCTTCACAAACTGCAGAGGCGTGTCACTTCCTTTGAGGCAAGGATCACATATACCTGTCCGCTATGTCCATCTCTCTCTGAACAAGGGTTCCAAAAACCTTGCTCAGATAGTTCCCCACAGCCCGACAGCTCACTTGCAGAGCAGTGGTTTCTCAGGCTTAGACAGAGGGTGAGGAGAAGCTGTCTTTTCACTCTATTCATTGGAGAGACTTCACAAGCAGAAATGCCTGACTGAGGAGAGTAGCCTCAGCACTCAGAACACAGAAATGTGGGTCAAGGACCCACAGATCTTGAGGAATGGCATCCACTCCTGTTTGCCATATGGCCTGCTAACATTAATAGCAAGGCCACCTCAGAAACTGCTTGCTGCTGATTGACCAAACAACTTTGAGCATCAGATGTGCTGAATTCCACTGAATTGCATACCAGAAAGAGTCAGTGCTGCTATAACCTATGAGGTATGATGGAGAAGGAAATTTGGCTATTGTTTCCCTATTCTCTATTTTAGAGAAGTTGGGGATGTTTACTTTTATTGGTGCATTTAAGCCTAGTATAGACTGAAAACAGTTTAAAGGTAAAGGTAAAGGTTCCCCCGCACATGTGTGCTAGTCGTTTCCAACTCTAGGGGCCGGTGCTCATCTCCGTTTCAAAGTCAAAGAGCCAGCGCTTGTCCGAGGATGTCTCCGTTGTCATGTGGCCGGCATGACTAGATGCCAAAGGCGCATGGAATGCTGTTATCTTCCCACCGTAGTGGTCCCTATTTTTCTACTTGCATTTTTACGTGCTTTCGAACTGCTAGGTTGGCAGAAGCTGGGACGAGTAACAGGCGCTCACTCTGTTATGCAGCACTTGGGATTTGACCCGCCAAACTGCCAACCTCCTGATCGACAAGCTCAGTGTCCTAACCCACTGAGCCATTTAGTTTAGCATCATCCTAAAAACAGTGGAGAACTACATCACAGATTTGTGGTGCTTTGCAGTCAATTTTGACATAAACCTGGGTGGCTCCATAAAAGGGCTTTGAAGGATTGACTAATCCAAATGTTAAAGATGTGAAAATTCAAGGGGCGGGGGAGGGAGGAAAGAGAAGAACTTCTTTAAGTTGCCCATAGGCACTGGCCCAATTGGCCCTTGGTGACACTCAGATGGTACATTGTCTTTTCATGATTATTGAAGGTGAATTCCTAAAAAGAAAAGAAGGACTCTGCATTGTCTTCTTATCTGGGGGTAGATTTTCTGTTTGTGTTTTGAGGGTAATGAGAAAGTGACCCTTCTTAACTTAGAGGAAATGAACTTCCATGTTGCAGCCCTGTGTATTTTATAGGAGTTGGATGAGGACCTTCTCTATTCATCACATAGTGAAGGACAAAATGCTGAAAATGTCAGCCCCATTCTCCAGGAGCTGTAAGACAGGGGTCCCCAACCCCTGGTCCGTGGACTGGTACTGGGCTACAGCATGCCCGCAACCAATCTGCACAAACAAGCAAAGCCCCATCCGTGGGATGCAGGCAGCACACAAAACCACGCACTCTCCAGTCCGCAGAAAAACCTTTCTCCACAGATCTGGTCTCTGGTGCCCAAAAGGTTGGGGGCCTCTGCTGTAAGAAGGGCTTGTTCTTTACTGGGGGGTCATTAGGAAAGAGTAAAAAATGAAACAATCTCATAATAAATATTCATTTTGTTGCATTTGAGTGTTATGCACTGATTGGGTCACCATGGCAAACAAACAAATAAAAAAATGACCCAAACAAACCCCAAAAGAGGAATATATTCTTTTGCTACCAAAAACACAGAAAGCAAGTGGAATAAAAAATAATCAACAGGGTGACACAAGTGCCTGAAGCAAGCTGTCTAGAACGCTTTTGCTCAAATAAAGTGTAAAGAAGATGAGAAATTTATAAATGTATGCATGTTACATAGATAAAAAAGCAGACAGAGAGATTCTTCCCCCCCTCCCAAGCCTATACAGCACTGATAGAGCCTGCAATTATCCAACGAAGCTGAATGTGGAAGATCCATGTGGATTAAAAAGCCTTTTTCTCCACAGCAGATTGAAGCTATGGGAATTGCTTTCAGCAGATACATTATGGCACAAATTAAACAAATTCATAGTGGTAAAGACTTCCAATGACAACTCTTTTACCTTTATTTTAAGGTTATCCTTTATCTTTAAATTGGTCTTTAGGTTTACACCAGTTGTCTTAGATAAAGACACATCTTATCATAAAGGTATGAATAGGTGTAAATTAATAATTTAGTTAATTAGGACAATTCAATTTTCTATCTCTATTTTAAAGTACAGTTTAATGGAAAACCCCTCTTAAAATGTCTGAGCATCTCTGAACTAAAGCATAATTTTCAAATCAACAGTTCACAAATAAACCACAGAGTTTAACTTAAACCTAAGCTGTTATTATAGTTTGATCTGTAGTGGCATATCAGAAAGTCCACAAGCAACATTGTTTGGGTGAGCGTCTACTTTCTTTGAAATCTGAAATGCCAACAGATTTTATGTTGAATTTCTTTCTTGAAATTGTCAGAAGAGTTGTGAGTTTCATTTAGACATTTTGTGGCAACTCATAATCTCTGAATAATTTTTTACTTGGAAATAGCTTGTGTTTCAGTTGACATGATGAGGTTCTCCTCAAGACAAATTGAGACTGGAGCTTAATTATTTCTTGGCTGGGAGATTCTCCAGGTCTTGTCAATGATGCTGGGATGCCACAGAGACTTTATCAATACAAGGACCATCTTCATGTAGATTAGCTCTCTTGACTGTGGTAACGGTGTTGGAGGTGTTGGAAATTCCCATTTCAGTACCAAAAACAAGAGAAAGATTGGGAAGGGAAAAATCCAATGCAAGCAATTTATGCAACTGTAAGTATTACAGTGCAATGCAACTATATACAGTCCAGCACAACTACAAGTATTACAGGAGATGGATAACCTACTGCAAATACTTACAGTATAGTTGCAGAAATCATTTTCTTAATATGTCTTTCTCATAGGGTGCTGCATTGCTTCATACCCACTGGAACCGTTTTTGATCTTAGCCAGCTTGCAAGCCTGCAAATGAGCACATAAGGCCAGTTTCTTAATCAGGATCAATATGGAATCAATGCATATTAAGAGGCATTGTGTATTTGGGGGACAAATGGTGACCATTTGGGATTTGAAAATCCTGTGCTTGCATGCTGTTTGTAGGCTGTTCACTTCACCCTCAAGATAAAATTCCAGACTCAAGATATCTCTTCAGTTCTTTTAATATTTTTCTTTAAAACAGACAGAAAACACACAGAAGGGAGTGGGTATTTTTGTAAAACATTCTTTAAACATCACCTTTTATCTTTTTTGGAATTTGGGAGGTATATAGTGAAATAAATGAACAGAAAACAAAAATACATCATAAACTGATATTTTAAAAAGCTTTGGTAAACAATTATAATCATATCCAGGATTGGAAATTTAATCCCAAGACATTTTTTATTTGTTTTAAGCTCCCATCAGGATACAAACCTCTCCTAGATTGCCACCACTCCATAATCCCTCTTTTTCCCACCTCTTTCATTTTTCAGTTTCAATGTTATTACTGCATATTGATGAATTAGAATTTAAGAATCACTATAATAACTCTCATAGTTGCTGTAATTATAGTAACTCTCATTTAGGTTTGAAAGGACAAGGACAAGTTTTCCTAGTTCTTGTCTATTGTTCATTATCTCAGATAATGGCATCAATCCCTCCCCACCACTCCCAAATTTAAGTATGTTGAGGTCTTAATGACAAAGGATAAATCTCTCCTCCGATAATAACTTACCTGGAATTTGGTCTCAATGAAATCAGTGGAACTTGCTGTGGTATAAACATGCATATGAATAAATCACATGCATGCAGGTACTGTTATAAAATCTGAATTATGATTGGATCATGTGCTCCTGATCTAAGCCATCATCCATGTTCTAGACTGGAAATGGTCTAGAATTGGAGACTGAAAAGCATGTGAGGACTGCATACATGTCGAGTAAATGCAATTTGGTTTCTTGTGCCTTGAGTCCACTTTTCATTCCTGGTGATTGCCTGAATAAGCCTCCGCAGTTTTCTGGGCAAGATTTCAGAACTGTTTTGCACTTGCCTCCTTCCTAGGACTGAGAGAGAATGACTGCCCCAAGGTAACCTAGGTGGCCTTTGTGTCTAAGATGAGACTGAAGTTCACAACCTCCCAGTTTCTAGCCTGATGCCTTAATCACTACACCACCTTGGCTCTCAGTGAATATGTACATCTGCTTAATCTGATAATTAAAAATCACTGGGAAAGGAGACAGGAAGCTTAAAGGGAAACAAAGAGCCCAGAATAACTCATCTGCAGCAGTCAACACCCAGAGGAACATCTGGATTAACACCAGACAAGCAATCAAGCAGGAGACAACAGCCTAACCAAGGAACTACCATGGAGAAAACAACCCCACCGCTTCTAGTACTGAAGATGTTACCTAGTCTGGTAATGAAATATCTGAAAGCATATAAGCAAGGTCAGAGAGCATCAAGGACTCCATGGTTCAAATATTCTCTTCTATTGAGAAGAATGTTTATTAACATTTTGTTCACAAATCTATGTATGGGTACCTATACATAATTCTAGTCTACCTCTACTTCTACCTATCTCTGCCTCTACACATAGTTTTATTTCATGAAGGTTTACTTTCATACCTCAGAATCTAAGTGAAGGAGCCCATGAACTGCAGCCTTTCAGTAATAGAAAAATATAGCATCAGATCTCGTGGTTGTCCTGGGCTGGGATGGAAAAGCTAAGTAGGATGAAACCTAGACATTCCAGGTCTTTAGCTTAGAATGGAAGTTAAAAAGCATACCAGAACGTGGGAATGGTAAGTAATTTCCTTGTTGTCAAGAAAGTGACATGACATATCCTTGTAGATATTAAGAGCTGAATTTGATTTAAGGAAAACCTTCACTTTATCTTGTATTTTAATGTCCAGCTGGAGACCAGGCTTCACCTTGTAGCTTCACATACACAGTGGCAATTGGGACCAGAATTTCCACCACTACAATGGTGTAAAGTAAAGGTGTATGAGAGATGCTGGTCGGGAAAGGAATTCTGAAGACTGATTGTAAGCAGAGGACTGTCTGTACTATATGAATGGCTACTTATGATTATTTTCATTATTAGTTATTGAAGCAGCAGAGTTTCCCCCCAATAATCTCTCTATTGAATTGAATTGAATTATACACTTGGTAGAGTGTACATCCAAGGGGTGACTCAGCATTCACATGAAAAAAAACCTGATTAAGTGTAGTTTTTAAAAATGACTTATTTTCTAACTTTTTAAGTCATGCTGGTCAATACCATCTAGTGTAGTGGAAATATTTTTCCCTGTCAGTCTTACTTTCCAAAATTCTTAAACTTCACAATGATTTCAATATAATGTTAATTAAATTATATTATTTAGAGCAGGGGTCCCCAACCCCCAGTCTGCACCATGCCAGCAACTGGGCCGCGCAAACAAGCAAAAACCCATCTGCGAGATACAGACAGCACACAAAACCCACCCCCTCCGGTCCGTGGAAAAACCTCTCTCCACAGAACCGGTCCCTGGTGCCCAAAAGGTTGGGGACCTCTGATTTAGAGCAAAATATTGAATTTGTGTTATCAAGATAAGGTCAATCCTTTTTAGCTGTTTTCTTTCCGTACACCTACTGTACCACATCAAACAGGAGGAAAAAGATCTCCTCCCTTTTTATAATAGAGGATAAGGGGGAGACATAAGAGATCGATGTGGATCATAACCCAATTCCAATAACATGATTCCAAGGAGAAAAATCATTCTTTAAATGAAGGATGAATGACAGGCTGTTGCTCCAAGAGGTTATATTACAGAAATATAAAGAAGATTTTTTTTTTAAAAAAAGTATATGTATAACTTCAGGTATGTCAAAAAACCACCATATGGGAAACAAGCAAAGCTTGTATGAGAGGAATTCTTATGAGATTTGCAACAATTCAGAAGAAAGAATATAGCAGATGGAAATCACAATTGGAAGGAAAAAAATAAAATAACTAAAACAAATCCATAAATTTAATCCAAAGCAACAGATATTGAAAGAACTGAATAAAGTTAAACAATTAGATTTATTATAAATGAACTTCAAAAGAGTTTAAAATACTTCAAACAAAGTCATTCTGAGGGTGCAAAGAAACTAGGAAAATGTGGTGCATCGAATAAGAAAAGATGGACAATAATAGCAATTAAGAAAGGAAACAAATTATTATATATGAGATTGGAAATCATAGAAGAACTTGCAGATTTTTTTTTTAAAAAGTGTTCAAAGCAGAGCCTCAATAAGGAGGTTTAAACACATAGTTTGGTGACTCAGACCCAAAAATATACTAAAACAAAATTAAATTGATAAACACCAGGCTCAGATGGACCGATAGTCCAATACTATAAAAAGTTAGAAGAAGAGCTGATGGAACTATTGGCAAGGTTTTTAGTTTGAACAGTCATTGCACAAAGCAAGCAGTAAGTGAGGGCTATCTGATTCAAAAAAAAGAATCTATCAAAGTTAGTTTTTCATTATTGCTTACATCCCAGTATTTCCAATACAATTACAGCTAAGATATACATTCACATTTTTCCCCCATTTTGCCTGGAGGAGATGGGTGAGAAAATGGTCCAGGAACGGCTGTGGCTTTGACTTAGCATGCCAAGCCTGGTCTCTGTCTGACAGACTCTGCTTCTTTTTCCTCCTCTGTCTGGAAAAGCCAGCTTGTCTGAACAAAGTGAGTTTTGGCTTAGCTGTAATTTAATTTCCAATATTAATGAACTAGATAAAGCCTTGATGTCTTGGCATTCTGCATTTTCTTCCTTCAGCTCACAAATTACTAGTCACATGGCAGAAGAACTGAACTCTAGGTTTGTACTCTCTATTACTGTCTAAGGAAACCATTCCTAACTTAATGCGGGCATGTTGGACTGAAGCATATGCATTGTTAACTTTGCTATGTGCACATCACATAGCATCACAAATGCTGTACAGCACACTTCTGAATCATTGTTATTCCTTGCCTTGTAAATGTACAGCATTCTCTCTACTGAGGCTAACTCTGCTTTGCAGATTTGACTGTTCAAAAAACAACCGTTCATTTGCAAGACACTTCAAATATCTCACTTTCTCACTGTTGAATGGGAAACAATGGGTATTCTGGGACACAAATGTTTGTCTTAAATTTCTTTACACAAAGAAGATGAGAGAGAAGCAATGAATCAAATATAATGCACTTTCTTTTTAATGAAAAGGGTGACATTCATTTCCTATTTGACACCTCATTCAAATACATTGTTGCTGGACTTCCAGGGAATGGAAGATGGCTCCATATTAGAAGTGGGACCAACAACCATGGCAGAAAGAGGAGCTAATGAATGAATTGGCTACCTGAACTCCTCTCTGGATTACAGAGAGAGCCTGGAGTCACCCACAGTACTTCATGCAAATGTTCCCAGTGACAAGACTGTAAAACAGCAGCCTCTGACAGCTTTTAGAGCTTTGTGAGCCAGGAGAATCAGCTTTGCACAAGCCCTGGTTCAGAGCCCTCCAAGAGACCCTGGATCTGTTCATTTCCTTTCCACTGTCACCGGAAATGGCTTGTAAATTGCTTTTTAGATATTATGAACTTTCAGGGGCACACGCTTTAATACACCGGGTGATTTTCCTTCAATCCTCTGTGAAAGAAGTTTCATGTAAGTTTAAGAACTTAAAGAAAAAAATGTTATTTGGAAATAAGCAGCTAAAGGGTGATTAGAATGTTGATTTTGGAAAGTTTTAAAATGGACTAAGGGGCAAGATTGACTGGAAATAAGATTATGAAATAATTATAAGAATACTTCCTGTGGTTTGTTTAAAATCCTATTAAAATATACAAAGATTTTGAATGTAAGTGTAATAAATCTTTTGCTGGGAAAATGTTGTGGATTAGAGAAAAACAAGGTAAGAGGAGACCTAGAAGGCTGGTTACTAGAAGCAACCAGAAAGAATCTATAATTAAAAGAAAAGATCACTAACATAGAATAGAGAGAAGTATGATACAGTAACTCTGGAAGAATTCAAAGATAATTGGCAACAATGTACTCAGAACTTTCTTTTCAAATTGTTCATTATCATAAAAATAGGTTGAAAAGAAGAGGATACAAGTGGGAACTATTTGGATATGGATTTAGAATGGACAGGATACAAGAATAATACTGACAGATGGGTTTTTTTGGTTTTTTTAGATTTTTTTTATTAAATATACATTTAAAAACAAAAGCGGACATGATTCAACTTCTCTAGCTACAACACTACTATTAATATTATCTTATGTTACAGAAAGAAATAACAAAAACCTAAAATACAGTCTATAACAGGACAGAGTACAACAAACTACATATAACATCTGTCAATTTTTTTCAGTAAACTGTCATTCAGTCCTCAGCGTTATATTTACATATCTTTCAGTTGTGTCCATTATATAGGTGCTAATAAGAAATCCTTACATTATCAACCAATCAAACAATGGTCATCTCAGCGATCCTCCTTAACTCTAACCAATTGTACAAATTTTGCCAAATTTCATAATACTCCGTTTCGTTCTTATTTTTGATCTCTAGGGTTAACCTGTCCATTTCAGCGCAGGATAAAATTTTATCTATTATTTCTTCTAATACTGACAAAGATGTTAATGCAGTACAAGATTTACAAGTGAAAACGGTTGAGGTTTTAATAGCTAAAAGAGGCAGAGAAATAATAAATCAGAAGAGTGATTTGTTATTTATTTCAGAAGTCACTGATTTTTAAGAGAAGTTACTCTCTGGAAAGTTTTCCATCCTCTGATTGTGTCAATCAGCCTCTCACTTGTTCTTAGCAGCTCTTAAATCCCACTTTTGAAATGAGTTATTGCAGTGGATTGTGATCTACATGCCCTTTGTAACTGAGAAGGAAAAGCCAGGCAACATGAAGCAATGTAAGCATCATAAAATAATGATTAGAACTACAGGTTCCCTCCTGACAAAAAATGAAGAACGAAAGATAGAAAAGAAACTGCTCTCAGGGTTTTCGTATATTATACTCATGTCAAACTGCTGGAGGCAGAACTGGAATAATAAAACTGAGAGTATGGTTTGATTCAGCCAAATTCCCAACCCAATTACACTGATTTGGGAGATGTCTGAAATGAATTGAGGCTTTTTCAGAGCAGACCAAATCAAATCTGAACCTCCTGAAAGTGTGTCAGGGATTTCAGCACAGAGACCCAGACCATGTGCTTTTAAAAAAAGGGTTCACTTTTTCCAGCACTTTTCATATAGAAAAAGTGGGGGGGGGGGAAGAAGGCTTTGCTGACTGTTAGGATTAGATTTTACCAACAGTCCATGCATTCACCAAGGTTTTCTTGTTACAAAACTTAGGAAAACAGATTTATAGTAATATTATGCTATATTATAATATTATGCTTTGCTAATTTTCTCTCCCTTTTAGTGGTTTCCATAGGACCTGGAAGGTTTTAGTAGTGGATAGTTGCTTGGAAAAAGCTGTACAAATCTTTCGGTCTCTGACACATGTTTGTTCCATGTTAATCATTCATGCTTTCATTTTTAATGTTTTAACATTTGCATTATCATTAACGAGTTGGGAACATCATTGCATGTCTCTGAAATCATCATAATGAAGACATTTTCACCATCCATTGACCTTAACTTTTTAATTGTAGAGAAAATACAGATCAATGCCCAACAGTCTCTTACGCTACTATTTGCAGATGATATAAATGTGTGTGTGTGTGTGTGTGTGTGTGTGTGTGTGTGTGTGTCTGGTGGTGGTAGTGGTGGTGGAAATTTACCATGCATTCTCTCAGCTCAACTTGCCTCACAGGCTTGTGGTTGGGGGAAATAGGAGGAGGAAGGTGTGTTGGGTATGTTTGTCACCTTGAGTTATATGTAAAAATAATAAAGGCGGGATGCAAACAAACAACCAAAAAAGAAGACCCAAAGGAAGATAAATTCTTCAACCATTTAGAAATGGGGAAAAAATGCAAAAGGATTTTTTTCCCAGAAATGCCAGCGTTGTTCTTGCTGAATTAAATCATTCATTAGTTAGTTCAGATTAGTAAATGAATGCAACACACACACAATAAAGCAGGATTCTGTGGTAGCCTAAGCCCATATCTTCTTCCACATATTACACTAAGCCAATTGATATGAAAATTAGACACAAATTGCATTAAAGAGTCTTCTTGCTATTTATGGGGAGGAACCAGGAAAAAAAAGTTTGGTTCTAGAAAATTTTAGCCACACTCTAGTAAAGAGATGAATAACTTAGACTGAAACACCACAATGGAAACAATACAACTAGAGAAATCCCACTATATGTGATAACCTCCGGCTAGATTCCATAAAATTTCACTGTCATGCTGTTATAAAATTTATTATGACCTGCCCAGAGTCACACCTACAAGGTGGGTGGTCGTCTAAATCAGTTGTGAAGCCAGTGCTAATTGCTTCTTGCTTTGTGAGATTTAGAGACCCAGGACAGCATTTAATTAATACCAGCGTTTACCACTTCTTTGTAATATGTACCAATGGTCCTTGCCTAGACAGAGAGTGTTTGAAAACTGATAATACAAAAGGAGACACGATTAATGCCACCCACACCTCCAGTGCATGCAATATTTGCACCTGAAGGGAGAACATGATACTAAAAATGTTCAGTTACTTAGATAGTAATGTTTAATTTCTGTGCAAGAAGGGGAAATTGTCATTTGGCCAGGGACAGTATGCAGAATAAGAAACACTGACTTGATGCAAACGTACTCACAGCATCAATTTATCTGTGATTCTCTAATAATGTGTGGGAATGAACCTAGGAGACAGAAGGGAGAGCCACAGATGGGACAGCATCAAGCAAAAGATGTCTTCACTCACCTAAGGAGGAGGAGCATGGAAAATCCATCAGAAGGGACCCTCCCTAATTTTCCAGAGAGGAAAAGGAGAGAAGGGGGAAAATGCTTTCAGGTTACTAATACTCTGTTAATATAACCTTACAATAAAGAAAGAGCTGGCATTCATTGTGGCGCTTCTTGTCTAGACTACCTTGAAAAGCTAAGAGATTCATAGGCCATAGTGAATGTTTGATTGCCTGCTGCTTCAAAATGACACTTTCCAATTTAAAAGTGGGAAAAGAATCCAGCACTTTATGCAACATGCTTGGGTGCCCGTGCCATCTAAATGGATCGTCTAAGATCAGAACAAAAATCAACCAAAAATATTAACAAATGGCTGAAATGAGCAGAAATGGATTTTTAGATCATACGGTTAATAATAATAATAATAATAATAATAATAATAATAATAATAATAATAATAATAATAATAATAATAATAATAATAATAATAATGCACTGAATGAGGCAAGCACCCCTGAGATGATCTGGCTTGTAGATTTTTATTTTTTTACTGGCAAACTGCCCTACTTATTTTTGTTTATCTGCCTCAAATCACCATGTTAAAAGAGCCTGTTGTTGATAGAGGAGATTGTCTGCAGCTGAACTGAGGATATCAGAACCACATGGACTGTTACTAAAGTGTTGGTGGGAGTTAGGGATGGGAGGATATCTATTTTTATGGCTTCTTGGGAGCCTTTGTTAAGATGGAAGCAAAAGAAATTCAAATTGTTTATTCCACCTAACAAAGCTAATAGGAGAGTCATTTCCAATCATACGGGTAAAAGATTTTTTGTAAAAGCGCAGGAAGTCAATCCCAGGGGCTTCTAATTATTTGCCCTACCTCCTGGTGCCCATCTTGCCAATCCTTTTGTCACCCAGCTGCAAACTGAATGAAAGTAAATTCTACACATTCCCGGTCTGGAATGTACCTTTCGGTTTTTATTGCCAGTACAAGAAAGGGGCTTACTGTATTTATTTGAAGAGCTGCCCTGAGAAGGTAACTTGCTCTAGTTGGATTTTCTTTTTCTGTGTGAAATGGGTTAATCCTAGAGGGCTAAATGAATTAAGGGGAGGTTTTAGCAAACCAATTTCACCTTGTTCAAGGGTGACCTTTACAATAGTCTCAGATGGGTAAATATTGGCATTCACCTTTGCTGAATCACAGCCATTTTCCTTCCCAGCAACAGCTCTCTAACGTTAGTGTTGGTATTCTTCTAATGTCCAGTCCAATAGCAAGATTCCCATAAAGCTCTTTTGGGATTCCTATAAAGATCAGGTTTTTGAAATGTACGCATGATTTCCTTTTCTATATGTCTGTTACTAAGGTGCACTTGGTATGTAACAGAGAAACACATCAAGTCAGAGGAAACAGACAAAATTACTCTCGCTGTTTGGTGACTCTAGGATTTGCTAGAGATATGTGTGTCCTTTCATATTTTGTCTTTTGTCCAGTTGCATTCCAAAGCTTTTATGCAAGGAGATTACAGTTTTAATTAGAATTTTTACATATACTGTAGGTTTATGAGTTTGTATGAGATATAACCAAATAACAGAATTGGAGAGGACTTTGAAGTTCTACTAGTCCAACCTTTTGCTCAGGTAGGAGACCTTACACCATTTCAGACAAATGGCTGAAGGAAAATCATGGAGCACCCATGATTTTTGAAGGGAAGCGGTTCCATTGATTAATTGTTCTCGTTATCAGGAAATTTCTCCTTATTTATAGGTTGGTTCTCTCCTTGATTCCTCCTTGATGGTTTCCATCTATTGCTTCTTGTCCTGCCTTCATACACACACACACACACAGAGAGAGAAAAAAACTCAAAATTTTGTCTTACATCACATTTCATGTTTTAAATCACCTTTTTTCCATGGGAAAGTAGAATTTCAATTTTACCAGTCAAGAGCTCATGGTTTTTCTAATAACTGAAAACCATACTCTTTAAAATTAATTAATTTGGCTCAGGTCATTTCACATGATTCTGTAACATTCAGATACGGTATTTAGATTTGCAACAGAGATTGATGAGGGGCCACTCAACCTTTTTTTAACTTTAATACCTCGTTGAAGCTGATGCAACAATGAGACTTGTGACATAACTTTTTTAAAAAATTTTTATTGCTTTTATATAAACATATATTTAAACAAAAAAATACATATAAAAAACAAGACATGACATAAACAATACAATCAACAACAAAAATACAAAAAGAATACTTAACTTCCATTATTCCTAATCTTTCTAATCATTTCCAGGTGACTTCCTCGAATCCCCCCTATCTGCGTTTCTTCGTTAATCCTCATTAGCAATTTCTATTTCATAATTTTAAAAGAGACTTGTGACATAACTTAGCCTTGGTGAGAATTCTTAGGTTTGTGCGTGATGACATTCACTTCAATTACCAACTCAGTTGTTCTAATACTTTCATATAGAACATCTCCATGGATACAGTTGCCTAGAAGAAGTTACTTCTCACTTAGCATGAATGACCCACGTTAAGCCTGATGAGTAACAAGTGTGCTAACATGCTAACATGTTTATTTTGGAGAAGTGGCAGATATCACTTTAGTCATGCTTGATCAGATGTTACTTTCTGATCCAAAGGCTGAGTTTGCCTAAAGGCCAACTACTGAGCCGTACTCAAAAAAAAAAGTCTCCAACTTTCCAAAGGTTGCTCATTGTTACAATGGGGATTTTCCTGTGAGGTAAATATCCTTGCCCACTCCCACATTAAAAATCGATGCCCACATTTTAATGTCCACATTAAAATAATCCTCCCCTTGTTTCACAAGATTTTATTTACCTCTTCCTGTAACGCAACTGGCAGCAGCTGCCAGAAGGTAAAATAATATCAGTGTTCTAAAAAGATCTTCACACTGATTCAAGGAGCATGTTCTGCATGTTACATTGTATGTGAGGGCATTGGGAGGAGAGGAAGTTTAGAGTTTAATGTTGTAAACCACCCAAGTTACCATGTGTGAATTGGCAACCATATAAATTTGCTTAATAAGTAAGTAACTGGGTGATGTGTACGGTACCCAAATTTGATAAATAAATAATTAATTTTAAAAATTTAAATGATCTGGGCTATATTTGCAGTTGTTTTTTTAAATAAATTCTTTGGAAATCCCTGTTTTCCTATTCCCCCCCCCCCATGTACATTGCATTTCATGCTCCTACTATTTTGCAGTAATTCAACATGACAGAACCGGAGGTATCACAATCTGGAACTCTTAACTTCAGTAAATGGGTGAGAATAATGAAATGTGCATGTTCTTTATTTAACTATTTCACCATCTTTCCCTCTGCACTGCTAGGTATGCTGTTCAGGATACAGTAGAGGCAACTAACATCTGGACTGCATATTTATTAGGGCCATATGCTTTCCTTAGCTGCAGCATCATGCCGTTGATTGGGGAAATACAAACCGAATGGGAATTTTTAGATATTTCAAATGGTCAGAAACAAAGTCACAGAATTCCACACTCCCCCACCCCCAACAACACCCAAGACTTCAGATTCAAGATTGCTTATTGCTGAAAATAACTTGTTTCTTATTTTAAAATTCAAATCATCATCATCACAGCTCCAAACAGACACATCCCAATGAGATTTTCTTTTGGGATTGTCATGGGCTAAATATTTCAATTTTTCTAAATTAAATCCAGGCACGTTTCTGTGATGGACCAACTTATGAACTGTGCTCTCAGTAATACTGTAATAAATTCTAGTTTTGCCTCGGTAGAATTCTGTTGGTTTACAATTGTGAGGTCTAAATGTGCCTTCAGATGGATTTGCATGGGAACATGCAGCTTATACAAACACTGAAATGCTAGCAAAGGCCCTTAAGGTTGTTGACTGAATACAGTTCCAATTCCCTTACTACTGTGAAATGAAATCATAACAAATACTGATACTGTATATATTCTAGCTTTGCAAGCATGGAAGAAATAAAAGAACCTTTTGTCTTTTTATAAAATTTAAAAGAAATAGAGTACTTTGACTTTATAAGAGGTATCTCCAAACTAAAATTGCAGAGATTTCTGATGTGACCTTAGAAGTCATCCTATATCCTCTAACATGTGGAAGCTGCATTACACACATATATCCCTATAAGCAGGGAGCATTGGATAATAGGTTGTTTCTACTTGACCAACTTTTATTCACACAAATGGTCTCTACATGAACCTGGAAGTCTTGTATCTCATGGTAATCATACTGAAATAACGAGTGCCCTCTAGGGATGAACAAATGGTGCGCTCGCCAAAACTAATTCTCCTGCAGCAGGGATGGAATACATAATTCACAGCATTCATTTATGTTTTTCTCACAATATTTCTTGGTTTAGAAATCCTATCCAGAAAATGTGTGCATTTGGGAAAATTGCATTAAAAACATAAACATCTGGGAAAGCTAAACCCAGAAAAAGATACGGTAAGGATAGCTGGCATACAAAAGTGTATGTAAGAATATAGAATCATGCAGATGTCTTAATGAAGGAAATGTACGAATCTTTCCATGTTATACCTATGTTCACCAGCATTGCTGTTCCTTTAGTAGAATAACACACACATACTCTGCTGCACTCATTCAGAGTTTTCCACCACCAGGAACCTCTTGACTTGAATTTGTTGGCTGAGAAACATCAACTTGCCTGCCATAGACACAGAAGGTCTGCACATCACTGATAGCTCACCCTGTGGGATGGCCCATATTCATCTCACCAGGCCTCGTGGTTAGGTCTGCAGACTTTTTCAGTTGGTATCTATAGAAAGCAACTTGAGTATGTAAAAAAATGTTGCATTATCAAGTCTTCCCTGTGTGTTTGTTGAACTTTTATATGTACTAAGGTAAAGTAAAGGTTCTCCCGCACATGCATGCTAGTCGTTTCCGACTCTAGGGGCCGGTGCTCATCTCCATTTCAAAGCCGAAGAGCCAGCGCTTGTCCGAGGACGTCTCCGTGGTCATGTGGCCGGCATGACTAGACGCCAAAGGCGCACGGAACGCTGTTACCTTCCCACCGCAGTGGTCCCTATTTTTCTACTTGCATTTTTACGTGCTTTCGAACTGCTAGGTTGGCAGAAGCTGGGATGAGTAACAGGCGCTCACTCTGCTATGCGGCACTCGGGATTCGACCCGCCAAACTGCCGACCTTCTGATCGACAAGCTCAGCGTCCTAACCCACTGAGCCACCGTGTCCCTTTATATGTACTAATCACTCATAAATGAAATAGTTTCTCTTCCTTATTGATGTTGTTTATTATTTATTTAGCATATGGCACATTAGACACGGACTAGCAGTATATACCAACATTTCATCTAGATTAGTAGAACCTAATAAAATGCAAATGTTAAAAAGATCTGTGTTCAAATGCCAATTATGTATTGATATTGTACTGATTTAAGTTAAGATGAGGGAGATATGGTGAGAATGGGAAAGTGATAGAAGGGAAGTTAGTCATGAAGAAGAGATAGAAGACAAGTCCAACTGGTAGCTGATTTTACAAAAACTAATTTAGTCCAGGTGGCAAGAAAGATGGAAGGAAGCTTTTCAAACCATTTTAGGAGACTCCATCCCAGTTAACACTCTATAGATAAGAATTAGATATTCCTCTTGCAGTTTCCAAAACTACCATTAAAGAGACCTCACTGTTTTTCCTTCTTTGATCTTGCCCAGCTGTGTGCGGTTTGACTTCAGGGCACTAAGTCTTGAATCCCAAGAGTTCACACAATTCTGAAAAGTTTTCAGCAAGGCCTCAAGAGCTGTACATTCTCTAAGTTGTTGTTAGCTGCGAAGTCGTGTCTGACCCATCGCGACCCTATGGACAACATTCCTCCAGGCCTTCCTGTCCTCTACCATCTTCTGGAGTCCATTTAAGCTCACGCCTACTGCTTCAGTGACTCCATCCAGCCACCTCATTCTCTGTCGCCCCTTTCTTCTATTGCCCTCAATCTTTCCCAGCATTAGGCTCTTCTCCAGTGACTTTTAATTTGTTGTTTTAGATTTGTATTACTGTTTTAATTGGGCATGGGTTTAATCTTTTTTAATTTTTGTATTGTCTTTTTTATATATGCCCTGTGAACCGCCCTGAGTCCCTACCAAGGAGAAGGGCGGTATACAAATTAAATAAAACTTAAACTTAAACTTAAACTTCTCATTAGGAGGCCAAAGTATTTGAGTTTCAGCTTCAGGATCTGGCCTTCTAAAGAGCAGTCAGGGTTGATCTCCTCTAGGACTGACCGGTTACAGACATCTACCATGAAAGCTGGACTAACATTCTCTAAAGCTGCCTTCAAATTGTAATTTCTAATAAACTGATACCATCCAAAGCAGAAAGTATTGAATATGTGCAACTAAGGGCACAAATGGTATTTAATTAATTTCATCTTAACCATTTAAAATAAAGGCCCAGGATGGCTTTCAGCTGAAGTGTAACAACAACATTGCAACTTCCCAAGAAAATTTAAGTTGTGGAAGACAAGTTATTGTTAGGAAAACTGATCTTTCCTTACAGATTATATTGATGGAAGAACCTACCAAATGTCTATTCTAATTCTCATAATAGCTTAGCATGGAGCACCTAAGAAATTGCCATTTCAATTTCACACATTGAGGGATATTATGGGAATCTAATACCTCTTCCCCATTGAGTGCATAGTTTTCTCAATACAGACATTATTTTTAAGGAATAAAAGTCATAATACGTAACAAACTTGTACACAAACAAGTACTTTGATATACTAATTACTAGCACATGAAATTACTATTGATATATTAATAGACTCAGGCCCTTCATCACAGCAGGTAAGAAGTGCTTTATTTTATTTTTTAAAAAGAAAAGCAATATTATTTTTCTCACTACTTAGTTACCTCACTAAATTAACCTCACTCTGAAGTGCCAAAAGACTTGGAAGACTTTGCATATAATATCCAGAAATAGAGCAGACCTGATTTAAATAGTTTCCCCTCCAGGAGCCCTAAAATTTATTTAATCAGAAGGATTTTCACTTCTCCTCATCAGGAGACTTGGATATAAACACTACTGCAGTGATGAAAAGTCAGTAATTCACTTCCCCTAGTCAGTTCTCCATTCTGTACATTCACTTATTAAATTAAATTCCAGCTGTTGCCTGCTATTCATTCATTTGTTCACTCACACATTCTCCCTTTCCCTCCTCCCTTTCATTCCTTTGCATATATATTTTATACTGATTTCAAACAATTAGTTTATTATATTTCACATTAAAAAGGATATAAAATTATTATTGGTGAGAATGATAAAATAAACTAAATAGAAAAACATTAAATGGAAAACTAGAATAGGAAGTATAATTTAGAATATTACAAGCTATAGAAGTAGTCAATCCCTTGATTTATATTTAATGACAGTTTCTATGAATATTAAAATTGCAAAAAGAGTATTTTTGCAAGAATACAGAGTTGGGTTAATGTTCTTTTCTATAAAGTAATACAGACAATTAACTCTCAAGCACAGTTGTCATCTTTGGGAGATGGATAAAAGATTATAAAAGGACAGATGGCTTGATAGAAAGTTAAAATTATTGTGTGATGATGAAGATCACCATCATAATAATAGAACAGTGATCGTTTCTGTCCCAAAAGACTGTTATTAGAAAAAACACACCCTGCAATGGTGTGAATTAAAAATGCCAATTCCTATAAATATTTGCAAAACCCTTCTTGTATATGGCCTATTTCTCATAGGAGGTCAGATTTTTAAAACCAAGATCTAGTACTGCTAGAAAAGAGCTTTGTTGAAAGAAACTAGTGAGTATCTTTATTACTTTATGTACTATAAAGGCAATGACTCTGGGGTGGAGCTCTGTAAAGTGAGGAATGGTTTTTTTTTCTTTTTCTTTTCAATAGAACAGGAGTGGCCATGTTTCACATTTGGAAAGTATGTTGTCACAACTCTCAAAATATTGATGGCACTGTAGGAACCTGGCTGTTCTACAAAGGCCTGTAGTAGTAGGTGGGACCAATCATCAAATACTGTAAAGGTAAAGGTTCCCCCGCACACGCGTGCTAGTCGTTTCCGACTCTAGGGGCCGGTGCTCATCTCCGTTTCAAAGCCGAAGAGCCAGCACTTGTCCGAGGATGTCTCTGTGGTCATGTGGCCGGCATGACTAGACGCCAGAGGTGCACAGAACGCTGTTACCTGCCCACCGTAGTGGTCCCTATTTTTCTACTTGCATTTTTTATGTGCTTTCGAACTGCTAGGTTGGCAGAAGCTGGGACGAATAACAGGTGCTCACTCTGTTACGCGGCACTCGGGATTTGACCTGCCAAACTGCCAACCATCTGATCGACAAGCTCAGCGTCCTAACCCACTGAGCCACCGCGTCCCATTCAAATACTGTACCTACTTGGAAATTTTTGGATGTACTGCAGTGTAAACTGTAAGACAAGCCAGCATCATTCCCCTTCCAGTCGTCTCCCCAAACTACAATATACCAGCTGAGGTTATTGTTGTCAGCATCCCACCTCCTCAAAATTAGAGGCTACATTTTTAACAGTGCCAACAAGACCTGCTTATATGCTGAATCATTCAAAAAATGGTGTTCTTTGAGGTAGGTCAAATTTCTTTTTTTATTTCAATTTTAAAAAATAAAATAAAAAAGGATAGGGAATCTTCCAAGAGTCAAGGAAATATCACACTATTGTGTTACCTACCCCATAGAGCAGTGTTTCTCAACTTCGGCAACTTTAAGATGTGGTGATTTCAACCCCTAGAATTCTCCAGCCAGAATTCTGTGAATTGAAGGCCACACATCTTAATGCTGCTATGGTTGCTAAGTTGCTAAGTTACTACCATAGAGAAATAGACAAACACACCTATAATCATATATGCCTTCCTTCCTTCCTTCCTTCCTTCCTTCCTTCCTTCCTTCCTTCCTTCCTTCCTTCCTTCCTCCCTCCCTCCCTCCGTCCCTCCCTCCCTCCCTCCCTCCCTCCCTTCCTTCCTTCCTTCCTTCCTTCCTATTTCTACATCATCCATTTCAACTGAGTGGCTTTCGGTGGTTTACAAAATGTGTGTATGTGGGAGTTGTCTGCAGAGTTGGCAGGGAAGAGGGAAATGCCAAAATCTACAAATTTTCTGTCATCATGTAAGGAGTTGATTTTGCATCATGACATCACAATCCACCTTTCACTATTTTGGCAAAAACTCCAGGTACACATAGCCTTTACTGGAAATCAAAAGGGTAAAGCAGGGATATATTTTTCTCCTTTTGCATTCAACCTGTACAGAAGCAGCAGTATCTAGGAGTGATTTAACGAATAGTACTTGGCTAGTAATCTAGCTGGCTGTTTTCTTTATTTTTTAAAAGAAGTTTAATTTTTAGATTAAAAAAAAACCAAAATACTTTTTTTAAAAAATTATCCTGTGGCTTTCCAACTGTAAGTGACAAACTCAATCACAGGATTGTGAGCCAATGAAACAGTCAACAGTTACAATGCACAATAGTAAACAATAATTTCAAAATAAATTGAATGAGTTCGTAAAAGCAAAACAAATCATTTGTGACCACTTCAGTCTCACAGCAGTTTGATACAAATAAGCATTTATTGAGCTACACTTCAAATACATTTATTGGTTTAAGTCTGGATGGCTGGATACATATTATCACTAGTATGCACCATTACATCCTCTGATCTGTGTTGGTCAGTGGAGCATCCCACATCCTCTGTGCTGTACAAACTCAACTCTCCAACCTTATAGCCCCCAAGTCTGCTGTTGCTGTTGCTGTTGCTGCTGCAGAATGGCACTGTGTCTTCTGTTGATTGGGAGATTTGTAGAGGTGGGCATGTACAGCAGTCATTTAAGAGTCCAGGGTTGGAAGTGTAAGGTTAAGAAATAAGATGTCCCTGGATTGGCAAGGTACATCCCAAGAACCAAGATAGATTTTTGGCTCAGGTAAACAGTAATTTTGCTTTTTTTAAAAGCAACAACTGTGGAGAAGCTCCTTGAGATCCTTCAGATATGGAATTCAGATATTTGATACTCTTTCATTCTCTTCCATCTTTCTTCACAATCGGTGAGTTGTGAATTGTTTAAAACAGAATTCTGTTTTGATGCTTCCTGAAAAGATAAGCAATATTTTATCAGTTAAGTCGTGGCAGTTTCAGATAAAGATAAAATGGATCTCTTACTTCTTTTCTTGGTCCTCCTAGAGAAGCTCCAGAAAAAATATAGGGTGGATTTCAGGCTGGGTTTCAGGCCCTGATATATTCCATTCCTTGTTGTAGCCAA